>NC_089687.1:19488863-19796136 GCF_031753505.1 Anomalospiza imberbis | reverse complement strand
TAGTCTTCCTCACAACAGTATGGTTTTTATTGTTTTTATTAGTTGTTCCCCGTATAAGTTATTAAAGTTGCTTTATTCTAACTACTATGGCAAAATCTAATTTTAAAGAATACTGAATCATTAAAAAATACCTTTGTATTTTGAAGAAAATGATGGTATTCATTCTTACCTCTTCATCTGATTCTTGTTCAGGAGAATTTTCCAACCCCAGCTCAATCAAATATAAAACCATGCAAAGCACATGCTCTGATAGATTCTGATGATCCATTAATATCTAGGTAGGAAAAGAGACGCATCATAGAAGTTTAAGGCTTCAGTACATCTAAACTTAAGAAGGAGTATTCTGGATAACACATTTTGGACTCTTCAGTTTTTGTGCATTTTTTGTTTGTTTGTTTTAAATTTTATTTTAAATTATTTTGAGGTTTAGAAAAAACCTAACCTTTGATCATCACCACAAAAGCAAAATTTGATTTTATGTCTTTCCAGTCAAACAAATTTGTACCTTAAAGCTATTACTAGTTCAAGCTGCAATTTATTTTAACACCAGAGTGACAGGTACAGCTGCAGACACCACTACTGCCAATTATATGCAAAAAGCTGCTCCCAGCCTTCCCTCCCCTTTTCATGTGATCAATCACCAAAGGCCTCACAAGGTCCTAGTCCTGTCAGCAATGCTGGCATAACTGGGGATACCACAAAGGTTAACATCAATTCAGCTCATAACCACCTTCACAAAATCTTTTTTTAGTTTCAAATAATAAACGACCTTATCTTTAAATTAATAAATGCCTACATCTTTCTTCTAACATAGCTTTCAATGCATTGAGAGGAAGAACCCATACTGTTAAAATTAAAAACCAGGACAAATTTCCTCTTGAGAATACTCTGAACTAAAGGAAAGAAAACGGCAAAAAAATGCAAGTTACCAAAAAAGCAGGTGAGAAAAAAATGTTTAAAATTTCATTGTAGACAGGCTACTATACAAATTAGTATTTTTAGAGTTTAGCAAGTCAAGTTTTAAATATTACTTGGTTTTGAATTGATGAATTTTCTAAGTAGATAAAGCCATTAGAAATGTCAGAGAGACAAAGTTCTTAAAAGTAATATTGTTTTACACCAGCTTTTCCAAAAAGTGACTGAGGAACTGATTTAATCAAGCCCAAACAAAGCTGAGATGATAGAGGTTATTTAATTAAAAAGAGGACTAAGTATTCTGTTAATATGAAGAGCACATGTAATTGTACCAGTTTGAATCAAAACCCATATTGACCAATGCTTCTGAAAAGTAACATCACCAAATAGAGTTTACTGTTCTTCCACAGGAAGTCCCAAAAGCCAAGAGATATAATAATGTCATGAACTGGCAAAATTTCACAAAGAGAGGAGGCATTATTTAAGCCAACCTACAAAATCAACTACTGTGTATTTTCCACCATCCATAAATCTGGTGGGAAAGTATTTGGTATTCCAGCTAAAACAGCAACCCAGTAAGGGCTAAGATTCTCAAGATTTAAGCCCTTGAAGGTTCTTAATGGATTAAGAGAAAAAGTGGCCAAAGACGTCCAAGCAAGACAGTAAAAGTCATTGCATTCCTTCCCTATATTCTCCATTTTTGTTCCATGTCAAAACATTGTTTGATCCTCTATGTAGTCTCATGCTCTCCTTTCACCAGCCTTCCTGTAGTACAACAGATATTTTCTATTTAACAGAAATTTAACAGTGAAATAAAATATGTTTTAGGTAAGCTGGGAGCCCTTAGAAGAGCACAAATAGAAGAGTCTGCCCAGGAAAACCGCTACTCAAACAAAGCAATTTTTATAGTCCTTCATCTGCCTCTGCAGCACACTGCTTTGAAAACACTTTCTAAGTACAGATTCAAAGTCCATTTTCTGATGAACGAACTCTTCAAAAAGGATGTGCTTCTCTTGAAGAGAGCAGCAAACTATCAAAGATAAAACCAAACATAACTCAAAGGCACCAATTAACCCTGAACAGTTGCTATAACATTATCAAAAGTCAGGATGTGTTTGGGAAATCATGTTAGAAACAACTGCAGTTATGAGACTTATTTGACATTGAGGATTTAAAGCCATTAAGTTGTGTATTTTTGAACAGCCACTGATGATGCCTTAAAACTCTGAAATAGGAGCCAAAGGAACACCACTCATGCCACTGTGCTCCCCGAAAACATCATGGAAGAACAACCTGAAGGGCAACTCTGATAGTTAATACAGTGTTCCTCAAAGTAGAACAGGAGCTTTCATCCACTTGGGTACTGACTTAGTGTGTGTATATATGAAACAATCACCCATGAAATAATCAAAGTGGTAGGAAAAAAACTCATACTAGACTTGAAAAATAAACCAAAACCAAAACCAAATATATTATATAAAATGGAACCTGACTACTCCAAAGAAAAATTAAAAAGTCATGCTTCAAAGAACTTCTGTAAAAATTGTGGAAGTAAACCAATGCACTTAATGCGAATCATGACTGTACCTTGTAAAGAAGTGTGAAAAGCACGATGTGCAGAGTTTTACAGTGCAAAAGCTTTAGGAGACCTCTGTAACTTGGGTGCAGTGGTGTTCTCTTCTTGTAAGGAGGCCATGGGTTGCCAGGAAATTTGCCACTTTGCTTTAAGCTGTTGAAACAAATGTTAAATGTTGAAACTACTGTTAAACACTGCAAAAATGTAGAAATCTGCTAATGCTACAGATAAAGTTCGCTTTGTGTACCTAAGAGTAAACTAAATAAAAATACATAAGACTCCTGCAAGTAAGCTGTAAATTATTTTTAAATTATATCTTTGGTTAAGTATTTTATCTGTGATGATAGTCACTACTATGTCTGTGGCCCTCCAGGGGTATTTTTAAATATTTATGGAAGAGTAACAGACTAAGATAAGCAAAACTCTGATATTGCTTGTCAATTTATAGACTATTTACTCAAGAACAAATCCGGGTCTTGAGAACACTAATAAAGTGATTAGCGTTACCAGACAGTGAAAACAAAAATTTTGTTGTGGAATGAGCAGGGTACGATGTTGCATTTCTAAAAATGATCCAACTTACAATGCTGTGTATCTGTCCATTGCAGACTGCACATCTCTACGGTAAACTGTGCGAAGTATTACCATGACAGGGTCAAATTCCTTATCCCAAACTTCAGCTGTTGTTTAAAAGAAATTACATATTAACGTTCTCTTTAAAGACCTTACCACTTATTTTAGATTCTCTTCTTAACTAGCTTTAATTATGTCACTTCTATTACATAATTTTTCCTGGCAAACTACAGGAATTTATAATGATTCTTACTAACAATACTTTCTATACTAATAATTACCACTCTTTATCAAAATAGAAAAATATCTTTTGCAAAATTTTGACTGGTTTCAAAAATAAAAAAATAACATTCTATTAAGCAACCCCCAAAACATCGTTTCTGTATGCATCTTGTTTTGCTCTTTTTCATTTCCAAGTACTTGTGAGAAAAGGCTTACATTATTTTTCCCTTTGTACATGATAAGCACAAGCCTTTTCAAAGTAGGAAGTAAAGACTCTGGATGTGTTAGAAGGTAGATGATATTTTACCTTTAAGTGTAGTGAACAAAAATGCTGCAACAACACTATTTCTTGTTCAGTATCAAAAATGGTCAAGCTTCGTATCAAATGATGTTTGTGATCAATCCTTTACAAATATGTCTTTGTTTTATAACTAGTATCTATGCATTATTTCAGGATTAAAACCTTAGTTACATCCATTTAATTTAGTAGCTCTAAAGTGACATCCATAGTGGCTGTTCAGAGCAATCACAAACAGAAAAGTCTAAACAGTCTATAAGAATATCCCATTTGATGGCCTTTTTTTTTTCTATTTACAAGTTATTAAAAAACAAAACTAAGTTCCAATCTAAAGCCAAATTAAGACATTATTTCTATTAATTGTTTTGAAGTATTTAGCGTTCATAACGCCAAAAAATGAAGGCAAGATTCAATGACCCCAAAATGATGAAGAAACCCAGTGGATACAGAATTTTAGCTCCACCAGCAGGCATAACATAACACAAGTGCTTACAACATTCTTCAAAGTTTCCACGGGCAGAAATAAGCAGCTTTACCACACTTCTGAGATTCATTTTTGCCAGGCAGGAAGACAAGTGCTATACTCACACCTAGTGGTCTATAGTCTATATATTAACTCCTGCTAAGGCTAACAATTCTAAACATATCCTCACAGACTGCTGAAGGAGAACACCTAGCAAAGTTTCCATTATGTATTAAATACAATCTAATTTAGCTTATGAAAAAAACCCACATTTTTTCTGAACAGAATTTAGTATTGCAGTCTGAAACACACAGCAAGCTTGTTTGGGCTGCTAATGCATAATGAGAAAAAAGGACTGAGTGAGCCGTACAGTGAATATTGGAAATGCACATACAGCTCATCTTCAGCACACAAATCTACAGTGTGTAGAAAGAACCTGGCTCTGGAAGTAGGTTTGGGTTGATTTTGTTTTTTTAAATGATGGTTAATGGAAGCAAATCTAGGGATCTGTGAACATAAAGTAGATTCCACCCCCTCAAATTTAGGGAAACAAGGGATTAGAGGATTAGAGGGAATTGATCTGATCCTGACTTGCTTTAACTATGATAGGCCACAAAATACAATTCTTAAAAGCAAAGAGTTTGAGAACCTATATAATCTGACAGGGAATATGAACACTTAAGAGGCTAAAGAAAGCCATGTCAGCTTTTACCCCTGCAGAAAATTTTTCAGCTTTTATTACTTTGAGAAAAAGGAAATCTGTATAGTGTTATAAATCACTTCATTATTCAATGCTATAGGTGAGATACTTAAGACAGTTTACCTCTGGAATAAATCGTTTACCTAAGTTAAAAAAAAAATATACAAAAAACTCCAAACACTGTAATCTAGCATTAGAATCCCTATATATGAACTCTTATAATTAAAAACAGCACAATCCATCTCTTTTTCCTTCACACTGTGTTTTGAAGAAGACCAGCATGTAATGAGCTCCAGAAACCAGACAGGACATAAGGAAATGTAGCTTATATAACTTTAAAATTAAGTCATTTTAGATACATGAGTGTTAAGCTGCCTAATTACACATCAAAGAACCAAGATGAATCAATTACCAAAACTTTGGCTTCACAAAATTACTTCACTAGTTGTTAATTTGTATAAAAGAGCTTTATTGACACTTCAATCTCCCAGTACAAAAACTGGCAAACAAGTTATTACAATACTAGTACCTACATTAACCACCACTCCCCCCAGAAAAAAATCCATGAAACCAACTTGTTTCAAAATTGCCAGACTCTAACATTTCCAGTTCTCAAGGGAGGTATGTGGGGGAGGAAGGAGTTAATCACTCTTCAGCTTTGCCATTAGCCTGAAGCACAACCAGAGCACATGGAGCATTTCAGATTTCTACAGGCTTATCTGCTTAGTGACATGACACAGTAATGGAACACTGAGTTCTTAAATTATTTCTCTCCTTTGATATACCAGTGCTGTGGTGAGTCCAATTTAGATGACAAGCTGGTCAGGGAAAGAAATTTGTCATTTTTGCACTGTATGCATTGTAGGATTACAGAACAATATTCTGTATCAAGTCTAGCCTGAACTTTTTTCTAGGCCCTCACTACTGACTGCAAAAAATGTTACAGATACTAATACAGTTAAGCAACATAAAATGAAGAATTATGTATCATGGTATCTTTAATAGTCAAAAGGTGGAGAAGTTCAAAGAAAGTATCTTTCACTAGTGCAAACAGTTCTAAACTCTACTAAATATACATCATATTTATTTAAATCATAGGAATAATTAAGTATGCAGATTAGTAAAATATAAATAAGATAATTTTTCATTTCTATATTTTCCTTTGCTTTCTGAGGGTACCCGATTAGTATGAGAAGCTCATTTGCACTCTAGATCAAAATCAATTTATTTAAGACTACTGATAGTCTTTAGCAATGCTCTTAAATATAAGCAATGGACAATAATGAAAAGGTCAAGTTTTGTGGGGTTTTGGTGGCTGTAGTAGGTTTGGCTTCTTTTCAGGGAGGATGGGGTGGAGCTTTCAACACTGGTAGGTTGGGTTTGCTTTTTGGGTTTTTTAAGGAAAAAAAGCCCACTACAACAAAACCAAACAAACCCTGGTCAGGCATCTTACCAATGACTATGTTTCAAGAGAATGTTGATTACCATACCTTTAGGTGTGTACATTCCTTGTTGCATGGAACCTCCAGGTTCAAAAACAGGGGCTTTAAAGTCAGCAACTGCTGACAGGACTGATTCAAAGCTTAAGCTTCCTGGAATAATACCACTTTTAGGATTAGGGTTTTCTGGAATGTAATGCTTATGTTAAGGAAAGCAAAGTTAATTTAGTTGCAGGACACAGAATTTCACTCCCCTCTTGATATTTTCCATCAGTCATTTCAGACTGCATCTCAGCAGTGTTCTGTGCTTACCACAAGAGGTCTGTATGCTCCAGCGGCTAAGAACAGTAACTGTTACTGCAGAGAATCTAAGACTTACTACGTACCTGACTCAAGCTGTTAGCACTTAATGAGAAGTAGAAACCACTGCCTGTAGTGCACATAAAGTTTCTGTTATTGTCTTTATTTACAAATACTTTATCTCTCTTCATAGGGAGAATATTTTGCATTCACATTCAAGTGCAGAAAAAGCAAGCAAATAGTTCAGGATCCATAAACACAATAAATAATTCTGCATCTTGGATTCCATAATTCTCATTTTTGGTAGCAATACTTAACTGACCTACACAAGTAACACTTAGAAGTAAGTAAACTTCTGCTCAGTGATAAGTGATTGCTTGTATAAATGATTCACTTATTTTAAATAATTAAGTCATTCACTCAAGTGAACTGTTCTAAGTAATCACTTATTTTACACACTAGACTGAGTTACAAGAGCATATTATAATAATAATTCTTATTATGCATCATTTGTTAGTCTCAATCTCATCCTTTCCTATCTTCCTATTCCTAATATTTTTGCTCATTGCCTATCCCTGGATTGCAAGTTCTACTATGCAACCACAACAAGCTATTTAGTTTGCCTACACAGCCTAAGAGTGATAGCAGGGAAACCTGTGTATTTATAGTCAGCTGTCCGGGGACATGAACCCTATGCCTGTGCAGAAGGACTTAGAGTTTGCTATTCCTTCCCTAGAACACACGCACTTCACTCTAATGTCAAAGCAACATGCAGGATTGGTATTATTTGCATTTTCAGCTCTTGATAGCAAAAGCCAATATAATGTAGAATGCTCTCCTATTATACTGGCATAAACTTAGCAAAAATCAAAGGTTCAAATCCATACAAATGTGATGCTTTGCTAAACTTTCTACCACATCATTGGAAAACACGTTTTACCTCACACCTAGAAGACTTCTAAAGACAGCATTTTTTATCAAAACTAAACTATTAAAAAGTATTGTATTTATTGTAAGAAAAACCAAAATTGGACCAAATGCCTTTGTTAGTAAGTATATACAGCATATACTGTGTATATATATATATATATATATATATATATAAATAAGTATTTACAAACACACCTTCACACAGTTTTTAAATTATGTAACCAAAAAACATGTTGTTCAAGCCTCACTACTATCCAGGCACCTGTCATTCTCATTCAGGCACATCAGTGAATATATTCCAAGGATATGAGATCCAATAATGAACTGTGTGTCCTGTCATTCATACACAGCTGGGCTACCATCTCTGCTCTGAGGATCTCATCATCTGTCATTCCTAGAACAATGAAATGTAAAAAGGTGTTAAAACAGCACGATTTTAAGACACACATTCAGTTTTCATTTGACATTAAAAGCATGTCAAACATGATACAAATTAATATTAAGTAATGATACGGTGCCATAAAAATACAGGGGGAAAAAAAAGGTGTGTGCAAATATTATGAAAGGCACAATCTCTATCAAAAAATACCAGTACAAACTCAAATTGCTGTCCTTCTGGAAAAGATACAGAATCTTCATGTCATCACCGACACAAATCATCCACTTCCATTAAAGCCATTTTTCTCCACTTTTATGTATTATATCTATTTCTATTTCAAAAGGGATTAAAATTCAGTAACTGGCAAGGATGAAACCGAGTATTGAACACTTTAAGTTACTATATGGTTAAACAGCTTTAAGGCACCTACTAAGTGCTGAATATAAATGAAGGCATAGTAATGTTATTTACATACAGATATTCCTAAAGTAGTGACTCTTACCTAAATGTAAACGAAGACTTAACAAAAGGACCAAAAATGTTAAGGCTCCTTCCAGCATGGACCTTTCATGCTCTGAGTCAAGAACTGTATTTTGATGCTGTGAAGCCATCGTTAACAGATCCACCACCTTAAATCTACACAGCAAACAGGAAAGTCAGAAACAGCAATTAAGATACTCCAACATTAAAACACCAAAGTGAAATGTAGTGACAAACTCAGGATAGCACTCACAACAACCTAAAATGAAATACAAAAGCCCAAATCAAAACCCAAACTACAAACACACACGAAAACCCTCTTCTTTTTAAATTTCAATTTTTATTTAACTATCAATGGAATGTGCTATAGTGATATTCACTCCACATGAAAACACCTTCTATTAATCAACATATAAAAACTAATGCATATTAATTGGTGTTCGAACCCTGATTTTTTTTTCTGATAAGTAAACATTCTGTGTCTCCTAAAATTGCAGTTGTATTTATCTACTTCTTCAGGATAGAATATCCTAACATATGAACACGTATGAAACTTTAAAAATCCTAAAGATGCTCAGAAAACAAGTATCTGAAACTTCACTACTGCCCTGTAAATCAAAAGCCATTGCTGTTTAAAATTAAGATACCTTTCAGTAGAGCCCTTAGGTGTTAGTTTTGGCTAGGCAGAGTTGCTAGCACTGAAGATATGTATCAGATATGCAATTTTTCTATTACACACTATAAATTAGCACAACAGCTAGCACAACATTGAACAAAAGCATTCATCTTTTAGTCCTACCTTTCAAAAACAGATGAAATAAAATAATCTGGATCCAGTCTAGAGGCACAGACCTGTAGAAAGATAGTAAATTAATTCTATTAAATTAATTCTATTCAATAGTTTGTAGGTAAATAATATGGGCTTGGCTTCTCAGAAAACATAACTTACTTGCAGCAGATAAATGTCAGGATCAATCATTGAATTGCAGAAATGCGACTGCACGTAAGTCATGGCCTGTCCTTTAATTTGTAGACCATTTCTAACCCACATATTGCTGTGAATTTCAGAAAGACTTGCCTGTTCAGGGAACATAAAAAGTTATAAACATTTCAAAGATGTTCAGCTACTCAGTTCAATGTTAGCAAATCATCAGTATATTATCAAAGAAAAACAGAAATCACAGAACAGTTTGAATTGGAAGGGACCTTAAAGATTTCCAACCCTTATGCCATGGGCAGGGACACTTTCCAGGTGCTTAAAGCCTTGAACACTTTCAGGGATGGGGTATCCTTGACTTTTCTGGGCAACCTGTTCCAGTGTCTCACCACCTTCACAGCAAAGAATGTCTTTGTGATATCTCATCTAAACTATTCTCTTTGAGCTTAAAGCCATTGCCCCTTGTCCTGTCACTACAGATCATTGTAAAAGTCCCTCTGGGGCTTTCTTGGAGAGTCATAGAATCGTTTCGGTTGGAAGGGGCCTTTAAAGGTCATCTACTCCAATCCCCCCACAATGATCAGGGGCATCTTCAACTAGGTCAGGTTGTTCAGAGCCCCATTCAATCTAACCTGGGATTTTCCCAGGGATGGGGCATCTACCACTTCCATGGACAACCTGCTGCAGTGTTGTACCACCCTCATAGCAAAAAAGGTACTACAGGTAATCTAAATCAACCCTACTTCAGTTTAAACCCACTAGCTTTGTTCTATTGCAACAGGCCCTGCTAAAGTTTGCCCCCAGCTCTCTTGTAGGCCCCTGTAGAAGGCTACTCTAAGGTCTCCCCAGAGCCTTCTCTTCTCCAGGGTGAATGACGCCAATTCTCTCAGTCTGTCTTCATAACAGAGGTGCTCCAGCCCTCTCATCATTTTATTCACTATAATCACACATACACATGCATATATACTACAATTTTACAGACTTTTTTATACTAATTTACTTATCCTGGAGAGTAAGAGATAAAAAGAAGCACTGCAAGTTTATGAAACAGATACCATACTGTCATATGAGAGCGTATTTCAGATAATGAAACTAATCAAAGACAAATAACATGATTTATACATGTAGTTATTCCTGAAAATCTTGAAACTAACTCAAAATGAAGGTATTGTGGTACCAAAATGTACCAAAAATTAAGGCATCATGATTAAAAAGAGATTAGATCTAAAAGCAGTGATTACAAATACTACTCACTGCCACTTATGCACAATTAAGTCCAAATTTGCAAATAAAAATGTTGTGCATCCATTCTGGAACTCACTCTCAATTTAAAATATAAAATTTCCAGATTTGGGTTTCTTGTCAACCTGCACTCTGTTCTGTTCACATTACAATTTTATGTTTTCAAAGGATTGGTCCTTCCTACCATTTTGGAAGAGCTATAGTGAATACTATTATTATGTGCTTCTCAGAGTATGACAACTAATGTCCCATCTTTAATTTTGGAAATAGGAAGGGAAAAAACAGATGTTACCCATACTACTTGGTGTATTGTAGTTATTACTGTCACATACTGCTTATTTTTATATTCCACAATTAAGACATACTTCCTATTGTTAAGTTAGAAGTGTGCCTGTACCTGAATCTGAAGTGGGTGAATCATTAGTTTCATCAGCATCTCCTGATCTGGCAGGATAGTATCCAGATCTAGCTCTTGGCATTTAACAGCCTAGAAACAAAAGAAGCATATCCTGTGTTGAATGATTACATTCAACAGGGAATTACCATCTTCTGTGAAACTACATGTGCTTACCTTACTTAAAAACATGGCAAAGTAGCGGTGCAGTGGCAAATGAAAAGTAACTTGGTTAGGTGCTGGCTGAAAATAAAATAAAGGTCTTTAATATAATATATTGAAAAAAACCCAAACATACAAATATCTTTGGCATAACCACCAAGGACAGTATCTTATACATCTTCATTTGATAGACTTACTTTCGACTAGCATAGCAGTAATTCATACCCTGTCTTTCTGATTATTCAGAAGTTTCCCTCAGACAGGGAGTTTCTCTCAGTAATGAGTCCCCAGAAGCTAATGGCACTCTGAGTTGACTAAGTATTACTTGCTAAGTGGTAAAGCTGCTCCTCAATTGCCAAAGCAGAAGACGACTTCTGTTTTGCCCCTACTTAATTTGGCTCTTCATACAGCACAACAGTAGTGTATCCATAGCACTGCTTTTAAACTCACAGCTTAAGCATGTACTAGCAAATCTAAATCACCAAGGCTACAGAAAAAAAGGGTTCTAGGACATAACATCTTAAGTATTAACTACAAACTCTAATTTCAGCAAGGCAATCCTTTTTTGATCACTCGAATAGTCACTTAAATTAAGGAGAGGGGGCTGGGTATAGGGAGTGTATCACCTTTTAAATTTTATCAGATTTTCACAGTGCTTTGTTTAAATTCACTAAGGATATTTACCTCATCTACAAAGTTGATAGCATCAAACCAGTCTTGAAGTGCTTCAAGGCAGTATCTGACAACATTGCGAGTGTATTCTTGTGTTTCCTGCAGTTAAGAGAAACCAGCACACGTATATGAGCCAAAACAGTTTTAAGTGCCATTGTTTTCCTACTACAAGTAAATACAATTATTTAAAGAATATTTTTACAGTACACAAAAACATTGAGGTTGGAAAAGACCTCCAAGACCATTGGCTGAACAATACGTTGTCAACTAAACCACAGCACCAAGTGCCAGGTCCAGTTGTTTCTTGAACACTTGCAGTGATTGGGACTCCACTACTCCTGGATAGCTCACTCCAATGCTTAACCACTCTCTCCATGAAGAAATTCTTCCTGTTGCCCAACCTGAACCTCCTCTGCTGCAGCTTGATGCCATTTTCTCTTGTACTGTTGCTGGTTACCTGTGAGAAGAGGCAAGCTCCCACCTGGCTACACCCTCCTTACAGAGAGTTATAGAGAATGATAAGGTCACCCCTGAGCCTTCTCGATTCCAGGCTAAACAACCCCAGCTCCCTCAGCTGCTCCTCACAGGACTCGCTCTCTAGGTGGTCCCAGTGCCCACTGTTGTTTAATTTATCCATTCACTTTTACCCATAATTTAGAGCTGTAAGCAAAAAAGAAAGTCTTTCCATGTAACCAAAAAGAATAGCTAATGGCCTACAAGTTCTATCTACTTAAAAGATACTTACAGCTGGCTAACACAAAACAAACTAAATTATATGATACCACAATACTGCATAGATTTCAACAGTAAGCAAGCCTTGTTATCATAGTATGATGTAACTGTGTAACAATGCCATAAAACTACACTATATTTCAGGTTAAATCATGTTTCAGGACTAGAGCTGTACATTGCCTTCCAGGAGAGAAGCAGTCATATGCAAGAAGAAAAAGCAGAAAAGAAGGTCAACCAAATTGCTCTGTGCTCAGCAGAACTTGCAAAGCCTCTTTTCTTAGCAGATTTTTCCTTTAATCTTCACTTCCCCCGAAACATGGACTCCAGACTTGCCTCACACTCTCAGGATATCCAATGACATGCTTCTCATGCAAAAGGCAGCAGTGCTCAAGCCAGCCAAAAGTTGCACAAGTGGCAACTATTTCAGTCAGGCACCTTTTCTCGTCAGGAAACACAAGAGCCACGCTCCCATCCTGTTGCTCCACACCCTATGAAGGACAGGCTTTGCTGGCTTTCCCTATCCTGTGAGACATGAGCTTCCAACCCAGCAGGTTTCACTAAGTACGTACAACAACTAAGCTATGAAATTCCTTTAGCGCTTTCAGATTTATTGATGATGACCAAAAGGTTCAAACATGCGGCTGAAGACCTAACTGATAAGACAACTGATGAACGAGCATGGCCTTTAAAAAAAGAACATCTCATCCCTAAGTAAAAATGAAAAGAATACTTCAAACAGCCAGAAGCTGAAATTCAGTTTTCAAAAACCAATTTAAACTCATAAATTGAAAAATTCATAATGTACCAGTGTAATTTACATCACAGAAAGGCTTTTACAACTGCCTGATTCAAAGTGTTCTAAAATCACATGGACTGCTTGTGCTGTTTCTCAGTGTGCAGTTCAATCCAGTCAGTAGTGTCTCACTGACACTATTAATTATCTTAATAAGCTAATTTTGAATACAAGTATTTATTTCATAGAAAAATAGTAAAAAGTATTTTTCATATGTTAAGTATTCCTAAAAGCTGATGGATTATATTTTTGCTGAAACTTAATATAATTTACAGTCTAGCAAATAGCAACAAGTCTTTGCTCTAGTTTGGAGACCATTTGATGTCAGAACCCAAGAGGTTTTCACCTCAAATTAATAGGAGAACCACACAAACCCATAAATTACTCCATCTCCCATCATAATGAAGTATCTATTCACAGACACAGCCAACATTAGAATCACATTAGGATGATGTATCTCCGTTCCCACTGAACAAAGGCAGAATGACTCAGAGACATTTGTCAAGTTCTTCATTAGATTAGAAGTTTTTCCATATGTACAGTCATATGAAATGACTGCACACATCCTGAACTTCTAGTCCCAGAACTGGAGACAATAAATTGTGTACAAGCATGAATTCTACACTCACTATACACAAAATCTGAGTTGATTGGAGTTTTATGTTATTTAAATAGACAAAGATATCCAAACCAAAGTCTTTTCAAACACAAAAGACAGCCTTTTCAGGTTTGAGAATTCTAGAATAATTCATAGATAAAAGCAAGAATTATGACAGGGAAATGTTAGCCTTACCCTAACTTTGCAGTGTGACAGCAGACCCCACATTGGCTGGGCACAGGCTTCCAGCTCAGCAGCAAAGGCAGCATAGTATGTCTGTGATTCAAACTCCACGTGCTCATTTAACTCCCGTTTATTTAAATTCATACCTTCAAAAGTTTAAGCAGAGTTATACAATCCAAGATTTAACTAGGGCTAAATGGAATGCAGTCGTGTTAGTATTATGCATTTACACACCTCTAAAAACAACTCCACGAAGTCTAAGAATCTATTTTATCTAGTGGAAGAATATTTGATAAAACAAAGTTTGAACAGAAATATACCAGAAAAGATAAAAGACTGGCTAATAAATGCAGTCCTTGCTGTTCAGGGGACATTAACTTCTACTTTGAATGTTACTAAGTCAATTAGAACATCTTTATGCTGGTCCTCTTTCTAAGCAAAACATTTATCAGCATTGAGATACACCATCTTAAAATATTTTTTTATATAATCCAAAAATTTCCATTTACAGCAACACTTAGAAAAAGATCCAGATTTATGAGATTAAACTCTGTACTTTAAGTACAGCCTCCGAATTCTTGCACCATAGATCTCAGTCGACTAAGTGTGATGTGACTGCTCTTCAGCTACTTCACACAAGAAAAAGATCCATTAGATAATTTTTGTAATCTGTTTTCTGGAATATACTGTTCTTTTCAATCTTGGGGAAATACTAATAGATTAAATATATACATACAGCACTACAGGGGTTTTGCTACAGTGAACATTAACTGTCTTAACATCCTTGTATTAGTACTGATTATAAAAGTCACATACCTTGAAAAAATGATACAAAATTCATCCATGTTACCAAAAGACCATGATCTTCCAAAAATTTCTTTGCCACACTTTGGTGTGAAAGTATGTTTATAAAATCACTAACCAGGGGCCAGTAAGTATTATTCTTCAGTAGTGCTTCCCCGCAATTCACCACAACATGTAAACTATTCTCTTCATCTAGATTTAAAAAAGAAAAAAACAAAACAAAAGATGAAGACAAAGTAATTTCTTTCATTTATTAATAAAGTTACAAAAGAATGCAAAAATATCAATTACGACATACTGTAATCCTGGGGTCAGACACACACAGAGAAAACTGCAGGAAACTAAAATGGTTCTTTCATGGTACCTGAGGCTGTTTTTTCATCATGGACTGACCTACACAGATCCCACTTAGCAAGTGTCACTTAAACTTTGAACAGTATCATAACCGCTGGAAAGCAGCATATTAGGAAAACCATCACAGCTATGGCTCTTCCAATATTTTTGATTATCAAAAAAAAGCCAAACAACACAGTTCCTATTAAAAACACCTGAATACTATTTTGAATTTGATATAACCCCAGTGAGCCAGGTACCTTACAGCATTCAAGAAGAAATCTGGTGAACGAAACCTACACTGGCATGTTGAGTCTGAAAAGAGCAGAGCAAAAACATTGCCACTCTGAATTTGGGACAGAGAGAGGGTTTATGCAGCCTGTCCAAGACTGGGCAGGAGAAGGTTCCTAGAAGAGGAGGATAAGAAATCGAAGCGGGGAGGGGAGAGGGGTGTTTTTTTCCCTCCCACCCCGAATCACAGAAGTTCATCCTCTACATCTGTCAAATAGATCTCTTAGTTTCCTTTTCATAAGAGGGACTCCTGGAAAGATCAGAAGGGAAACAGAATTGGTTCTGGATTCACGATCCAAGAGAAACAACTTCCAGCACCCATGCCAGTTAATATTCTATTTCAACAGAAAGAAGGATAGAAGAAAAGACACTTATTAAGAGACTCCAGTCTCTGGATGGTGAGGTAAACCTGTATGCACAGTGGTTCATTTTGGCCTGTCCAAGAACAGGGTAACATCTCTGAATGAATCTGCCAAAGGATTTTGCAAAGGACCAACAATTACATCTATTCCAGTACAGATCAGACAAATGGACACTGACATTGCCTCTTATTCAGAGTGCTCTACAAGCCAGGGTTAATGCAAAGTCACTTAGAGATTTTCAAAGTATAAACCATTACCAAAATGTTTTCCTTGGGGCTATAAATAAAATCCTTTTTCCATATAAAGTTCATTAGGAGGAAAGTGCTGATAGAGAGGAAAAAATTCTCTAAGAACATATGGACATAAATCTCCTGAGGGAGCCAGTTTTATTACCTGCATCTATGTTTCTACCCCTCATCCTTTCACACTAGGTGTGAGAGAGGTAAACTGAGTTGGTAACACTTACAAAGTTGGTGTCAATACAGACCAACTGTTTCATTGAAGCAGTTTATCCACAAATACCCTTAGTGAACTGTACATTTTAAATAGCTGTCAGCTGTTCCAAAGACAATTAGTTTATGTGAGCAATGCAAATTAAACATGCTGTAGAACACACAAGTCCTGCTCCATGTTTTCCTTGCTCCTCTCAAACATGCTTTCTCCATCTATCCATTGGCTGGATTTGTAAATTTTGTCTCATTCAGATACTAAACAACCTATGGTTTACAGTAGCTGCACAAACAAAATTCTTCTTAATTTATCTCATCTGCATAGACTTCTCACTATTTCCAGCATTATAAAATATAACTTGAACTAAACACAAGATACAAGCCCAAAGAACTGCAAAAGAGGGCCATTGAGAATATGAGGGGGCAAAACCACAATAACAAATTTTATTATTTCTTTTCTGTCCATTTACAGTATGCCCAACCTCTCACATATAAAGCAGTGATGGGGGAATGTTGGGAAAACGCTGAAAAGAACCAGACATATCCCAGAGGTGGACTTGGCAGAACTAGGTTTACTGTTGGACTCTACAACCAACATAAATGATGCTATAATTCTGTAACGGTATCGTAGCTTGAAGAAATCACTGGTGCTGGGAAAAGAGTAATAGAACAGTGGAATAACTGCTCCAAGGGTAAGTCTTTTCTCACACATATATCACAAATCTATCTAACAATTATTTAGCTTACCAGCTCCAATTTACATCCATTAATTACCAGGAAGATTCTTCAGAAAATGACTAATCATAGTCACAGCCTTTTTCTGCTGTGCTGCAATTCTGACCCATTACAGAACCTTACCAACATGCTAGCAGCATCCCATACTGAACAAAAAGTAACATTCAAAAGATGCTTAGAAATAGTTTTAAATTACATTCCACCAATATGGCATTGATTTAGCAAAAATCACCTGATATAAAAATGGTTAAATATTCAGCTTTTTCCTTTTAATATTGTAAAGCAGTCTATGTAGGGCAACAGAAAAGATTTTCATATTGAAGTGCTGCTGAATGAGGGCACTCCTGATAGCCAGATAAGTGAGGATTTCCCATTTCTGCAGTCATTTTGGTTTAGGCTATACATAGACTGGACTCTGAGACAAAGATACTTTGGGGAAAAAAAAATACAATTTCATGCAGAAGTTCATGATACTTATTCAGCAGCAGCACTCAGCCTGTCTAGGGCTACTTTCAGATTCAAACTAGGATAAAGAGGGCTGAGAGGTCTCCAGTCTCTCAGGCATGTAAAAGTGTGAATGACGGAAGTCAGCAAGATTCAACTGTGCCATTTTCATATAAGGACAGGTAAAACAAGGAGGGTGAAAACAGAACAGCTGTTTTCACTAAAGAAGTTATACAGTCTACAATAGCTCAAATTCAAACTGCCACTTTATCAAAAAAAAGGTTGATCAAATTACTGCATTGACAAACTATTAAATTATTCTCCTCTAATTATATCAAATTTTATTAAGGCAATCACAAGTTTTAAAAATTAAAACAATTTTAAATACTGCAAATAGCTTGTGAAATTCTTTGAAAATAGTTTTTAAATTCATACAGGTCTCAATTTGTGTATATAATTTTTCATTCAAATAGTTGTTTATGCGCTTCACACAACAAATTAAGTAGTAGCAAGGTAATAACCTGCATTCTAAACCATGTATCATTCCTAAAAAAAACCCCATACAAACCAAAGAATAAAATATTAGTATCACTTCTGATACTTTATATTTCCATGGAATTTTGGGACTCATCCTCTACCATATATTGCTAGATTCTGTACATTTTTTGAAAGGCATCAGAGAGGTGGATTTGACCACCAAAGAAAGATTAAATTCACTCTATAATCAATTATATATCAATCAATTCATAAAAAGAAACAAACAAACAACTAATCCTACCTTGCAATTCACTTTTAATAAGGCAACTTTCCATCATGTACAACAGAACAGTGACCATAATATCCAGCAGTTGGCATTCTTCTGTTACTTGGCGTGCTAGTTCTTCATTGCTGAACAACTGAACGCTGATATGCACAATTCTGTTAGACATGGTGTCTGATTCATGGCTTTTCTTCAGTGTTTTCATAATAAAAGCATAATGCTGAACAAATGTTTTTGTAAAAGCAATCTGCAAATTATAAAGAAATGTTGACATTAATAAGCATCATACAAAACCTATAGCTGTCTTTCATTATAAAATATTCCTTTATGAATGCACAATCAACATACCCTGGGAAACACCAGTTGCTACGATAAACCAAAAGCAATGACTGTTTTCTAGAAACAGACCAAATGAAAAGACCTATTTACAGGGAGGGGTATCTTAGGCTGCTAATTTTATTACCTTTCCTCAGAATCCAATCTTCTCATTCTATACTTTCCACATGAAAGATAACCCAGAAATGTTCAAACGAGGAATATAATGTCTCAGCATGCCCATGAAAGTAGTAAAGTTCTAATAATTAATTTATCCTAAATTTGTGCATCCTACAACAGGACATCCTAAAATGATACACTATGAACAATTAGTTTAGTAGTGCCTTATAAAGCTGCCTTATCACTTGCAGCCATCTAACCATGAAGTAAGGTTTTAATTCATTTTCAAGCAAGACATTTCTATACTGATTTTCATTTCTACTGTCACAGCATCCTATACTTTTTAAATAAACCTCTAGTGCTTTTCCCTCAATAACTAAATTAATTATGCAGCTTTGTTATTCTTCACACAACTGTTAATGGGGTTTTTTTAACCAGATCAGTATTTAAAAGTATTGTACATATATCTAAAAATCCTAGTACAGTTCTGTGATCCACTCCATTAGCCTCAAAATGCATTATAAATCAACCTTTTCACTGCACATACATGAAAATATCTGCTAGCTTTGAAATCACTTCTCAGTACTTTAGGTTCTGAATTAACACCATCTGGACTTGCTTGGCTTAGTAAGAAGACAAGCTGTGTAGTGATAAAAATCCAAAGTCTAAAAATCCCTTGCCTATTCCTTCTGGAAGTATTAACCTTTCATAAGCATAGAATTAGAAATTTTAAAATCACCCTCAGCAGCCATGCTTTCACCAGACTGTACACAGATCACCACTTTATTTGATCTGCCTTAGATTCAGTGCTTCCATAATTTTATTATGGCACTACCATGTTATTATCACCTAAAAAATACTTCCAAAACCATGATGACATAATTGTGCTGTTAGGTACAGAAACTGCTTCTCCCAGCAAATACCCGCAAAGATAAAGTTGCTGATGCAAGAAACTGAACCAGGGTGAGAATGGGGATATCACTGCAGGAAACACTGCAAGAATACCTAACCTGCCTTCCTACACCTGGTCCACAGTGATGGAAACCTGTACAATAACTGAAGGTATGTTCCACATATAGCACCCAACAATGGGAACTGTTCTCAGCTAAAGTGGTTTTGGCACAATGTATTCTCAATACAAAGCAAAGTTAATACAATACCATTCTGGTATTATAGATATTCCCATCACATAATTTCCTTTAAGTTAAAGGCTTGAAACAATTTTCATCACTGGCATTAGCACTTATCATCAAGACATTCACACTAATGTTAATTACACCCTAATTCACATTAAGCCTCAGACAGAAATTACGTAGCAGGTATTTTAAGAAGTTAGTATATTAACGCTGCTAGTAAACAAGTATACTTTATTTATATATTACTTCTTCACACTGTATTATGTTTAAATAGGAATTTTGGGTTCTGTGATGAAGAAACTGTTTTAATTGTTTTACACAGCACACTCAATTCAAGTTGACTGCAAAAACAAGGTCCTTCTCTAAGGACAAATTTTGGATTTTTTTTTTTTTCTTTAGTTTATATTGGCATACATCAAAATTTTTGTGCCTCAATCATTTACAAGAATGAACTTCTGAAAGTAATGTAAATTTGCCCTCACTACAGTATAATGGTAGAGACTCTGGAAAACACTTAACTAAAGGAAAGACAGAAGTTTTACTCCTACATTCACTAGAAAGTTAAACAAACAAATAAAACCCTTTCCAATTTTGAGAGGAAGAAACGAAACTCATTCCAGAAGTTCAGAAGCTGACTGCAGTAAACTGCAGTCAGTACATAAAACCAGCCATAGTAGGCCAAATCAGTCCATCCACACATCCTTTCTTTCAGTGGCCAAAGCAAAGTAGACAAATAAGGAAAAATATAGAATGCAGACGGAATGCAATTTCTGTCATAACACATTTCCAAATACTCAGCTTCCAACCTTCTGCAAGAAATGGTTCCTAAGACAGACATGCTTTCTGTGCATCTAATTGTCTTCACTGACTTACTCTCTACGATCTTGAGCAGTTTTAAATTTGTACCTATGGAAAAACAAAGTTAATTTTTACAGCTAGCTTTTCCTCTTGGTGACCACTCAACTTCAATCCCAGAACTCTCTGGAGACTAACATCAACCCCATGCTCCAGTTAGAACATACATCTCCCATGTTTATATTCTCAATGCCAAGATCAAAGTATTTCTGCCGGCTGAATGCTGCACTAAAATTAAGGTTCCAGTAGAAAAACTGTTCTACAGAATTTGTAGAACAGCATATCCAGGGGTTAGTAAAGTCCTATTGCTCTAATAGCTGCCCCAAGGGTCACTATGGGAGGTGCCTGACACGGCACAGCATTTCTGTTAATTATGTTTGTTGATTCATGATGTCCACCAGATGCTTTTGCATTTTTCAGCAAGATTTCAGCAAGGCTCTGCTCTTGGATGATTTACACTCTTCCACCATCTTCCTGTTTACTGGCAACACATTCTTTGTCTTCTCCTTGGTCACATGAAAGTCTCTTTCTTGGGCCGTTTGTTTTTCCTTTTGTCCACACCATAACACCTTTAATTTCTTGGAAGCTTCAATAAATTTTTCTTCACTTGTAAGTCTTCCAAGCTTCTTATGTCGGAGAGTGATGGAAGGAATGCCTCAAGCACAAATCTGTAAGGCAAAGACCACACTTTTGGTTGCGCTATCTCCCTCATTTGCCAAAGTGGGGAGAGAGGGAAGAGCTGGTTGACCCAGGGTTTTAGCCCACCCCTTTCAACACCTCTTTTCAGTACTGGGAATCCTTAAAGGAAAGTTTGTTTTCCTATAAAAAAAAATAAAAATCTGTGTAACTTGAGATTGCTAGTGCTTCAGTGACTGCCACACAGGGCAATGATGGATTCTCATATGCTTATGCTGGAGGTCAGAGATTTCAACAATTTCAAAGCATATACAGATAGCCAGCTCTGTGCTCTGTGTCCAGCTAGCTCCCTCAGTTTATCAGGAATCCAACCTAGCAGAATTCTGCTGATTTAATGAGCTAAATCACCTCACAAAGAATCAGATAAATTGTGCAACAGCAGATAGAGAAAAAATTAGAACAGTACATGCAGTGTAGATGAGAGAAAGAAGCAGAAAGCTGCGAGACCATTTGGAACGTTTTAAATCCCTAGAGGTATTCCTGTTGCTTGAGAATGCGGTATGATTAATCAGCAAACAAGCTTTTCTTTCAAAAAAGCTAAATGAAAAACAAGATAAAACATTTTTCTAACTCATCCCTAAATGCTATGTTCTCTCTTTTCCATGTAAAAGGCACAGCCACTCCTTGTAAATTAACCATAGGCCTCATAAACATGTTCAAAATTCATGCAGCACTGACAGTTTTGCAACAAAGCAAAGGTATCTCGCAAAAAATTGTTTACTGCCTCCCTAATACTGCTATGTGATGTATTTCCTGCTCTGAGATTCCTTACTACTTAAAAATGCCATTTGGACAATTACAACAATTAAACACAGATTCTAAAAAAATTTGAACACTTGGTGTTTATGCTTCTACTAAAGCTTTAACATAGGAATTAACTGTTTAATGAAAAACAGTACGAAATTGGTAACAAAAAACCAACCAACCAAAAAAGTTTATAAAAACGTTTCAATCTGAGCATGCAGTATTGGTGGGTAGAAAATAGACTATTTCCAGTTAAAGGTGGCAATCGTTAGAGAGACCAATTACACCACGATCTCCATTCTGAGTGAAGAAAGATAGCGAATAAAGAAAGTCACTCAAGACTATGGCTCATTGTTAAAGGAAGAAAGATCCCACAATCATTACAAGTTGATGTTATTACATGGTACAGTTGTAAGAGAAACACAGGAACACTTACCAGATTCTTCCGCATGCTGCTAGCAGCTGGGTGTTTTTACAGGCAGGAATTTAGCTGGCAATGGACCAGGAGAACTGGATGTCCATGTGTGTGTTGAATTATCAAGAAGAACTCAAGCTTCATAGCAATGGATCATCAGTTAAGAAGTCCTAATGTCTCCTCATGTATTAGCTGAATCTAAGACCAAGACGAAGCTATGCTGGTATCCCAAATCAAAATGGTATCTTGAGATGGACACAGTAGTGCTCAAGGCCCATATCTTGTCTTTTTCTTCCTTGCAAGTTATCTTCATGTCCTTTGTTTTGATGCAGCAAGGTTTTAAGGGGGTACAAATACAGGATTGTCCCATTATAAACAGACATTTTGGAAGAAATCTGCATGCCTGGACTTCAAAATTTCTTGATTTTTTCCTCCCAGCAGGCATGGAGAACGTCCAAAATATTTGCATGGCTCAAGGGTATGACATGATCAGAGCAAAATGTTAAGCCTGATTGCTATGTATACTAGGTCTTGGGAACATGTGAAGCAAACAACCAAACCTGGCTGCACACCAAGATTTAAAACAGGAAGATGACATCCAGTCTCCACAACTCTGGGCCAGGAGATACTTCACAGGAACAACTGCAAAACTCTGTAAGGAAGCACCTGGAAGGCTGCCAAAACCACCTAGGACATAGCTACAGCAAGAACACTCACACTGTAATGGCCTATATAGAAAAACCACTGCCTACTACAATAACTGAAACAGGAATGAAATCACTGCAATTATTCCCTAGTCATACCACGCTACAGAATCATACAGTGATGATCCACATGTTTTAAGTGATAAAAAACAATCTACAAAATAAAATAAAATGAAACAAAATCCAACAGATGCAAACAGACAAAAAGGAAAATAAACTATGAAATCAAAATTAATACTGCTGCTCCAGATTTATCCATCTTGTTTTGTCCATGTTGCTTTCCAAATACTAAACACAGGAATTTCTTATAAAATACTCAAAACAAGGTAAAAGATCTGCATTATTTTACTGCTTATTATTCAAACATAAGCATACATGGTGTCATGCAAGGAATAATACAAACAAAGTATGTGAATATAAAAAGATACTTAGGTTTGAATGAAGTAAGGCCAAGTACCTTATAATCTTGATCTGGTAGCATGTTGAGTAAGAAAGTCACCATCTTCTGTGGAAACTCGTATTTTATTGTCCAAAATAATAATTCTTCTAGAAAACATTTATGCTTCAAAACATCCATGATAGACTGATCTGCATAAAAAGTCAAAGCAGGGCATGTGTAATGCAGTAAGTGTTAAAACTAAGAACAATAACAGTGTGGTTGTACATATAAAAATTCAGGAACAAAAATTTTTTAAAAATCCTAGCGCATTCTGTAAATAATTTCTTTTTAAACACTGGGAAAATGAAGATCACAAATACTGCAGAGTGTCAGAGCCTGTAACTATAAAAAGAACCTCCCAGAGAAGCCAGTGAAAGTTTTCAGTACAATTCTACCACAGAGTACAATCTTCATTGATTGCATTGAATCACATCACCTTACCGTAATAGCTGCACTGATTATAATGCATGACAGCAAACTGCACAGTATTTACACAGCTACTTAACCAAGGGAAACACTGCAGACTACTACCTAACCAAAGTTAAAATACCAAAACAACAAAATACAATTCCTGATTAAGTGATGAATTCTATTACCTAAACAACACTTGACCAAGGTCTAAACAAAAGAAATAGAAGCAATAATCTACCCTTTATTCTTACTTTCAAGCAATACATGCACTGATTGGCCAACCACTAAGTTGTTTGCTGAGGTTTTTTAATACAAAAATTACCATAACCAGATAGTAGGAGGCACTAGCTCTTGATGGTAGCAGGAGAAACAGTCTCATCTTTCCCCTTTCCTGTCCATTCACTCTGCCCCTTTACTCATACTGATAGTAGATCCCTGTGGGGGACCTACATAGGAATCAAGTCCAGGATCTTTCCATTTTGTCAGCTGTGTTTCCAAGCAGATCAGTTTCCTGACTGCAAAGCTGCAAACTGACCTTTGCTAGAAAAAACTGTTCATGAAATGATCACTTGATAGATCATAAATCATATTAACTCTGTTTTTAAAAAAAATAAAATATAAAGACTCTTCATCACCATTTTTCAATAGGTTGATTATTTATGCTTTACAACTACAACAGGTTGTGTTCTCTCCCATAACATAGGAGGACTAAAGAAGAAAGTAGTAATATTACTATTTCTCCATACCTAGAAATCAACTACACCTGAGGATATATAACTCCACAGAAAATCACATATTCCAACAGGAGTGCAGGAAGTGCTCCCATCTGCACACATCCAAAAACATTTACACTGAAAATCATTTGGCCTTGAAGACTCAAATCTTCACTGAAGTGTGGCAGCTTTAGAGACTGCATTGGATAGCTTTGTGCCTATTCTAAACAAGACAGACATTTGTGCACTTCGTAAGCAGAATTACCTCAAATTTCCACCATTATCAAACGTCAGAATTCTCCTCATTCCCCTCCTTGCCAGAGTTAGTGGCAAGTAACCAGTTTTCCCAGACTGAAATTTTAGGGTTCTCCTCAAGACTCAAGCAAGTCACAAAAAAAAAAAAAAAGTTTTATTCAATATATTTGACAAGCATTGATATAAAACACTACCTTCACAGAATAATAAAATATATCAAAATATTATAATATTTTGTGATATTAATTAATATTTAACTATTTTGTAAGGTATTACACATCACCTACAGCAACAAACATACGATACTCATTTATGTTCTCTTCCTCTTGTTATGAAATTGCATGTGTGATTTGACTGTCCATGAAAGCTTGGTAACTATGCAAGGCTGAAGTCCTCTGTCCACAGAACAGAGAACACAAGTTTAGGTACATGCTAAATGCTTCTTAGGGAGCACACCACACATGGAGACGACACAACACTATCTGTCACTGAGTGTGCAGCTTTCTCTGACACACGGCATAGCTGAACAGTGCATATCCAATACTTCATGCAGCAGTTTCAGGCAGGGACACAACAATACATATCTGCTTACACCTGCTATATAATTTGAGTAGGCAGAATGCTCTTACCAAGCCTGGAAAATTTGTCAAGAACACTGAGACTAATGTTCCCACTCTTCTGAAAAGCATCACCAGATTTTAAATTTCTCAAAAAAAAAACCAAAAAACCAGTGCCTCTGGGTTTAAAAAAAATCTGGTATCTCAGATGGATGTGGGATGAGGTTTTAAAACAGAGTAAAAAAAAAAAAATTCTCAGCACTCAGTCCCATACCTGTATGAGAGAATGCCAGCTTAAAAACTGTACTTTCTTTAAAGTATATTTTTTTCTTTCTTTGCCACAAAATACCTCACAGAGTGTTTTAAATATCTCTCTGAATATAAGACTTAGCATTCCAATATACTCCCAGTTATATAACCATGAATGAAGACAGTACTACTGCAGAGCTAGGATGAGACAGGGAGTCTGCTTATATGGAAAAGGTAAATCTGTTTTTATTCAATACTCAGTTTTCCAAAATTTTCTTTTCATACTCTTATTTTATACCCTATTGGACATAAAATATGAATACTGAAAACTTCAGAAAACTATTTGATATTTAATAAAAACAGATACTTACCCTTCCCCCATTGGCAGATTCCCTCCTCTGGGGCAGATATTAGGAGCTATCAACATCATGATCATAGGCCATGTTGGGATGCCTCAGAGGGGGAAGACTACAATCCTGGGGGAAAATGAAATGTTGAATTCAAGTATCACTTATCCTGAAATGGAAGCTTCTAAATCTGGGCTTCCTCCCTGCCTCTTCCCCTAATTAGTTATTATGTATCAGAACAGCAGCATTTTTTTCTTGTGTTACCTGACTCTTAACATCTTCTACACGAGCTAACAGCCTCTTAAATCCAAGTTTAAGAGAACTTTCCTTGGATGCCTCTATGTTTCCTGCATTTCTCCAAAACTACTGCCTCTTCCACATCTCTACCACAATCTTTCTCACACAATTTTTACGATCACCTCTAAACAACACTGTTGCCAGAATATTTAGCTCTCTGCTTTTTCAGCTTCCTCAACATTTTTCCTTCAATCTGGAAACACTAGAAACAATCAATCAATCTTACTTTCCCATACTCCTCACATCATACTATTTCATTGATTCATGAACCTCTGCATTTAAAACTCAGGCTCCAAACCTTCATTCCAGAGACCTTCCAGAAACTTTACTCCAACTTTTACTAAAATTCCACTACTCAAATATTCTTTTCTCAAGGCTTGCAATTCTTTGCACTTCCTATGTCAGTATCCTCACACTCATGAAAAAAAACCACAACCAAAAAATCTTCTTTATTTAACAATAGTATTTAAATATTATTAAATACTTTTTAGCACAGAAACATGTCAAGCACAAGATAGAACTACCTTGCCTAATCTATGGTTATTCTTGAATTAAAACTTGCACTGACCTCAATGTGAATGTTACTCGTGTTGGACTAGAAACTGCAAAAGGGACTAATTTCAAGCTAGAAAAATAATGGAGTGGTTTCAAGAGAGACTTAATTCAAGTACTTTATCTTAAACATTATTACAAAAAGACCAACCAGGGCCAGAGAAAACCATTCTTGCCTGGCTGCAAACACAATCATACTGTACAGTGGCACAATAAAAAAAAAATTGTTAAGAACAAATACATCAAACACCTGTTTTGTAAAGCTATATTGCAGCCTTGATAGGCACACTGTGAAAACTGAATGAATCACATTCATTCAGTTACAACACAGCTTACAACACAGAGATGACAAAATGGTGAAGCAGAGTCCCAGACAGTGGTACTCACTCAAGGGAAATCTAACCTGCCAATTACCACATTTTCACTTGCTACTCATTTTTAGACTTTGCTATGTTTAATACCTGTCACATGCAGCACTACAGTGCTTGGGAAGTGAACTGAATATCCCTGGATATTTTTAAGACAGACATAAAGCAAACATGATAAACTGAAATCAGTACTTTATAAATACCTTTGGTGGTGCTGCTTAGTTTCACTCGCTTGCGCTTTCCCACACCTTGGCTACCATCCTGGTCCTCCTGGGGTAGAGGAAGAGTTTTAAAAATTGACAATCATATACTTAGAACCTTACCGCCAAGAGATGGTGTGCTCTCAAAATTCTGGTTTAACTACCAAATGAAAACACAGAAGCCTTCAATATATTCTTACAAGAAAAACAAGTTTACTCCTTACAGGAATCATGCATTGTGTGTAACTCTTTAGAGAAAAACATAACTTTTAAAATTCTTTTTCCCCGTACAGGCAGCGTTATCATCCACATTTATTTCATTTATTTTGTAAGGTTAGTTGCTTTGATTTCTAAAACTGGTTGCTACAAAAATTTAACACTACAAAATTTCTAACCTTTGCACAGCTAAGAATTTACCTTATCCACTTGTAGGGTTTGCCAGGTTTTGCTTCAGAGAAAAAATATCAGCCAACATATTGTATATCAAAGTTGGCAGCATATATAATTACCTACATACTTTCTAATCATTATAAACTTTTGATGTAGGAATTAAGTATTTTTGGCACCTTTAAGAGGCCGATTCTAACTGCTTCTTCCCTACAGACTAACAGAAACATTTTACTCAGGCACTTGTCATCCAAAGCTTTCAAGGTACTCCACAAACTAAACAGCAAAGGTTCCAAAATGTAATACAAGTTAAAAACATTTCCACCACCACTTCACAAAATGTAACACTGCATCTTAAAAAAGCATGTGACATTACAGGAGTATATTAAATGTTGCATGGATCTTTGCCAACACTGGTAGCCCTAATGAAACCAGAAATAAAGATTCTTACTGGAACTAATAAAATGAGATATAATTAATGCAGATATCCACTGTTAAAAATAAGTACTCAATATCCTTATCTTCTAAGCAAATGCCATATTTTACTTCGAAACTTCTCTGGAATGATAAAGAACCTGAACCTCAAGAAGTTACTATCCTTCCTTGAGGAGGAAGAAGATTGTTCACACTTTATATCTAAAGACTGACCACAAGTATGGTGGCAATGAAAGGTCTGATTTTGTCTACCCTTTCATTTCCTCCATCTGAAAATTCATTTTAAGATGGACACACATTTGAACACTTAGGCATCCTGTGGTCTTTGTGAACACAGGGTACCTTTGGCACTTCCATCAGGAATGAGTCAGTAAGTTCTCAGGATGCTGCAACTGCCCGGTCCCCAGTCAGAGGGGCCATGTATTCTCAAGAAAATATCTGCCTTGCTGGCATATTACTAAGAACTGCAGGACTCTGCAACTCAAGTCTCCTACCCTAAAAAAACCATCAGTAAAGAAAGGTAATTATTTATTTTATAATCTTTTTCTTAACCACGAGGTGCTTTACAAATACAAATTACTGAAAAGGAAGTTCACTCCTTTCATCCAAAAGTCAAAATAGACTGTGAAGGTGGAAAGCTGAAAGAGAAAAATAACACTCCTCTCCTCTGTACTCCCATGTGAATTACACAGGGCATTTAGTTTGTTTTTAGTATCTGATTATACTCTCTTAGAGCAGAGTAAAACTATGTTATAATTAAGAAATGTGACAAGAGTACATTTTTAACAGGATTTTCTTCCTCCAGTATTCAAAATGAATGTAGAAAGGTTAAAAATGTTCTTTCTTACCAAGATCTAATGGTAGCATTGTTTCACAGATGGAACACTAGATTACAAAATTTACATAGACAACAAATCAGAGCAGTACTTCAGCAGGGAACTAAACAGCTTGGAAAGTTTTCTACAGTTCAGCATTTAGGTTTACTTCTACAATAGCAGATGGTTCTAAGTAAAAAATTAATCTGAAGGATGGCTGTTATTTCTCATGTTTTCCTTTCTGCAAAAGGAGAAAAAAGGCCCTCTCTAAACCTGTCCTCCTATTTAAGATTTTATGTTCCAAGGAATCAAATAAAACACAGTCAATTAATGCTTTTGCCACACTGAGGGATTAATATTTTTATATGGGATATCTCTTTACATTATTTAAAATCTGTTATGTTACCCTACCAAAATGTCTGCTAAGGCTTACTAGTTGAAATTAGGTTTTAAATAGTTGAGAAAATTAATAAAGTTGCTCTACCAGAATTTAACTTTCTTCCACTTATTTATTAAAGCTCAACCTGAAATGAGATTCTCTCTTTTTTACTCCCACTCCATATGTTTGGTAAGTAAGGTCAAGTCTACACATGGGAATTTATCTACAGAGAAATTCACACTGCTGCTATCACCAGTTCAGCTGGATTCTCAAGCGCCAAAAACTGCTAACACCACTCATAGCAATACCTGCTCTAAGTTTGTTTTAATGAAGCCAAATTTACTTGATAGTGATTTCTGGAATACCTACACAGGTTTCTTCTCCATTACATACATAAATTAAATTAGCAAAACTTGGGATTAGTAAATCAAAGGCATGAGATCTATTCTTTTATACCTCCACTAGTCCTAATTACTAAAATTGGGATAATGTGCAGCAGATATAAGACGTAAGATTTGTGGGATTTTGTGGGATTTGGCTGCAAGCATTCTCTCCCTTCAATATTCTGTTGCAGTTCATTACAGTCTTTAAAAAGTCTCACCTCATCTGAGGAATCCCCTTGTCCTGATGTTGCCGTCCCACCTGCCAAACCTTTTGAAATAAAAGTTCACAGATTCTTTTCAAAAGTCTTATATTAAAAATACAGTATTTTAAGAAATTTAAGCCAGTATGAAATTGAACACTACATTAATTTTCTTTAAAAGATACACAGCAGTGGACTGAAGTTGGAGTAAGATTTCCAAGCAATACAAAACCAGGAATTTGCAAATACATGCCATTGGAGAACTTCAGTGAGCTGTGTTAACAAACATGCTTTCTGAAATTGAATAAAAAACTCTGATGGACTTCAGTGATCAAAAAAATAAAATCCACAGAACCTTTATAAGAAGAAGTGCTGTGGATTGATAATCACTTTGTTGCAGTCGAAAAATTCCACTATGAGCAATTACATCTTGCCTACTCAAATTCCACTAATATTATGACTGGGAAATGGTGCTTAGCATATTAACAACAAGAAGTTAGCATGCTTAGCTTTGTTGATAGAAGTAGGAGTCCTGTAATTTGGTAGTGCAATAAATAACAGGTAATTCTCTAAGTTTCATTAAGATTAGCTTTTCTTAAAAATAAACCCAAAGCAATTTATATAATACCCATCAATAATCAAGTCTTCTCTTAAAATATTTTTCCAAACCTTGAACAGATAATGTGCTAGTGCCAGCTCCCTGTTCCTGCACATTACATGCAATTTTATCCTCAGGAAATGCCAACCCAGAGCCTTTCAAAGCAATGAGGTACTTTTCATGACTTTTCTTTGCAGATGCATTCTCTCCAACACCTTGAATAAAGACATAAAACAGTATTAAAGCACAAAAGCAGCTCCTTGGTTCATATGCTTCACACTCTATGCAAGCAATCTAAAAAATGGCCCACAATGTTTTAATTTAATAACACATATTCTCCATTTCAAGAGTCCAGATAAGCATGTCTTGCTTTCCATTCCCTTTCTGTATTTCTGTATCAGAAAGTCCATCACATATAGGAAAGAGAAGTAATTAAATTACTCTCATTTGAATACAATAACAGGAGAGAAAAAGGAAGGAAAGAATAAAGAGAACTGCCCCTGAGGCAGCTTTACTAGGTATTCCTCCTTCCAAATAAAGATTTGGGGGTTGCCTGTTCTTTAACTGGCTGCTGCCCAAGCCAGTTATAGCAACTTAAAACTACAGTAATTACCATTTGCTCCATACCTATGCAAAGGACTCTTAATCACAAGAAGATAACATGGAGTTAATTTACTCTAGGGGTTTGGGGTTAGTTGTGACTGGCCAACATTTTCAGATTTATTGTGATTTGGTATAGGATTGAATAAATAATGAAGGGGTGGAGTGGGTAAAGTTTAAGAAAAAAAGATGAAAAAGGCTTTGCACAGAAATGCAGGACAGACAATGGCCTTTTGCCATTCTCTTCAGGTCTAACCTCAGTGAGAGCAGATCCCAAAATGAATAAGACATATTCCACTTCAAGTAACCTTGTTCTGACTAATTTGGAAGTACTAAGCTAGAATGTATTTCTTATAAAAACTTTTTTGAAAAGATGTTTATTTATACATTTATTTGGGACACAGATCAGATGTTTGCTGTTACAGGTCTTAATAACAAATGTTTCTAGTCACTCCTGAACCTCACCCTCCTATCAACGTAATAGCCTTAAAAATACACCTTTTTTTGTGTTTTGAGATGTCAGAAACATGCAGAAACTGGTGTTATAAACAAAACTTATGCCCTTAATTCTTCATAGTATGAAAATCTAATAATTAGAAATAACAAAAACATACCAGAGCTAAGATCTTTGTAGAACTGTTGGCTAGTTAAAACCTGGGTAAGAACTGATCTCATTGCGCCTCCCATTTTGGTCAAGTCTTCTAGGAAGGAAACATGAGGCTCCAAAACCTGCAGGATTTTATGAAGGTCCTTCTCTGATGGCAGATCAACAGCTGAAAACCACATAAGAATAACTTTTGGTATAGATGCAATATAATTCAGCCAAAACTGTCACAAGCAGAACAGTTACAACCACTGCAAATGAAAATAATTTATATATTCATAATGCTCTAAAATTCAGACATACCAATTTCAAACTATACCTCATTTCATTTTCTGGAAGAGCTCAGCACAATGCTAGCTAACCCTTAAAACATATTTAAGCATGCCAGCAGGTAACAAAATCAAACCTAGTTAGGCTGTAATTTTGTTAGGAAGAGAGGTACAAAATACAATGACATAAACTATGGATAGCATTCACATACTGTGTCTTCATAGACTGCAAAGCAAGAGCTAACAGCATGGTAAAATATGCTAGATACATGCAAATTCAAAACATACCAGGCTCATTATATCCCTCTCTTAAATGCTGAATCAGACTAAAGATGAACTGTGGAAGAACTAATTCTGACATCATCAACAAGTCTTTCGGAACACATGGAACATTTGAATTTGATTTAATCCGGTGTCTTTTACAAAACCTATAAAACAGATGAGAAAAATGTTAGCCAAGCACAGCTCAGCAGTGTTAACATATACTAAGAAAAGCATTCCTTTTTCTATTTTTCAGAGAGTAGATGCCTTTACATTAAAGGTGGTATGGAAATGGTATTCTGAAATTCCAACTACTCTGTTCAAGCCCATTCTGATTCTGAGGCCAGAGAATTATAAAGCTGCCAATTTTTTTTCTGCTGCTCAAAGTTCACATATCTAACATCTCAGCTTCTTCCCATACATATCAGAAGTATCTTGCATTAAACAATTAGAAGAACACTGACGTTCTTCTCCTTTCTGTGATGTAATTAGAGGTTTGACTGATTTTTCAAGTCCCCGTTCAGACAATGACTTTTAAAAAGGTCTTCTGACAATAAAAACAACTTAAAAAGCCGTAAGACTTTGCAGGATCGGTGTGTATTTCAAATGTCCAGCAACTACAATTTACAAAATCCTTACAAAAATCTTTCATTTAAAAAGAAAAGAAAACATTTATTCTTTGGAAAATTCCTGCATGGTAGTAGCTGAGGCTTGGCTAATGCACAGTGACGTGATGTTGAGCCAAACCCCATTAGAGCAGACAGAATGATTTCCTACTCACTTAACATGAGCCTGACTCAAGAGACACTGAATACTTTTCAACTTCCAAGCTATTTTTAGAAAGGACATATACCAACATCAAAGAGTTGTTTACCCACATCAAAAACCACACTAAACAAAGAATAGTCTAAAAATACGTCATGCAAGAATAAACTTTCACTGAAAAGATTCACTAGATTTTACTAATAATTTTTCAACACAAAAAATTGAGAAAAAAATACAGCTTTGTTTGACTATGAAAACTGTTTTCCAAAATTATGCCATGGTTTCCAGAAGCAGCCTGTTACTTTCTAAAACTCAAGCCTTTCTTCTCTGAGGACCATTGAAGAATCATCTTCAAGAGAAGAAAGAAATAGAAGAAAGGCAAAAAGAAAGTAGGTAAATCAAGAAAAAAAGGAAAAGGAAAAAAAAAGACAATACCAGTCCAACAGTTAAAATGGCAATTCACAAAAATGGCTAGCAAATTCACAAGTTTAAAGATTAAGAGCTTCTCCTTTGCTTTTGCACTTTAGAAATGAGACTTTTTATTAAGAAAAGGTATGGAAGGACAGTACTAGCCAGTTGACTTGCTATTTGTATATACTCCCAATATATCCTTGGAACAGAAAGAGCTCAGTGAGGACTGACAACTTTCTGTTAATTAATGTCCAAATAAATAGTGTTCACTTTTGCTTTCCATATTACATTCACAGAAGTTACAGAAAGTCATTCCATGTTAATTGTTTGAGTATGGATAAACAGCACAATTTGCAACTGCAGGGAATTCAAAGGGGCTTGTAAAAGTCATTCACTTTTTCTCTTTAGTCATCCAAAATTTATCTTTTCCACATAAAGAAACCTGAACTGCTATAAATCATAAATGTGGCTTCATCTATGCTAAAATATGGTATTTCATACTTTTAAAGTAATTGGTTTTCCTTTCACCACTGTCCTTATAAGAAGGGATCAAAAGTAACTAAAGATCTAAAAGACACAAAAGGAAGGATCTACTACACAGTGCACTCAAATCTCTCACAACCCAGCACCCCCCCATACATTTTACATTCTGTCAAAAGATGTTTTTCACTGGTTTTGATCACAAGCTAAGGAAAGCACTGTAATAAAACACACAGGTAAAGTAATTTTGAATCCCAGTTTCTGCTAAGCACAAGGCTTCCTTCCACAGAAAATAAGCTCTGCTCCCCATGAAGTCTGTCAACATGCCAGTTCTGAACCCATCCCAACAGAGTCAGTGTTAGAAGGGGCCCAGAAGGATCACTGAGTGCAACTCTGAAGTGAATGGTGCCTACGGGAACCGAACCCACGACCTTGGCATTACTAACACCGTGCTCTAACCAACTGTACCAATCTCAGGGTCATGGATTAACAATCCCACATTTTACATATCCTGAAAATGAAAGTTATGAATATGTTGTCTCTTGAGAGTCTCAAGAAAGTATTATTGAATTATAAGGTGTGCTATTATTGCTACATTAACACAGATCCTAGAAGACCGATAAAGGACCCAGATTTAATTCCCTGTAAGGAAAAGTTCTTTCGCTGTCACATGCATTAACCACAGCAGGTTCTAACAGGAAACAATTTCTAGATATCAGGCCCTAAACCTTAAAGTAGGAACACCAATGTAATTTTACAAAAGGTGCCTTACTCTGTATTTATGGTTCAAAGGCTACAGTGTTAAAGTAGTACAGTCCAGAATTACCCAAAGTTCTATTGCAGAGTGTTATATTAATTTCTCTATAAATATTGACGAAAGTGCCAGACAATGACTTGGAAGGTATTCAGAGTTAGGACAACAGCTGTTTTAACTATAGAAGAGACTGACCCCAAGCTATGCACAGGAAGAAACAAGCTGGGATTTCTTATACAGGCCAAAAGGGACACCTGGACAATCTCCTCAATGGGTTACATGGTCACTGGACAAACAGCAGCCAAAGCTATTCCATAATCAGTTCCTTATATACTTCTGAAAGAACTTCCTTACCACAGCATCATCTAAAGAATTGTACATCTACATAAATGTGTGTTTCAAAATGCTTCTGAGACTATCAAAACAGGCCTTAGTAGGCAACAAAAAAGAGCACTGCACAGATCTCTCCTGGTACCATCAAGCCCCTGAAATCCATCACTTGCAGCAGGTAGAAATGTCTAATGGGGGCAATGAAAGGTGGATATAATCTAGATAAGACATGTATTTGCTCTGAAGAAGCTCAAAAATAATGACCAAGAGGAAGACTTGCAAGGTAACTGACAGATCACCTTGATCTAAGCCTTTTAACTTGATTTCAATATTGCAAAATACTTCTTCAAACAAGACTATAGTTCTTATCCAATCTTTTAGCAGTTCATATTTCTTGCACTATACAGTCTTCAAATATCTTTACTACTATACCAGAATGATGTTTAAGAATGAGTATATCAGTTAGAATGTCAATTCAATAGACAGAAATATTCGAGCCCTATGTATCTGAAGGTCTAGCAAGAAAGTATTAAAATACAGGTCCACAGGAAGACAAAACCCATAAACCTTATTCCATATTCTTTTCTCTGATTCAAAACTATATTCTGGTTTGGATTTTCTATGTATTTTCCTACCTTTGAAATCACTTTTTCACAAAAAAAATAAAGCTAATTTTAGCAAAAGGAGAGAATAAACAGTAAACTTGCAATTAAATACAAACTTAGGTTTAACAAAGAGTCTTCTCCATATGACTTCAAATAAAATTCTGACGTTTCTTACACTGCATTAATATCTTATTTGTGAAATGCAGACCACTGCTGACATCTACATGAGTAAGCAATACCATTTGTTATAAACATAAGCAGCATTAATATCTTCTGAAAAACTCCAACATCAAACTTTCCAGATTTATTCCATTCTTTCCTACTACTTCCATTTTTAATAATTCTACTGTGAATTTCAAAAATGCATTTTATAAGTGGCTTCAGGTAAAATAACTCCTTTAGGCTACAGCTTCACAGTCTAGTCAAACTAGATCAGTCCTGCCACAATTGTGTCTTATTTTTTCTAGCCCTCTTATTTTTATTAGCCCTAGCACTTGACTGATCCTATGTTCAACCAGCTCAGAAGCTAAGCCAGCAGAAGTTATTTATTTATAAGAATATATAAAAAATCTTACTGGGCCAGTTTAAATCCACCAAAACTCACAGAGCAGTCTCCTTGGAAATCACACTGAAATCCCCAAATCATTTTGCCATCATTCCTTTCCTTGTTAACCTGACAGACAGCAAAACACAGAGAACAAAATAAACCAAAATCTCAAACAAAGACACGCAGGAAAATGCATCCTGACCAACCAGCACAAGAAGCAGATACAATGCTCACTGGGGAGGCAATTCCATCACTTCAAAGGCAGGTTTTTAAACTCCACAGTTATCACAGCAGCTGATAAATGCCTTCAGTACCAGCCAGACCACACCTTTACAGCATTTGATCAGTCCTTCATCCACTACATCCCACTGTGTCTCAAGTTGCAGCTGCATTCCAGAAACTTGACATAAGTTCACATACACACAGATGGACTATTTTTACCCTCACTTTTCTCTCACTATTTTGTCCCCTGCCTCCCAGTGTTTAAAAGTCATTTGTTTTTAAACCAGATCATAAGACTGCCAAAAGAAAGCATCCCGATTTCACATTCTTAATAGTACTACAGCACTATGAGTACCTGACTCTGACAGAAGATTTTAGGGATGAGGATCTGGAACCCAAGCGACAGAATCCAAATAGAAACTGCTGAAAATCAACTCTTAAGCAAACAAAGTAAAGCTCTACTTGATTCTTCAATTCAGTAAGTCATACCTAAACTGAGTTATTATTTAAAACATAATATACATTTCATATGTACATATATGAACAATATGAATACATATTCATACTGTATACCTCATGACATCAGGTAATGTTTCATAAAGTATCCAAATGAAGTTTTATAAATATGAATTCAATAGAAGTTTTTTAAAAAGTATATGTTCTGTCTCCACTGTAAAACTAACACATACTACTCTTACATACTCTGAATCTACAAAATAGATTCAAGACACAGTACTTTTTGAGTGCTACAATTGTTTCTGAGCTGTTACAAACTCATTACATCATTTCCTATGTGTTAAAATGCTTTTTCCTGCTGTTGCAGTTCAAATATCAAATCAAATCTTAATTCAGAACAAAATAAAACTTTCATAATCAGGATTAGAAAATTATCTGGATGAAAAAGGGCTTTGATATAGTGTAGGGTTGCTTTATGTAAATTCACAGTCCCTAACAATATCAAATACAATGGTAACTCTGAAGAAATGCAGAGAAATAAAACTACTGTTCCTATTCAAATTAAGTCTAGCATGTTTCCCCCACACACCCTAATAATTACATTTCATTAGCTAAATTTCTTTCACCTGCAAAACAGGCTTCCAAAAGTGAATCAATGTGGTACTGACTTCGAGACCCAAGGAATGAGCACACTTCTGCTCTTTATGAAAACTGCAAGCTACAGAGTTCATAGACAAAACTGAGTACTTGCATTTCTGCTATTAGGGGCAAAGCCAACGGAAAAGATGTCAGTCTAACTCTTCTAACCAGAAAATTTCTGAAACAGAGGCAACAGAGTGAATAGCAGAGGACGGTGAAACACAGCAGAATGGCTTCTCAAGGAAAAAAACCCAAGTTTAAAGGACATCTTTTCAGGCTTTAAGCTTTCATGACAAAGCTGACTGGCCAGGTTAGGAGGCTAGAAATCAGAGATTGGACACTAAGAAGTTATTCCAATCCTTGCAGAACAGCAGGAAGAGAGGCAATGACTCATAGAATCTCACTTGGTGCTCAGTGCTACATTAAGCGAAGAAGCACACCAGTTCAAAGAAAAAGCAGACAAAGCTGCTCTGCAGAGCATTTCTAGTATTCTCTGTTAGTCCTGAGACATAAACATCCCGTACAGTAGACAAAACTACAATGATTTTCCTTAGTATACAGGTACCCATTATCAATCAGAAACAGTAGATTTGGCAGTTTCAATTATAAGGCCCTTTTAAAGAAAATTTGAGTAAGAATGAAAAGGAATGGACTTCTGAGACCTTGAAGTACGTGGACAGTACACCTACTTTAAAGAACAAAAATCAAGTTTTCAAAATACAGTTAACAAAAACATTTTCAGGTTAAGAAAATTTTCCCAAGAGAATTTAAACAGGTCAAACATATAGCATGTAGTATTTTGACCCAAATACTTCATATGACAAAGTTCTAAGCAACTACACAGTGTTAGACAAATGCAAAAACAATCTTCATTTCTTCAGGATTTGAGTAAGATGTGTGAATTTTAATAATAGGTATCAATTTAAGCTTTGGCCAGGCTTCCAACAGACAAGGTGTATATGTAAGTAATTTGCAGTTTTCTTGGAAAGTATTTATGTGTTTCATGCTGGAACTATTTTCAGTGCAGGCACTGTGCAGAAACAAAGAGGTGCATCCTGAAGAAGGCAGGAGTTCACTTAGTCCTTATTATTGTAGTAGCCATTCTATTAATTAAATGCAAAGAAAATTCATTGTTTTCAAAGCTTAGTACCAGGACCCTCTACAGAGAAAGGCACCTGAGATACTATTATTTAAAATCACCTGCAGCTGTCAGATACTATTCCAGGATATTTAAAAAATATAAAATCCTTGAAACTCTACAAGTGATAAGGAAGTATGGCCTGAAATCTGAATCAACCTATATGGTCATTAAGAAAGATCAATGAAACAATACTTCTTTAGGAATGTGCTCCCTAAATATACTCCCAAAATCACATTTGCTCCATTGCCAACAGATCCATTGACAGCTCCATATAGATCAGATATATACCAGACAAATAACAGTCCACCCTCACATAGTGAACTTAGAATCCTGGGCATATGTCCATGAAAGGCATAAAAGCAGCTTTACAATTTGGTGGGATCAAAGTAAAGGAACTGAAAATCAACACTAGCTAGCCCAAATCTAAACAAGACTGTTTCAGATAGCTCTAAAACACAACTCTTCTTAAATTGAAAATATACCATGGCAAATTATAAAGCAATAGACAAGTGATACAATAAATAAGCCAAATTTCAAGCAAGGTAAGATATATAGCAGTCATATATTGTGAGTTCAGCCTTCACAGTACTGCTGTGTTCTTCAAATCAGACTGGTCCTATCAGCAAACATTTGGGGTTAAACCATCATTTAAGTTTGTTCAGAAACTAACATAGCAATAGTTCAGGCTTCTAAATATTTATAGTTACGTATATTGATATGTTTCAACATCTTACTGATGACTCTGAAACAAGGTATGTATAAAGTAACAATGCGTCTAGACAGGTCGTAGCTCTAAAGGTAGTAATACAACTAGCACTTGGCTGTCAACCATTTAGAATACATCTCAGCAAGTAATTTAGAGGCTGATGTAGTCCTAATTAGAGACATTCTTAAAAGGAATCAAGTCAGGCAGGTTTGAGAGCTGACTGTATGACATGAGAAACTTAACTGCAATGTCTTTTGCTTTCCAAGGATAAGGCCTAACATGACGCTCTATGTAAACTACTCAGTGTTACTGTGGAATCCTAAGAAGCGGTACATTATCTTGAGCTTTATGTCTGGGGGAGGCATGAAGGAGGACAGAGGAAATCAGTTATTTACAAATGCATGGTAAATTCTAATTCAGTGGTCCTTGTGAATGCCAGTATGAATTCCTGTACTTTGTATGTGGATGAACATGGTGGAGGTTTTGTTCTGAAGAGTCACATCCATCATATGTGACTATGGATTTATCCAAACCCTCACACTAAGCTAACAGCCACTACAGCTCAGACTTCTCTTCAGTCCCTCCTTGGCAGCCCAAAGGACTTCAGTCGCAGAAAAGCTGCATGGAGTTGACAGAGACCCTACAACACACCATTTGTACCAACTCAACAATCCTGAACACACAGGCATTATAACACGGTTTCATGAAACTCAGAGACTAAGCTAGAGTTGGCTACTTGGAGGCTCTCAGCCTGTTGATAAAGCATCTGTTTCACCAACCTCTTGAAGAAAGTTCCAAAACAGCACCCTTATCTCTTTGAGGCTGCATTACCAAACCCAGCTGAGATCCTGGAGAACTGAAAACTTCTTGGTCATTGTTAAACAAGACAATTGATAGAGTCACACTGGAAGGGACGACCTTGAAGCAGCAACGTGCTATATATATGCTAATCAGGTGATTTGCTGTTGCGAGACACTCTATAAGATAGCCAAGTAATCCACTTTGTGCCAGTAAAACAATAATTGCCTGTATGTCCCAAAAGGCAGCCACAAGCAGATCTGACTTTTCTGATCTTAAGGGGATCCCAGTGCCACAACCCAAGATGGTAAAAGAGACCATTTCTGATAAACATGCACAGAATGCATCCAAAGATAAGTAGTAATAATAGCTTTCTCAAGAGCAATCTTCCTTTTTATGGTCACTCTATTCCTTAAAATTTTCACTTTCTAAGATTTTCATTTTCTAAAAGTCTAGAATATGAAAAAGTTCCTTCACTTTTACTTAGCTACAGAATGTAAAAGAAATAGAATATAAGCTTCCATAGCTCTCAATCTCTGAAGTATCTCTGAAAAGGAATAAAAGAAAGGATAGAATTTTATGGGGACAGAATAGAGAAGGTCATCAAAATTAGGTATCTATCTGTTAGGTATCCAAAATGTAACAAAATCATTCAATAATCTTTGCTAGGTGCAAACATTTTAAAACACTGAAAAAATCAGAGCCATTTCTAAATAAATTAAAGCAGAAAAAACCAAGCCATTTAGAAACAGAATATACTTCTCATACTTGCCAGCAAGAGGAGGCAAAGAGAATTGTCCGGCCTTTTCATAAGGGGATCACAGTAGAACCAACAGATACATTTGTCTCCAAGAGAGACATAATGATGAAAAAAAAGAAAACACAGAGAAGCCTCATCTATTGTGGAAAGATAAGCAGGGATCAGTAAAGACAGAACTGCAGGAAGTTTAGAGCTAGGTACCTGAAGGTGCTTTTGAACACACAGCATATAACTCTCACAATCTGTGAGAGTTACCTTTCTTACAACTATAGGATTTTTTACTTGATTAAGAAACAGCCCACTGTTGCAAGTGGAAAAGAGTAACACCTTAGTCCCTTTGATGTAAGTCATAAGAGAAGACAACACTATGACAATGGAGCCATTGGCTGCCATAACTACCAAGAATTAAACAAAAAACATCACTGCAAAAGCCTATTAAACAAAATTCTTAACCTGGCTTTTCACCTTTCAGGATATGCAACCCTTGATGGAGATATTATTTGTGTTGTACTGTAATGCAGTACTAAAACATCTGCTTTCCACATGATTAATTTAACAAATAAGTCAACACACTGACAGACTCTGAAACAGGACACGGCAGCCCACAACAGCCAAAGTGTTGAGGCTCTCTAGTATGTCAGGTTATTGTCTACAAACTCAGAGGGGAATCAGAACAAGACAGCCATAGAAACAAGTTGGTACTCAGGAGTAACAGATTATTGACTAGTTATACTCTTATAATAACCACATGGCATACTGCTTTCTTCGAGCTTATTTCATAAACTATCACTTTCATTATAATACAAGACCATCTACCAGCCAAAAAATACTCCAGTCTGAATTTTCCCCTGTCCAACTGCATGGGATTTTTTTAATCCAACAGATGAACTCATTTGAACTATAAGCATATGTCTACTCAAAATGCTTTAGAACTGAAGATTTTTGCTTCTTCAGAACATCATTAATTACTTCTGAAGGACTTGCTAAATTTCATTTGCAAATAGCTAGATACCGTACGGGAGACAACTACAAACTATTTCTGCCTCCTGACATATCAATGGATTTTAAAATCTATTCAACCTTGCCACAGGTAGAATTTTTTATGCTTTCACATGCAGCTACATTTACAAGCTTGGATATTTTCTAAAGTCTACATTACAGTCTAGTAGATCAGACCAACTGCAATTAACTTAAACATGAAAAACACTGAAATCTGCAAGGAAATCAAAAGGTTCAAAAATGTGACAATCTGATTTTTCTAAAACAAATTATAGTTACACAAGGTACCTAAGGCAAATCAATATCCATCTACTATGCTATATTCCAGCTTCTTTTTATAAAGGAACCAGAAATAAAAAACTAACACTCAGGTATCCCTATAAAGTAAATTATATATTTAATTAGTACTACAAGATTAACACGCACTCATACTCTAGGGTAAACCATCTCTAGATTTACATTAGCCATCCTAAAGGCAATGAAAAGATATTCCAGATTCTAAACTGGAGAGATTTCCTTTATAGTAGATCAGTTAACTAAGACTTCATGAACAGTATTTTTGAGCTGCATCAAATAAATAATATGAATATGAAGACCAGATAACAAGAACAGAAACAAAAGAATGTTACTATAATATTCATATACAGCATCTACACAAAATTGTATCTGAACAGACAGATGGTAGATAAAGTTTGTAAGTAGGCTCCACATTTGATTCCCTTGCTATTAATAGAAGCCTAGGCTGTAGTGGCCAAGGTTATATCAGGCTAGACACACTCCAGTTTCCTAAGTCCACCATGAATGCCTCCTAACTTTGATATGCAAAGCATTACCTTTGTAATGGTGCGATTGATTTCAGTACACAATGTTAAAACACAACCTAAACATGCTGCATTGTAGCAATTCAAGTCAATAGGTCAAACTGTGTGTGTTTGCACACATTACTGTTTTTTATATTAGTTTAAGCTTATATTACTTTGTGTTGCACAGCAAACAAAGTTTCTATTTCACTTAATTGCAATGGCTTAACATCAGTTCTCGTCTACATAAGCAGAATTGACCTTATATTAAATGCAGACACCCCATATGCTGTCATGTATTGCCTTCCTTACATGTCCAAGAGGACTGGAAAAATCTACTGCTCAATGTCGAGTGTTGTTTCTGAACAAATATGCAATTCTTTAGCTTTAGTGACCAAAACTTCTAAAGGGACCTACCTACCTCACAAACAAAACAATTTACTCTCAAATTCTACCATTAAAAGTACTAAGTAGGGTACATAGAAATCAGATCATTACTCCCTCGAGGTTTGCATCTGCTTACATTGCAAATTTAACAGCATTTTTTATTTCTTCTTTACTAAACCAGATTTCCTCCAGAAGAAAACTGTTTAAAATAAGGAAAGACAACTGTGAAAGCTATACAGTCTGGGATGAGCGCAGCATCACAAGTAATTTTAATATTCACCCTAAAGTAGTTCTATTTGTGTATGCTCTGCTAAAATCCTGCCACTAAGAGGAGCCCTAAGTCTATTCCACAATGAACAGTGGAAGAAGTAGTATTAATTTTTTTTTCCTATTTCTCAATATCATAGGAAACTCTTAGTTCAGTGATGCTGAGGAAAGCAGAATCACCACAAGCTGAAGAAGAACTGATAAAGAAAGAATCACTTCAGCAGTAGCAACTTGAAACCACTGAAGATGACTGAAAACAAAAGGAGGAAAAAAATTCTGACATTGGAGTAAGTCTATCAACAGGAAAAGAGTCCACCAAAAAAGAATGAATAAATGATGAAGGAAGATTGCAAGAGAAAGAAAAAGTGAGAAAAGCATAAGAAACAAGAACTGAAGCCACCTCAAGGCCTGCAGCAGAATGGTGAATACAGATGCAAAGAACTGGAGTCAAGGCAACAACATTCAAGAAACAGAAAAAGCAGAATTAATGAAATCTCTAAGCAGGAATGCAAAAAGAGAAGGAATCTTAATATGCTGAGTGAGTGATACAGAGTTATAGCCTGTAAATCTGCAAAAACAAGAAAATAACAAAGGAAAATGTTTTAAAACTTCTCTGTGTTCCCACTGTTTTCCGCTAAGTATGCCACAACTTAGAATTCAACAGCATACCATCTCATCCAGGTTAAGACTGTCAAGACAGACTATTCCAGAAGGTTTGTCAGAAGAGAATCCTCATTCAAGCACTCCAAACTGTCATCTAGTGAAGCCTTTAGCTACCTGGTGAACCAACAGGAACACAAGGAGCTCCAGAAGGCACTCAATTGTAAAATCTGAAGTTTACGGGCTAGGTATCACCTTCATCCAGTAACTGGTTGACTGGTCTTTCCTTTCACCATTGAGTACACATGAGAACAAAGGAGGGTTTAATGAGGTACCCGATTCCTCCTCTTCTGACCAGGCACTTCAGTCTTGCCTCCAGTAGGTCAGAATACAAAAGACCTTTGACTTCCACAAAACCCAGCCCTGTTGTATTCATCCAAGCGCTACCACGTTCCTTGATTTAAAGCTAAGGTGGCAAAACGAACTGCAGACCGGGAAATCACAGGAAAATGCGTTCCTCTTACTCAATCTGTTCATTCTGGCTTATCTGCTCACACGCTGTCCCAAAGCATTCTGACTTCACGGCTACCTGCGTTAGGCCAAGGCTGCTAGCTGGGAGCTGACAGGCACTGCCTCCCATGCACTCTGATTACCAACTTCCCTGAAGGCTGCCACTCGGTGCAAGGGCAACAAGATTCACGTGAGCGTCCTACAAAAAAGGCACACCCACATCAACAAAGCCACCTTGCCCAACCCCGGCGGATTCGTCGCTCAGCCCGTGGTCCGAGCCGCAGCCAGGGATGGAGGCAGGCGGCTCAGGAGGCGGCAGGGGCCTCACTTACTGCCGTCCCTCAGGGTGGCTGCGGGCCGGGGCCGCGCTCCCGGCACGGCCCGGGCACGGCTCTGCCGCCCGCGGGGCCGCCCCCACCGGCAGGTGCCCGCCCGCCCCGCCGCGGCCGCCCCGCGCTCACCCGGCCTCCCGCATGACGTTGCTGTCGCCGCAGTCGCAGGCGCCCCCCGCCTGGCTCCGGAACATGTTGTAGTCGTGCCCGGCGTGCTCGCCCTGGTGGAAGCACTCGGCGCACAGGCTCATGCAAGGCGAGATCCCGCACGTCCGGCACCGGTAGGCCACGAAGTTGGCGGTCCAAACCAGGCCGCACAGCGTGGCGGGGTCGTAGGCCCGCACGGCTTGCACGAAGCTGTCCCAGGGCTCCCCGCCCGACAGCAGGCAGCGGCACCATTCCAGCGCCTCGCCCGCCGCCTCGCCACCGCCAGGGCCCGCGGCCGGGGCCAGCACCCGCTCCAGCAGCGCCCGCAGCTCCGCCGCCGCCGCCGCGCCGCTCTCGCCGCCCAGCGCCGCCTTCAGCCGCGCCGCCGTCGCCCGCTTGTCCCTGCTGCCGGCGCCGGCCCCCGCCATGACGGGACACCGAGGGGCCGTTACGGCCGCGCCGGGCTCCGGCTCCGCGATCCCTCCGCCGCCCTCGCTCCCCGCCCCGCGGCGCCGCCCTCTCGCGATAGCCGCGGCACCGGCGCCCTGCCCGCCGCCCGCGCCCCCCTCCCGACACCGCCTCTCCCCTCCCCTGACACCACCCTCCTCTTCCTCCTCCCCTGCCCTCCCGCCGCCCTCCCAGCGCGCAGGTGCGCGCCCCGCGTCGCCGCCGCACGAAATGTCGCCGCCCGCCGGCCCGAAACTTCACGTTCCCGGGGTCCCGGCAGCCGCGGGGAGCGTGGAGGGTACACCTGGGCCGGCCGGCGGCCCCGACGGCAGCGGAGCTCGTTTGTTACCGAGCCGTGCCTGCAGCGAAGCGGCTGCCGTGAGACGCCCTGCGGCCGCCCGTGTATCCTGGCCACGAGGGTCTCGCCGGGCTCAGGTGGCTTTGAGGGCAGGAGCAACTGCGGGGAGTGTGGGAGGCACCTCTGAGGCTTCGGGCCGGTGGTTCTGCCCTCGCTGCCATCAAGCGGGTGTGCTGGGGGTGCAGAGCAGCGCCGGGCTCCGGCGGTAGCACCGCACCCCGGGGTGTCCGCAGAGCCGCGCCCCGAGGTACCAGCGTGCGGCTGCCTGCGCCCTGCTACCAGGAGAGAACGCGTGTGGATGCGAGTTATCGTGTTTCGCACACCGATCGGCGGATTTAAACCTAGATAAATAGATTTTCAACTGTGCAATGGAAAGCCTTATACGAAAAAATCTATTCCTAAATGAGAGTAACCTTCTACCCGACAGCTACGGGCCTCTCTTCTGGCTTTGCCTGCGTTTCCTATGGCTGCCCGTCTGCTGGCGGCTTGTGTCGCGTTGCGGTTCCAGGTGAATGTTACTCTTCTCTCCACGACCGCTTTTCCCAGCGCACCGGCAAAATTCCAGTTCCTTGTTCTGTCCCTAAGGGCACTCAGGAGCGGGACCGCCGAGAACGGTGCCAGGTGTGTCCCCCCGCGGTTCCTCAGGCACCGCTCAGCCGTGACACGTAAGGCTGCAATAAAATGTCTCGTGTTTATAATGCATGATACCAAAGCTCGCACTTTTTAACGACATATGGGGGAGTTCCCTGGCGTTTCATTCCCGCAGGTGCCCGTCAGCCCGGGAAGGGGCGGGGCGGTGCGCGCCGGGGGCGGGCGGCGCGTCGGAAGTGCGCGGCGGCGTTCGGAGCGGCGCGGCCCGGCCCGGCCCGGCCGAGCTGCGGTGAGTGGGCGCGGTATCGAGCGAGGGCCGGCGGTGCAGGCGGTGGCGGTCGCTGGGGCTCAGCTCCTGCCCCGCTTAGGGCTGGGCGGCGGGCGGGCCCGAGCAGTAGAAGCGGAGCCCAGAGCCTGAACTCCGGGAGCCGGTGAGGAGAGGCGCTGCCACCGCCCGGGTCCGCGCTCGTTCCCCATCATCGGTGCGCCGCCAGCTGCGTCCTGGGAAACGGCAGCGTGAAAACACCCGGGAGATGCTGATGTGTACCAGGGGATTTTAAGTATGAAATAATTTAAGATCACACGTCGTTTATTTATATTGTTGTAACTGATTACACGTTATTTTCTTTAGTTAAAACGTAAACATGAAGAAATTAAAGCTTAAAGAACTGGAAAGCTGTCTTCAACAAGTTGATACTTTTGAAAGTCCAAAACTACTCCTTGAACAGTATCCAACAAGACCTCATATTGCAGGTAGAGGTGACCCACACCACTGTTTTCTCTTTTACCAATTCATCACTTCTAATTCAAAAAGTTTTTTCTACTGCATTGTCTCCTTTGCAGGCTTTATACTAAAAGTAGTTAAGAAAGTATATCCAACAGGAATGTGTATAGTAGTATTCCGGTAATGTCTGTCTTCGTTTGAAAAATGCAACCTAAGACAATGTCCAATCCAAAAATCAAATTAGTTAATCTAATAGATAATGTTGTGATAGAAGCAATCTTAATCTGTAACTGTAGAAGCTGAAATGGAGTCATGACCTACAAAACCAGTGAAACATTCATCTACACCTTAATTATGCTCTTTTCCATATTTTATATCCTTTTGTTGCTTTTCCCCAAAAAAGTTTAGAGGCATACTTTTTCCACAAGCAATACTCAGAGCTCTACCTCTCCGCCAAAGATCCACAGTTTGTAACTCATGGAAATGTTTTTGCCTCTTCGCATATAAATGAAAAAGAGAATTACAGGCAGTGAGAACATCAGTTTAACTAAAGAGGTTTTCTAATGCAAAATTAAAGAGTTTTCTGAAGGCAGAAACAGCTGTTCTTGATTAATCATGTACATATTTGGTATTATTGACCTGTTTTGTTTGGGTTTTTTTTTTCCCCAGCATGTATGCTTTATACAATTCATAATACTTTTGATGATATTGAAAACAAAACAATTGCAGATTTAGGATGTGGTTGTGGCATGCTCAGCATTGGAAGTGCAATGTTAGGAGCGGGGTAAGTATTTAATATTAAGTTCTGGTTATATTTCTTTCTGGCATAGAAGAGTAGAAAGTAATATACATGACAATGCTGAACTAAAACATTTCAGATTTATAATCTGGTGAATAATCAGGTTATTTGCCAAGTTTTGACCATCAGTAACCATGTACAGCTGTCATGAATTTGGAAGTCATTTGCTCTCCCCATAAGCATTAAATGAACACATGAAACTTTCATAACAAAATTTAGATTTATACTTGGGAAAGGGCAACAGAAGTACTTGAATTTTTATCAGCACTGAATTTATTATGTATGCTTGTTACATTTCCTAGTTTAAAGAAGTTGTGTACACAGATCCCTTACTGTAGAATTTAAACACCATTTTAGTTTGTAGTAGACTAATATGTGACACTTTTCTTAATAGATTTTGTGTGGGGCTTGACATAGATGCAGATGCACTGGAAACATTTAATAGCAATATTGAAGACTTTGAGCTCACGAATGTCGACATGGTTCAGTGTGACATCTGTTCTTTATCTGACAGCATGTCAGATACTTTTGACACAGTTATTATGAACCCTCCGTTTGGTACCAAGCATAACAAAGGTTGGTAATTGTGAAGCTCAGTTAGAAATTAACACAAACGAAACAGCAAGGGAAATGCTTTCAGTGAAACATCTCCCTTCTTTATTAGTTGTGTATTCTAATTTCTTACTGTTTGGTTTATCTGGAATCAGCTTCCTAAGATTAGCAACTTCAACATTGTAACTAACAGTCACTGGGGTTTGAAAAACAATACTAGATATTTCATATCCCTATCATTTTTATTTTATTAAAAGCAATCGAGTATATTTTAGAAATACTTTCTGTACCTTAATGTATCCGGTGCTGTTTCTCAAGTAGCTATTATTCCAGAAAAAATTAAGCAGGTCTTTGAGCTTCCATTTAACAATTCTAATTTCATTATTCTTTTAGGAATTGATATGATTTTTCTGAGAACTGCCCTACAAATGGCAAAAACGGCTGTATATTCCCTTCACAAAACTTCAACACGACAGGTAAGTTCTTCATTTTAGTAGGGCAAGAACTAACCAGACAACAAAATATTTGGCTGTATAGATGTCTGTAGCTTCACTGATTTGCCAACTGCTTTGTGGGGTATGTTTGGGATAAATACTAATTACATCAAATAACTGCAATCTCACATCAAGGTAATTATGTGAAATAATGCTTTGGCTTGAAAATCAAAAGCACAGGAGACTGATTAAGTACAGAGGTGTAGATGTTTATAAAGCAGATAATTTTAAAAGCTCATTTTTACACTATCTACTATTGTAGCACATCCAAAAGAAAGCAGCAGAATGGGAAGTGAAGATGGAAGTCTTAGCAGGTAATATTTCTTTTTAACAGAAAAAAACCCCAAAACCTTTTGTTTTTGTACTTTATCTCTAACACTACCAGCCAGTCATAACAGCCCAAGATCAATTTAAGTGTGATTTAAGACAGAAATGACACAGGTCTTTCTCTTTTTAGCAGACTTTCTAAAATTCTTTTTTTTTTTTAATTTTTGCTACCTGGCTAGAATACAAGCAGACACTTAATAAAGCTCTGAGAAATATGTATTCTGTGCAGAATTAGGTTTGTTCCTGGACTAGATTTTGTCTTCAAGCAAAGTTACCTCTTCCTGCTTCAAAGAGAGTGTTGCTGAAAAAGAGTAGCAAAGCACAAGTCGGTTCTCACGCACAAAAAAAGCATCTTGTCCTTAGCCACCTAAATATTTTTGCCTGTTAAGTATCTTCCTAGTTCTGCTAACCAGATGCCAGATGCTTTTACGGTCATAGAACTTGAGATGTGAAGTTGCACAAGTGCTCGAAACACAACTGCATTTCAGCCATCCACTTAACTGTCTGATGTGGACAGCTTCAATGTTTAGTCATCATGTAGTACTGAGATAAAACAGGTATGACAGGCCACAACAGATGCAGACATTAGAAACAGAAGTACATGGCTGTAGGGCTTAAGTGATTTGATTACCATCCTAGTCTAACATGTATCCTTTATACTCTTCACAGAACTTAGGTTTGACTTACCAGCGTCATACAAGTTCCATAAGAAGAAATCAGTAAGTATAAAACATAACATAACTGAGAAAATGCTGAGGTAAATAAATTCTCCTTAATGGAATTTAAATTTTGGGGCCATAAGTACTGGAAGAAGAGTGGTCACAGCATTCAGTCACATCACTGCTGTTACTCCATTTTGTAGCTGAACAGGGAAAAGCATCATGATAATGCCAAAGCTATACACAAAGATTAAAGCCAGCACTGCAGTTAGATATGATAAAGCTAAGGGTAGCCTCCTTGACTCAACTCATAATAGCTCTTTGCTCAATCCTAGCTGCAGCTCAGACTTGAGTGACTGCAGTGCTGAAGGCCACAGTAACAAGGATGTTCCAGCAGTAGCATTATTTCAGAGCCAGCCTGGGGGCAGCAGGAGGAACTGGTGCACTTCATCCCACAGTTAAAAGATAGTCAAGACACTACAGTATGGCAGCCTAAGCCCACAAGAAGTTCCTTGCTACTCAATGCTGGTCTGGAAGCCAGGTATCCCCATCCTTTACCATAAGGAAAGTAGTGAGGAGAGTAATAGTTGACCGGTGAGGTATGTGGAGCAGCAAAGAACAGAAGCTTTAATCAGCTGCTGACTATGCTCTTGGTGACTCGAATTTAACATTTTTTAAGTCTGTCCTTTGCTACTTCATAGTTGAAACATTATACTGTATTAACCAGGCTTCAGTAGAAAGCAGTTTTAAGTTCTGAATTTATTGCCAGCTGCTATTAAACATAACCACAAGATTACAAAGTCCAAAACCTTTTACATTTGAAGGAGATGCCAGAAAAATTGAGAAGATCTGACAGTATAAACAAAACTATAAATAGAAAAGTTTTCCAGGGTTTTATGTTAGCAGTAAGCATGCTTCTTAAACAAAAAAAAGCTGTAACCCAATAAAAGGAAACTTTTCTCTAATTGCAGGTTGACATTGAAGTAGATTTCATTAGATTTTCTGCCAAAAAAGTCCCGAACTGAGGCATATATTTAAAATCTATTGAAAATGGAACAATAAAACCACTCTTTTTTAAAATTATTTTATTTGAGTATTACTGATTGCCATCTCCATTTTCTGTTTTCAGTTGTTTTGGTGCAGGTTCCTCCTTTTCTGTTTCCTCTAGCGGTCTCTTCTTGGGACTTGCTGGTTCTGCAAGATTGAATATGTAGTCATTTAGGGTAAAGGAAAGCTTTGCCTGAAATCTGAAAAAACCCAAACTCTTCCCACCATGTAAAGTTTCAGTTCCAGTTATCTACAGCCACAGCTACACTAGAGGGTTTGCTTATTACTGTGACTAAAGCTTTTAGATGTTCTAAAATACCCAATTTGAAGAGCTTCACCCCTGTCTAACTCCACAGCAGGAGGGCAGGTAAGAAAATGAAGGAGTAGACTCTACCAAGTAGGGTTCACTGGGTTTTAGTTAAGCAGGTGCTATATGTAATGAACAGAAGCTTAGCTCTTCCTCTGCTCCAAGCTAAATACTGACAGGCCAAACTATTACATCTTCTCATATCCTTAAAGGAAAAAAAAAAAACAACCAAAACAAACCACCCCTCAAGAGACTGAGTCAGTACAATTGTGTAATGCTGCTGACAATCACCTTGTGTCAATGCATAATGTTTTAAACAACCATGCAGTATAGCCTTATCTATATATACTATATATATACTACTATATTGATAATTACTATATAGTAGTTATCTTAATATGCTTTTTGGACAGTTGTGGAAGGAATAAAGCACAAGACTCCTAAGGCAGATACTGTCAGGAGGGCAGAAATGCTACAAAGCAGAGCCGAATCTGAAACATTTGTAACAAACTTAAGTATGTGGAGCTACTTTCTGTAAAAGTACTGAATAAGCTGCAAAGGCACAGAATGACATACCCGTTTTAGTATCATTTTCACCATCTTCTTCATCATTCTCAAACTTTATTTTCTTGCCCTGAAACTGTACTTTTCCTTTTTGTGCACCCTGAGGTATCTTTCCTCCTCTTCCTTTTCCTTTAATTTTGCGCCCTGTGGAGATACAAGATCAGGAACTTTGTATCATTTGTCTTTTAATTGGCCAGCTGCAGAGACTGCTTTACAGTTAAGGTCAGTATGTAGTATATATCGACTACTTAAGAGTGAATTTTATCCACCAATTCTAGGACATTATAAAGGCTTAAATTAATAAGAGGAGGGAGAACCTTTTGTTTTCTGTTTCAGCAATTCCTGCTGATCATCCAGGATTTTTTTCAGAGCTTCTTTCTCTGCATCTCCTTCTAGCACTTCCCATGCAACATCCTTGTTCCGGAGCTGCAAGTTCCCATTATGTGCTGCTTTGGCTTTTTCCAGAGCTTCTTTGGCAATATCCTTAAATAGGATAATTCCCTTTAAAAGAAGAGTGGCATTTGCATTTTAATCTTACTGCAAAAACATTCAGCTATAACAATGAACAATGTATCCTGTTGAGTGCCTCTGCAAATTCATTACTCTTGTGTGATAGTAAAACATGTCTAGACTGCAGCAAAGCCCACAGACTGTGCTAATGAACATTCTTAGTTTTGACCTTATCAACTAATAAGGCTGGAACCTTTATCTCTTCTTCTGAAAGAAGTTAAGGAAAAAAAATTAATTCTGTAAATATTTTGCAATTTCACAAGACAATAACTTACTTGATAACATAACAAACATTTAATCATTCATTTTCAAACTTCAATACAGAGATCTTAAGTCCTTTCTTAAGATTACTGACCTCCTTTGCACCTCTAACGAAGTGTATCCACTTGATTTCTCCGTGACCAGAAAACACATCATGGAGGTCTTCTCTGCACGTTTGGTCATCTAGATCACCAGAAAACTTCAAAAGACATCCTGTCTTTTCTTCCAGAGACTTCTAAATAAAATTAAAAACCTCCACATTATCACTGAAGAGTCAAATTTGAATATTCATATTCCCCCCTCAATCCTATTAAACATGATAGCAGTAAATAAGCAGTTGAAGTTACAGTAATTCAAGCATAACCTACATAACTACATAACCTAGTTCTGCTGATGTCCAAGTCTTGTACAGTGTGTGTCCCCTCCTTTGAGTTTTCTTTGCTTTCTGTGATACACTTATACAGAACTTAGGACTCCCTTCCCATATTAATTACACTCTTTGAATTTTAAGAGACAGCCTTCTGAAGGCTGATAGGTTGAAAATGTATATAATACTGATGAAATCCTTAATGGATCCTTTAAATACCATGGAAGAACCATCATCTCAATGGTGCATCAAGGAACACTCTGAACAGGCAAACATGCCTAATAATGTAAACTCAGGACATGAGCCTTTAAACAAAATGAGTCTATTGAAAATAATATTAAAACACCATGACAAAATTACTTTAAGTTAGTTGGAAAAGCTGAAGTGACTTTCTAGAAAGTGCTCTATATTACAGCATTTCAAACAGACTATTCCATGTTAGCTTTATAAAATGTAGATGATTTAAGAAACCCATACCATTTCAGCATCTGCTGCTTGTTTCTGCTTTTCTTCTTTTTCCCTGCAAAAAAGTTAAATTAGTTATGAGTCAGTTCAAGCATGGTCAGGCAAGCAAGACACACACTCTGATTGGCAATAACTCACTGTTTAGCTCTTGCTTTCGCTTCTACTTTGTTTTGTTTCCTTTCTTCATTCTTCTTTATACAATACTCCTCCCTTCAATAGAGTATAAGTAAAAATATTCTGTTATAAGTTTGTAAGACAACAGTAGACATAAAAGAGTTGAAATTATTTTTCCAAGTTGAGATGCTGTGTCTCTGTCTCCAAAAGGTACATCTATCGATGTACAACAGCATGAAAAACTCACTTCTCACGCCAAGCCCGGTTCTTGCCTAAATCCACCCTGATTACTGTGAGTTCATATATCAGTTAAGTGGACTTACTTGAAAAGTACTATCAGCTCCGTGTCTTTGTATTTTTGATTTGGTATCTCTGTGAACTTCTTGGCAGATTCAACACTATCAAAAACTGCAAATATTGAGCCCTGTTAAATGATAAGAGATATTGTTAGAGTAATTGAACAGAATGTTGTCCAGGAGGGATCCCTACCCCTGGGCTAAATGCTCATCATTACCTTAAACGTTCTCTGCAATGTTCTCCTCATTTGAATATTTTCAACTGGACCTTTATCCTCAAGCCATTCTTTGATATCATCAAGCGTAGCATCTAGTGGAAAGCCTTTCTGCAAGACAGCAATGAGCTTCAGTTGTATGCTATAAAGTGACTCTTAAAAATTGTAACTTCTATAATAGGAGTTAATTCAAGCTTTACTCTCAAATGGTTATCAGTTAAAGTCATGCAGGACAGCACAAAGTAAAGAAAAATGTACTTACAACGTATACAGATCTGTTTTTAATTGCAGCCTTATACTGGTCATTTAATTCAGGAAGGGGTTTATTCGGAGATCTTCTGATTTTAGTTTTGTCTTCATTTATTTCCATTAAACCAGTCTTGGATTTTCTCAGTGCTTCTACAATAACACCAAAATCTTTTGAAAGGCGACTTAACCTATTGAGTAAGCAGACAGAGGTTATTACAAATACACAGGCAAAATTGAAGCCAGATGTTAAAAAAAGAAGGGGAATGTAAATGCACATCAGGAACACTTGGCCTCAAATAGAGATGGGTAGCTGAAAGTTACTCTTATCCACATTAGTTGTACTTTGCTTTACCTGTTGAATTTGATCATTACTTCTAAAGGTACCCAGCCATCATCTAGTTTGATCTGTTCCTTTAGAAACTTGTCTCTTGGTAGATTGTGATTGCCAAAATAGTACTGCAAAAAGGAAGGGGGAAGGGGAAGAAAGAGGGATGTGCCTTTAAATTTTCAGTCTTAAAAGCTCGCTTTCATCTAACAGCTTACTGCAGTAGATTGAGACATAAGAAAATTAATTAATTGATCTGTACAATTGGGAATTCTGAAATTATTACTTCCTGCTTTAATGTGATACTTTGTAAAAAGTTAGCTGCAACGTGTAAGCTGTAAAAACCACCAAAAACAAACCCCACAAAAACCCAAACAAACCAACCCCATACCAAAACAGTGCTTCATCCAATGGAATTAATGAGGCAAATAAAGATTGCAATTTTGTTTAGGAAAGGAGCAAAGCTTATTCTGTTAACATGATAAGCATTCTTCACCCTGATCAAGCTCTGCAGAGCCAAAAGTCAAATCTGTCACCAGCAGATCTAGGTTGTACTCCTTATTTAAGGAGTATATATGGAAGTATATTGTATTTGCACACTGAAAAATCATACACACAGACTGGAATTTCTAGGTCTCATTCAAGAAAACACCGTAAGAAAGAAATCATTATTTTATTTTTAATTTTAAATTTTATTTAATTATTATGTTCTTATTTTGATCTTGTCCGGCATGAGAAGACAAGTCAGTTCAAGACAGACAAGTTAATCAGATTCTTTCCCAGAACTAGCAGTCATCTAGCAAAGGTCAAATACTTGAAACCATAAGGTAAGCTGGAATATTTTCACCAATATCGTGGTGCTTTGAAAAGTCAGTGCAAGTTTTACAATAACTCTTCTTCTAGTACATCTCAAACTCACATTACCAAAAGTCTAGTTTTGTCAACTATTTATATATAACAAACCAACAAAATATAGAGGCTGAGGAATCTCCACATTTTGTTTGTTTGTTATATGTAAATAATGGCTCCATATGGTAATGGGTATTCACATGCAGCTGCATTTTTCTCCCTTCAGGAAAGTGGTTTTGTTCTACATGACATTTAAAGCAATATTAGGGCTCAGTATTTTTGTTGTAGGGTAACCCTCCAAGCCTCTAGAGAGATAAAGAGTTAATCCAAAGCAGGCATATAAGTTTAGTTGGAATTTGTAGCAATAAATTACAAAACAGTAAATCATAGCAGCAAGTTATGCAATGTGCTAATATTTTGACCAGCAGAGATTCCCGAGGAGGATATTTTCCCCACAAAAATTAAGGCACATAGAATTAAAATGCACTCTCCCCCTATCTGCATAGGTAGAATAACCCCAGCAAACACGGTAGTAAATTGTTTAATGATTCACTTGCTATAGCACCTAAAACACTAGCAAATTAAACTTTTTCTGTTATGAAATGGTGTTCTTACAAGCAGCTCTAGACAAATATAGCTTCCAACTTAAACTACAATTATAACTATCCTAAAGTATTAATTACATGTTAAAGACTTGTGACATTTTTTAAAGAGCTGAATTAACTTCCAATAGTTAACTTCCAGTTAGCCAAGCCCCTGCCAATGAATGCCCCCAAGATACCTCAGTCCAGATCCCAAACTATAAATTGAACTCACCTCAATTTGCTGACAGATTTTGCTTTCCAAGATAGACATGTTTTCACCATTTCCATTTTCAGCCATTTTCACCAGCTGTTTTGAAGAGAACACAGAGCAAAAGCACTAAGTTTTGAATAGTACTTTCTACAGACTTACATTCTTGTAGGATTGCATTTCACTGCAGCCTCATGTAAATAAGGTACCAGCCAAGTTCATTAGCTATACATTTATGTTTGTGAAGACACTATTAACATTACTGCAGAACTCCAAGGGAAGACTGTGAAACAACTGAGGGAAAAAAATCCCCTCACTTTGGTTGTTAGGGCAGCATTTGGCATTCAGCAGTCATGATAAAATTTAGGAAATGCTGACACTTCTCAGCCTTATTTGTTATTTATCTTTTTCTAGCCACAGATCCTCAGTTTAGAACAACAACAAAACTGAGAGCCAACAACATTTGTTTTTTAAGTCAAATCCAACCTCTCATCACTAGGCAAAACAATCACAAAAGTGTTCAATTCCTACATAGGTATAATGAGAAAATGTTTCTGAAGTTTCTGTCTCCTGTTTAATCTTTTGAAAGTTTGCAGAACTTACTGGAGGATGGAATGAAAATATTTGGATTTACTGACACATCCTAAAGATGTCTCGTTCTCTCCTTTACAAATGTGTCTTTACTGCAGTTCTACTTGAATAGTGAATCAAGTATCTTTAGAAAATAAGACATTTTAACTTGGAAGTAACTTTACCTAACTGGCAGCAAGTGTATAATCCCAGTACATCAGGTGCAGTCACTACGAAAGCAGCTACGGGCCAGAACATTAACTGGGATCAAACATTTTCTATCCAGTAGCTCTTAAGATAAGGATAGGGTGTGAAGATTAATCCTTGAGAACAAAATGTAGCTTTTTGAAGCTGTCAGAAATTTGTTTGAATTCAGTTTTGAACTATGAAGCAGAGATTTCTTTTCTCCCTTTGAGCACTAACACACTTTTTTAAATCCAGCTACAGAAGATAAAGAGGTTTCTTGGGTGTGTTACCCCAGTTCATACATCTGCGATCACAAAGGCTGCTGGCAAAGATTTTGCACACATGTCTTGCATGGCTTACTGGGAGATTTGACCATACATCTTCTGCTTTCCTGCTACTTGCAAGGCAGTAACAGCTTTCAGAGCATCTAGATGACTGGCAACACAGAAGCAGGGAAAACTCCCCTGAGGTGCCCTTGTAACAGGAAATTATGTTCTTCATCAGAATGCCCTGTTGGCAGCCTCATCTTCTTATTTTAGTAGTTTAATTCCCCAATAACTGTTCAGCCTACTGCACAGTATTGCCATTTCCTCTTCTTCCTGATCTCAAAGCCACATTCAGTCCTTGGAACTTACTTATAATTCTCCAGCACTGACAGCCTTGACAGGTGCTGTGCTTGCACCTGTACCTAACACTGTAACACTCTTTACAGCATGATTTCAGCAAGTGGTAGTTGCCAGCTATGCCGAGTGTGATCCATTTATCCAAAAAGCACTTTACAAAACCCAGGCCAGAGCACCCATGCTGAGAGCTGCAGTTACATCAGAGATGTCCCACATGAGCCACCCTGACTACAGGAGACTAATGGTGCATCACCATTCAGGTGCTGGTACTGTCTTCACACCCTACTTGTGAGAGAAATCAGTGTTCTATTTTACATTATACCCAACTTGATCTAATTTAACAGCAATCTACAGAGCAGTCTCTGACTGATGTCCCAGGCTGCCTCAGCCCAGGTATCAAAATACTCAAAACCAAAACCTCAATTTCCACATAAGGCTCAGCTTCACTGTTAAGAAGAGAAAAAACCAAACTCTACTTCCTTAGGAGTGTTTTCAAAGTTAATACCAAAAAGCATGATCCAAGACAAGACTTTGGACAAGTTCTTTCGCATAAGTCTTACACGTGGAAAAGTTTTTCTAAAAAGCATCCTTTCAGCTGCAAGTAACAAACTTAGTACTCTTAATAGGGAAGACTAAGAAAGACTCAAACTTGCCATGCACGGAATTCAGTTCAGTGATTGAGCTCTAACCTATTTAGAACAAAAGCAGAAGCAGCCTTCTAATTTAAGAGAAATTCTAGCCTTTGCACATGCTCACTTCAGACTCTTTAGCTCAGTCATTTGGCACAAGACAACTTCCAGATCAATGGTTTTCAGTTGCTGTGCAGCAGTGAAGACTGATAAAAAGCTCCAATGAACAGCAATCACAGTCTGAACTGCATGCAAAATCCTACAAAAGATTTTATTTTAAGGGCTTTCTTAATAAACTATACCGACTTGTTCCTTCCGAAAGTCTGTATCAGTACCACATGAAACATAAAAAAACAGGTTAAAATAAAGCAAGTAGTTATTAGGTTTAATGTATACACAATTACAGTCAACCCCATAACTAGAACAATTAGATCCTACATTGTATTAGCTGGATCATCCCAAAAGAACTCTCAAGTAGATTTTCTTCTTACCAGACATTTAATTTCAAGCTCTACACAAAGTTTAGTTGCAGGCTGATTATTCTATTATTACTGTAATAGAGTGAAAGGCTTTTTTTTTAATAAGAAAGCTTTCCCGATAAGGTAACATGGATCTGTTAACTCATATTATGCCTTCTTCAGTAACCTCTGCATAAGAGGTTTGAGCCCGGTTTTTATTTAAGGGTAAGGATTAATTACAGCCACACATTTTCACAGACGTTAGCTTTAACAGATCTTTGAGTATAATCAGTGCAATGTAAGAAAAAAATTCTTAGAATTCTTGAGGTAATTGGAATGTCGGCCCCTGAACTGTGCCCGGAGACCATCAGTTGGCTGTTGACACTTTGGCTTGCCTGCAGCGGCAAGATACCCCTCTTCGGACAGCCTGGGGCGCCGCGGCCCGGCCTCCCGCCCAGTGCGGCCGGAGCGGGAGCGCTGCCCTCGGGCCGGGCCCGCTCCCCGCGGCGGGAGCGGTGCCGGCTCCGCTTCCCCGGCACAGCCCGAGCCCCGCGGCGCGCCGTGCGCGCTGCCGGCGGGAAGTGATCGCGGCGGCCGCGGCGCGGCCGGGCCCGCTCCGCGCCTCCGCCGGGGCAGGCACGGCACGTGCTGCCCTGCTCCGGGAACCCTCGCCGCCTGCCTCCCTCCCGGCCCGGCCGCCGCGCCCCGCCGCGAGCCCTGCCCCGGCGCTCCCCGGCAGGGCCGGACCCGGCGGGGCGCGCCCGAGCGGCGGCGCCCCCCGGGAGCGGCCGGGAACGGCCCCGCACGAACCTGCGCGCTCGGGCCGCGCTCCGCCGCTCCAGAGACCGCGAGTCGGCGCCGCGCAGCCCAGCAGCCCCCGCGGCCGCCCGCCCCTCACGCGCGCGCCACTTCCGGGGCGGGGAGGGGGAGGGGCCACGGCGAGGCCCCGCCCCGCCCCGGGAGCGCGCGCGCGGTGGTGAGGGCCGCGCGCGGGGGTGAGGGCCGCGCGCGGGGGTTTGGTTCGCCCTTTCTGCTCCCAACAAAAATAACAAGCAGAATTTGTACAGTGGTGGTATAGTCACATTTATTAACATTGCAAACACTCACTTAAACACTACCGGTGTACTGTGGGCATCTATAGGGCTACAAACACGGGAATCACAGAAGTAAAAATTTTAAGCAATAGTATTGACTTTACAATTGATTCGACTTCCACATTACTTAATTTTCTAGTTTATAGGTGAAACAGTAAAACAGTATCTGCCATAGTACAGGTCCAATAGCAGCATAGTTCAGTGTTTACATTCAACTGTTTTTAAAACCATGTCACACCAATGGCTGAGAGATTCCTTGTTGGCTGCTAACCAGAGGTCAGAATCCTATTCCTCTTGCTGAGTTAATTTTCCTGCCTGTGCCCAAGACCTGATTGCAACACACCTTGGGATGTGCCACATGAGTTAATTTAAAAGGGCATGGTAGGTTATTGTGAAAAATAGCACCAGTTGAAATTTAATCATTAGTCTGAACTTACCCTTCTCTCAATTTATTCTAACGCATTGAAAATCTCTGAGAAATTAGGATTCAACTGAAGTACTAAGCAGTAATTTCTTTGACTTTTATTTATGCTAGACCAACAAATGCTTTCCTGACAGGGGAGAACTAAAGGCTTTTTTTCCACTTTGCACTTAACAGTGGGGCCAAAAAGCAGCATTTGCTTGCCTGCAGGATGCCCAGGGGCACAAAGCAGAGTCCAGCTTCCTGAGCCTGTGCTCCAGCCCTGGAACAGCACTGTGGTCTTTCACCAACATCAAGCACCTAGTTTACAAGCAGCTGGCAAGTGGACGCTGAGGGGTTTGGTTTTGTTAGTCCTCACCTTGTTATTAGATCCTTTCACTGACTCATGACTGTTGGTGACAGGATAGAGGCCAGAATGAACCTCAAGGCCAGCCACAAGCAGCTGTTCTATGCTTGTGTTTTTCAACAAACATGAAGCTTCACAGGCACATAATCTGCACTGAAAAATTACACAAACAGGTTGAGTTCAATGTGGTTTCATTCAATACAAAGATCACCTTAATGTTCTCGTGATGTTGTCCTTTCAATCTCAACTTGCCCTTGAGCAATTGTCAGCTATGGAGATTTCCAGGAGAAACAAATTCATTTTATCTCTTGCTCACCTGCTTGTCCTACACATTTTAAACAGCCTTGGAGTTCAATCCTCCACCCCTTTTTAGAGTCTTCAAATAAGTTACATTGGATCCCTAAACAGATCTCAGTGAGTGGGGTAACAAAGCAAAACACTGAACACACACACAAGCTTCTGACATAGTGAGGCAACATATGAAAATATCAGAAAAAGAACTGTACATATACACCATAGAACTTCACATCAAAGTCAGAGCTGAGTGCCACCTGCTACCAGCAGTCGAATACAAGTCAGAAATAGCATTAAAATGTGAGAGAATTAAAAAAAGTAAGCTGAACATGCTTATGATCAAGCAAAAGAAATATTATAAACTCAGAGCTTATTGCTTGGAAAAGTCCTGTGAGAAATCCAATAAAACCTACATTTCTTTTTAGATGGCAGTGCTGGTGTGGGAAGTTCCCACCACACTCTATGGCAGCCCTGTGTTGTTCTTGCCTCTCACACCAATGTCTAACAGCTGTTTCTGCAGTCATTTTATAAACTGGACTGGGGGATCAGTGCTAAAAGAGCCTTCTCTGTTCCCCAAAGCATTTCTTCATTTGGATCACCACTGTCAGGCCAGAGAGTGTGATCTGTTTGTCTGTAAATCACTTCACAAAAATCCACCTTCTACACAGAATTTGAAGATCTCATGTTAAGTTTTGAGATAAATAATAAATAAATCAATCCTATAGATCATGTTTTTTCTTCATGCATAACATACTTTGACAAGTTTCTTTAGTTGTTACCTTTGCTCAAGTCACAGTTTAAAAAAGATCAAATGATAGTAAACAAAATAGAGAAGTTTGAAACTCAGGCAGATGTTGATTTTCCAGTCTCTCTCATTTCCTCCTTCCATTCCACACAGGCACACATCTTGAATTGATATTAAAAAAGAGTTAACACATTAAGGCTTTTCTCTGAAGAGCCCTACCCCCACAAAAACACCCAAACTACAAATACCTGTGCATCAGCCAAAGATCCCATTGCAAAGTCTTGCAGAGTATTTTTTCATTTCTCATTGGCAATGTCAAAAGAGAGTGTGAAAATGGCAGAGAGAAATGCCCTTTTACTTCTCCTTCTGGAAAACTAGTGCATGCTTTTGGCCCCTGCTCTGGGGCTACTACCAACATTTCTTCCCTCATTCCTAGCCTAAGCTCTTCTTTGCTCTGGCACTTGAAGGTAGAGTTAGAGGCATCCTGTAAATGCCCATTTCTGAATCTGATAACCTAGTTATCCCAGTGATATTGCTCTGCATATACCATACACTTAGCTTGTGTCAATGATCCATTTCTACAGCTACCTTCAGAATACAAAGATTTCATCTTAAGGCCAGTAGTCCTTTGAACTGTATTTTGTTTGGCTTTTCTCATCTTAGCACAAAGTCATAGTTTCATCCAGTGATTAACAAAAACAAATCCATTTTCCACAGTAGTTCCTATGTTGCTGTACAAAGTATTATAAGAGAGCAATTTGAGAACTTCCATGACAAAGAATGATTGGACTGAAAAATATATGGAAATCTTGTTACCACATTTGTATTTCTGAGTTGTTTAAAATGAGAACAAATTATATCTCATTATTAACAACGTGCACTAAGTGATTGTATTAGACAACCCCTCATGAGGTAATCAGTACTGTTCTGAATACTGCATCTGCTGCTTTCTGTAACAGCAAGATGTCAATTAAATGCTTACACATTATACACACAGACACAGCCATGTGACCGCATAGCACTGGGAAGATTACCTACTGCTTCCCATTTGTTCAGTTCAGGGTCATATTTCTCAATGCTCTGCAGGTATGTTCCTTTTGAATAGGAATATCCTCCTGTTACATAGATGCATCCGTTCATAACCACCGTGCCACACTCCATCCTTCTCTCCATCATGTGAGCCATCTGCTTCCACTCATTTTGCTCTGGGTCATAGCAGTCAGTGATCGTGGTCTGTCCACCCACAAAATAGATCTTGTTTTGTAATGTAATTGAACACAATCCATATTCTTCAGAAAGAAAGGAATACGGTACAACTCAGCACAATAACATTAACTTAAGCTGCAAACACATGACAAATACTGGGCACCACTGAGCGGAATGTCCTCATTGATCTTAGGAGACATCTCAAGATTTTCTGCTGCACTACAGCACCAGTACTCAGTGAAAACTGCTTGGAAAACTTACTGTTACTAGATGTAGAACATAGAGAAAACCCTTTTAAAAGTAATATAAATAATTTTTGCCAAATGTCAATGAATAGTTAGATTTTACAGAAAGTTGTATTATTTAATGGAATGTAGACATTCCTTAATTCAGTACTTATATAGTGATTTCTATAGAACAGATGCTTGAAGAAGGTCTTCCTTTTCACTTTCAGAGTTTGAAAACAGCCCTTGCTGCCCTGCAGGCATTTATTTTTTTTAATTAGAAATATGCCAAAAACCCCTAACTGGGCTTAAGGACTCCCAGGTACAAGTAATTAAATCAGGCTCTACGTTTGTTAGAGAAATTATTTACCTGGATGTGGACTTGTGGTGACTATACTCCACTCATTGCTACCTGAATGGTATCTCTGGATTTTATCGTAGGTGCAGCTTCCCCTGTATCCATAGTGACCTCCAGCGACATAGATGACTTCATGCAGGACACAGGCAGTGGCATTTCCAACTCCTGTTCACAGTGTGAAAGTCAAACATGCATTCAAACTGCACACAATAACAATGGTCTCTTCCATCCATAACTCCATTTCAAATTATGTATTAATATTTGTTAACATTATATGCTTGTATTAACATTATATGCAAGTATTTAACTGAATGTGAATAAAATAGATTTATCAAGAGACCAGCATAAGTCAAGAATGACTAAATAAAACTGCAGTAACCAATATATATTGCACATAATACAGCCACCCAATAGTTCACAGGATTTTTTGGCAGTAAGTAAAGTAACATTGTCTCACTGATTTTGGAATAGGCTATTAGTTTCACTGTTTCACTAAGTTAGAGTTGTTAAAAATCACTTAGATGGCAAGAGCAAAGACAATGGAAGTTGAGATTGTTCAGTGTCTCAGGGTATCTTTTCTGATATTTTTAGTCATTCTCATAATAATACTAATTAAGCTATTGTATAAACAAGGACACAGATAGAATGGAGCCATTTTAACTCCGTCTCTAAGACAACAAAATGAAATAAAGCAAAGGGGGTGTGAGCACCTAAGTAGTTTCACACTCATGAAAAGTGGGCAAAACAACTGCATAGAATATGTAACTCATAGGATTAGCATAGCATTTCTACTTTTGAAGGAAATAAAAAGTAGTAGCAATGTCTGAGGAAAACATACAAACAACGGAGAAAGTTGTAAAAGCCTGCTTTTTTTCTTTTACATATACATCCAAAAATTCTCTTGTACATAGAAAAATATTATGTTGCATTAACTTACAGTAAATTTTTATAACTAACTATAAATATTTGCATTCATTTATAAAAATGTATGATAAAGTGTATAACTGTAGTACTGTTACAAAATAGTCACAGAATAATCTGAGTTGGAAGGGACCCAGAAAGATCATCAAATGCAACTCTTAAGTGAAGGGCATATACAGGGATAAAACCTGCAACCTGGGCATTATTTAGCACCAGGCTCTGACCATCTGAGCTCATATCAGAGTCAATACCCTTTGGCTAGGCTGTGATTCATACATTTTTAGTAGATCACTACTTTGGCTGCTAGAAACAGGTATTAGTGCTTTTCATTATTCTCACACTAGAGATTAAACAAAGGATCCTGAACAGATGATACACAGAAATAGGAGGGAACTCCATGCAAGAAGTTTTAAATTATGACACTTTTATAAATGACTGCATGGAAAATCATATATAAAAATAATACAGTCCCCTTATTGGAGCTTGCTCTTTGATTGTGTACTGAATGGACTCTTATCCTTCCAAACTAACGCTTACGGGTAGTTTTCTGATTTCTTTCTATTTGAACAGAAATTTTACTCATGAAAGAAGGCAAAATTAAACTGAGAATACAGTTTACTTTTCTACCTGCTGTTCTATGGCACAGCCCAGCATAGCATTTGAATGGTTATGGTCATTTGGCTAGTGAAGACCTGAACCAAAGCCCTCTAACATTAACAGTAGATTCCCATGGACTTCTCTAGAATTTGGATCAAATCCTAAATGTTTCCATGGCACTTAAAAATGACAAATACAAAAGAATTGACAACAGAGGCAGACACCATACAAAAGTTTACCTACCTTTGATCATGTTTGCAATGGGAAGCCATTTCTGTATTAAAGGATCATAAAACTCAGCTTCTTGGACTGGAGCTCCCTTTCGGTACCCTCCCAATGCATAAATGCAGCCACTCAAGGAAACAGCGCAGTGGTAATACCTTGCATCGAGCATGGGGTAGCCTTCTGTCCATTCATCTCTCTCGCTGTTATATATCCACACGGTGTCAAGGGCTTCAATACTCTCTGTTCTGTAACCTCCTGTCACATATATGTCTGGTCCCAAACTAGTGACCCCATAGCTCTCTCTGGTGTGATCTGGCATCTCTGTTCCCTGGACCCATGTGTTTGTTAAAGGATCCCAAACATGCACTTCAGATAAGGGATGCCAAAAATATCCTCCAATTACATACATGGCTGCTGTGGATCTTCTGGAAAGACCTTTGGGATTGAGGTTCAGGGCATTATATATGAGTGACCTTATCTTAGTGTCATTGAGTCGGCATTTTTTTTGCAGGCTTAAAGCTGACCTCAAATACACAGTATCTATGTCTAATTTGATGCAGCTCAGCACTTCACAGATGTCTTCAATTCTTCCTTCCATGTTGTGTGCCACCCACTTAATGACAGCTTCAATGGCTGCCTCTTCTTTCTGAACATTGAGATTTTCCCTGGATAGAATATAAGAGAGCTTCTCCTTGCCAATGTCCAGAAACTCTTCCTGCTTCCACACTTCTTCAAACTGCCATAACAATATCCTTCTGGACTCCTTCTCCAGCTCCGAGCAATCATGATATTCAGCAAAGGAGTGCATCCCAATGCAGTTGTCAGTATCTAAGTGTCTTACCAGAAACTGCTCACAGGCTTTCTTTACTGACACGAACTGGAGCAGATCTGCAGCCTGGAGTAGGCTTTGGACATTTCTCTTTGTTATCTGGATCTGTGATGTGTATGCATAATTCACGAGAGCTTCCAGAACTGCATGGCTGAGCCCGGGAAGGCTGATCTGGTTTTTGGATTTTTCTTTCATATCGGCTGTGAACATGGCTTTAAAATAACTGCTGCAGGCTGCCAGGGCAGCTCTGTGGCAGTGGAAGATGACCCCCGAAGCGCACTGCAGGGTGATGTCGGTGAACAGCCCATCCAGGTAAAACGCCCGGAACGCCTCCAGGAAGCCGGCGGGGTGCGCGGAGTCCTTGTAGAGGTACGCGTACTCCTCCTGCCCGGCCGCGGCCATCGCCGCGCCCCGGAGCTCCCGCCGCTTTGTCCGCGCCGCTCCGCGCAGCCCGGCCGCCCTCCGGCTGCGGACCCGCCCGGCACGGCGTTTACGGGGGCTCCGAGCCCGCGGCGGCCCCCGACCGTCTTTGGAGGAGCCGCTGCCGGAGGGAGCAGCGGGGCCGCAGCGACAGCTCCTCTTTTGGTGCCCCGGCCGGGGCCCGCCGCGCACCCCTCCGCGAGGCCGGCTGGCCCCGGCGCCAAGCCCGGCCCCGGCGCGCCCGCTCGCCCGCTCGCCTCGGAAAGGTCCGGCCCCAACCGCTGCCGCCGCCGTCCAGGCGCTCCCCACGCCGGGGCAGGGGTTAAAGGCTGTCTGCGGGGGTGACAGAAGGCCCGGCCGTGTTAGGGACAGGAGCAGATGCCTGGGGAGCGTCACCAGCTCGGTGTCACTCAGCCACACAACAAAGCGAGGGGCCTCGGCCGCCGCAGTCAGCGACCTGAAGCCGCTTCTCGCAGGACCGCCCCGCGCTCCCAGGGCGCTTGGAGGAGCTATAGTGGGAAGAGCAGCAAGCTCCAAGGGCTCCCCCATTACCGGAGAGCAGGAGTCGAAAGGAGCAGCCCCAGCTCTCCCCAAACTCCCGAATCTGGCAGGGTGCAAAGGACAGTAACAAATTATGCCCACAAATAGATTTTAACTGAAAGTAAATTTTCCAGGAAGAAGGGTATTGCCTTTTAAAACTCCTGAAAATGTGATTCACAATTTAGGAAGTCATTTTTTTTTCTGCTAGCAACACATTTTCTTTATTTGAAACACAGCATCCTCTGGGTTCAAGCAGCTGTGGGCTCTCCCTCATCTGCAGCAGGGCTCAGATTCTTTGCATCCAGCAGCCAAGCTCTTCTGGCCTGCCAAAGTTTTCCTAGATTGAAATAACTGCCAGTAATTTCTTCAACCAAAAGGAGGTGAATATTATTATTAGCTAAGTGCCAGCAATACCCAAAAGGAGAAAGTTTGATACTTCCCACTCGACACAGATGAAAAAGCATCATATTTTTCTTTCAATTACTGGTGGTATTTCTGCCACAAAGCCCAGCAGAAGGAAGTATGAACTAAGGAAATCCAAACAGGAAAGTGTTTATGGTCTTAACCCTCTGCCATCCTTCCTCCCATGCTAACCCTGCACCAGGATTCAAACTGTCCCATGGCCTTTACACAGTAACACGAGACAAAAATAAAATGATCCAAACAAGCAAAAAAACCCAACAAAACCAAAATTTCCCCACACCTACACACATCTATGCCTTCCTTTTTTTCAACCCCTCTGGATGCATTGTTAGCCCAGAGAACTGGAGTTTTGTACTGTAACCCAGGAGTCACGACAGCTCTGCTGTCTGATATGGGCCTGTCCCTTAGCTACATTACTCCATTTCTTTATCCAGAAAATTCTCTTGTGCAGCCTTAAGTCTTTATACATCCCCATGTCAACAGCTTTGTTTTGGTTGCATTTTCCATTTCATCAGCTTCCTCTGGACAAGCAGGAACTTCTTTGAAGTCTTGGCTATCGCACTAGCACACAATACTAAGGCTAAGTACTCGCATAGTCGTGGTGTACAACAGCACACCTGCTACCATACAGAACGTTTCCTATACATATATCACTTTCATTATGCATTTTTTTTTCATAACATTTTTACCTAAGTCATCTCCCTCCCGGAAAGTAAGTCAGGAGGTCAGTAACACTTAGTACTGAACATGTATCCCCCTTCAAGGTGCTTTTCCCTTTCATTTGGTTGGGCTACCAGCTTCAACCAGCTTCACTCATTGGAGATACTCATCTCCCCTCCATTGTAACCAAACGTGGAAAATTTTGGTAATTGTGCTGCTCCAGAAAAGTCCTCACTTTTATTAAGTGAGGAAAAAAAACCCAAACAAGACCTGATTAATAGCGTAATGGTCTGCCTACTGGAATTGAAAAATTTCTTCTGTCTCCAACATGCACTTTATCTGGCAAATATCAGCTCTACCCCCTACTTGAAGTGATTAGAACATAATTGCTTATATTTCAAGTACTCTGCTTAATCTACTCTCAACTCCTGCTTCAGCACTTTAATCAAAACCACAGAAAAACCCTTTTATGAGCATGAAGAACAATTTCTCACCCAATATCTTATTCTCACAGCAAATTACAAGGTCGGTCCCTTAAGGCTAAAAGAATGATAGTGTAAGTGGAAGAAAAAGCTGAGTAATCATAGATATACTATTTACTGTTAGTTTTTAAGCAAGCAGTAACCAAGATCTGTGGACAAACTGAAAGCAAGCTATTCCATAACTAAGTTCTAAAAACACAGAAGAGACCAGCAAAGAATCTGGAACATTCAGCAGCACATCTAGAATTAAGGAAACACACAACTGTCCTGGTTTTGGCTGGGATAGAGTTAATTTCCTTCTAAGTGGCTGGTTCATTGCTGTGTTTTGGATTTATTATGGGAGTCATGTTGACAACACACTGTTGTTTTGGTTGTTGCTAAGCGGTGCTTACCCCTAGTCCAGGACTTTTCAGTTTCCCATGCTGTGTCAGTGAGAAGCTGCACAAGGAGCTGGGGAAGCATGGCCAGGACAGCTGACCCGACAGACCAAAGGGATATTCCACAGCATGGGAGGGCACACTCAGTACAGAAACTGGGGGAGTCGGCTGGGAGGGGCCGAGCCCTGCTCGGGCATGGGCTGGCCATCCATCAGCGGGTGGTGAGCACTGTATTATACATCACTTGTTTCTCCTGCACTTCATTCCTTTCTCTCTCCTTTTCATTACAATTATAGTAATTTAGTACTACTATATTTTATTTTGTTTCAATTATTAAGCTGTTCTCATCTCAACTCATGGGGTTTAATTTTTTCCCCAATTCTCCTCCCCACTCGGTGGGGGATTGGAGTGCATAGGCTGCTCTACTTCGTTGCCAGCTGAGGTCAAATGATGGCAACAACTTCAAACTCAAAGTAATATATGAAATTGCCCTATGCAACAGCCATTAGCATTCTTCTGTATGACCTGTAAACCAGACAACTTAAACCTGCCACAGCCTGAGATCCCCCAGTCCTTCGATGTCTTTATGCCTTTGAGTAAAACAATAGGCCAAGATCCCAAATATGAACATCTCAGACACCTACCACATATCCACCACTAAAGTCAGGCTCCTGAGAACTGAAGCATATTACTTTGGACATCTTAGGCAACAGACTGTTCAAAGCAACCTTCTACAATACAGTAAAATAGGTGAGGCAGGGAAAAGAGGGCACAAGGGAAATGTATGTAAACCAGCAGCCTGAGAACAGGCAAGACCACTCAAAAATCTTCAACTAAGGAAAAAGAAGGTAGTGATATCATGAAATGTCAGTAAGAAAATGAGAATAACCTTGCACAGAAAACAAAGGAAGACAGATACGGCAACTGCAGGCTGCTGACATCTGCAACTGAGGTACTGTGAAATTTGGCCTAATCTCTCAGTTATTAAAGCACTTAAGCTAAATATGACCTCGGTTTAACAGCATCAGCATTTTGAACCTTTTCTGAAATATAAGAATAAAAACATTTGGCATGAAAACACATTATTTAACTTTAATGAGACTTACTTTTAATACCTTGATATGCACAGTCCAACACTCGGAGCTCACCTCACTGCCAGTGGTAAAGAGAAAGACTGCATGGTCACAAGCAATTCTTTACAACTACTTAGAACAATCTGTTTAAAAGTGAAAATGGACATAGATGCTTCCTTCCAGACTGTAAAAGACTGTGCTGTAGATATAAATGAGAATGAATAGGTAAAATCAGTGTATACATGTATATGTATGTACCATTCTGTGAGCCTGTGCACTGCAGCAGAAACCAAGGAGGAAAAAAGGCATCTGGCTGACTCAGAGCTGTCAGCATGGAAGATCAAACCAGTGTCAGCTCTGTACAGAGCGGCAGCAGCACGCTGTCGGGGCAGTAGTCAGAATGGGAGACTTTTCTTTAAACAAAAAAGCAACATCCTTGCAGCCTTCCAGAAGAGAAGGGGTATGACCAGCCAAAGGCTGACACCTACACTTGTGCCTACTCTCTCCAGGCCTGATGAAACACAGGCCAGCAGAATACATGACACAAATTAGTTGTGTTGCATTTGTCAGTGACAGCAACTTTTATTGTCTTTATAATACAAGATAATAACAAATATTAAGAAGTAATTTTGTTCGGTAAAATGATTAGTAGATTGAAAATATAAATGCATTTTCAGATTAAACAGGATTACAAGCAAATAATTTGCCATCAGATCAAAGAAGTATAAAAGCCAACAGCTCTAGAACCATGCTCCTGGCACCTAATGTTTTCTAAGTAAAGAATTTCATTCTATTGAACAGGAATCCTACTCATTCCCCTAAGTGTGTGGGATTGCAAGTATGTATCAGTTTTATAGTTGCAAAGGGTTGGAGGGGAGGGAGTAGCTAAAAACTAATGACAAGTCCTGTCTCAACACTCCTTCTCCACTTATGTTGGAATCTGTACTGTGTTAAAAGGCCTTTTTTACTGCTCTTTCCCATTATCACCAGGATTGAACATAAACAGTTTTACGTTGTGGTTAAAACCCCCATAATTTCAGATAACAGCCCAATTTTACAATTTTGAGCTTTTATACACATGCAGTTTTTCTCTCCCAATAAGTTAAAATTTAACTGCATCAGTTTCCTTTTATCATTTGAATCGTTCCTTTTTAAGTTGTTTCAGGTAAGACATAATGTCAATTGCAGATGACCAAACCAGAACAGAACACTGCACAGGACTGAGACTTTGGGCCAGCTGAGAAATCCTTTTCTCCAAGGTATACCCCTGCCTGGGCATAGCAATATCATTCTTCTTCAAAAACATTACTGGACATAAGTCATTCCCACCATCACCTATATATACAACTTGTGTATAACTCACTCCTCGCTCCAACTGTTTATCTAGAAATTCTTTTAAAACTTTCCTTTTGCAAAGGTTTTTAGGGCACTTTGCACAATGGTGAGCATGGAAGTGCTGTACAGTAAGATAGCCAGTACTGCTGAATGCTGCAGGGTTTGTAAACACTTCATCAAACACTTTATGGAAGTCAGCAGCTTTCAAAATCCAGTCAATAAATACTGTATTAGAATCTGAAACAATTATACAATCAAACATCTCCTTGTTCTCGCCAATAAATCCCAGAAGATCTATCATTCCTGCAGTGAAAGGAATTGTTGTCATAGTTCTTTGCATCTCATCTTCTTTGACACCATTGTCTCCCAAGTAGACAAAGACTCTGCCCATATATTCTGTCCAGTGTCCTGGTTGGTAAGAGTTTCTTAATCCATTAGGAAGTTTTCTTTCAGGAGCACATTTCACAATCCAGGTGTCACTATTTTCATCTACGATTGTATGGTCAAAATCAAAAACCAACAGAAATTTCATAGCTGTGAGAAAACAGTTTCCAAAACAAACAAATAAGAAAATTATTTCTATTAACAGAAGTACTATATTTTTACCCTGACCTTGTGCTGAGAAGAGAAAAATTCTGGAAGAAAATATCGGAAAAAAAAAAAAAAACTATTTATGACCACTACCGTGATGGGAAGTTGTGCTGTAGCTAAAAATGCAATTTGTAAAAGCCAAAGTTCAGTGTCCAACTTCTGTTTAAAATAGTAACTGTGGCAGTATCTAACTCATGCTTACTAATAGTTCCGAACACAGCACCAATCTTCCTGTATTCACACACCATCGGTTTGCGCAGGTACTAATTTCTCCATCAGCACTTGCCAATACAACCGAGCTGGGATTCTCCTGGCAAAACGCCTCAATAGGTATTTCGAAAGGACACGTTCGCCGTCTGTTCGAACAGATGGAGCCCGTGCCTTCAACGAGGCCGCACTGAAACAGAGCGGCCAACGAAAGGAAAGGCAGCCGTCGGCGGAGCGGAACCGGCAGCCGTCGGCGGAGCGGAACCGGCAGCCGTCGGCGGAGCGGAACCGGCAGCCGCGCCCGGGGGCTCGGCCCCGCCCCGGGCTCCGCCCGTCAGGGGAAGGGGCGGGGCCGGGGCCGCCACGTGACCGCGCGCCGCCGGGTCGCCCGGCAACGGCCCCGCGGCGCGGGAAGATGGCGGCGGCGGCGGCGGCGGCGGCGGCGGGGCTGCGGCGGCGGCGGCGCGGCGCCCGTGAGTGCGGCTGCCCCGCGGGCAGCGGGACCCGGCGGGAGGGCAGTGCCGAGCCCGCGGCCGTAGGGCTCCGGGAGGCTGTAGGGGTGCCCGGCCTGACTCTCCCCAGAGCTCCCCCAGCTGCCTACGGCAAGAGGGGCTGTTTCTCCCTTGGAACTGAGCGGAGAGAACTGAGCTGGACGCAGCGCAGGTCCTGTCTTCCAGGGGCAGCAGCCGGGGAAGAACGAGGGCTTGCCAGATTCCTGCCTGCAGGGCGCAGCCGCATCAGTACGCCTTTACTTCTGGCGAGGCTGCCTTCACCTAGGACAGAGGGAGAGGATCGGGTCTGATCCCTGTCGGGACACCGGTCAGCAACGGCATCTGGAAAACAGACTTTGACACCGGTGTCACTCTAATAGAAAGCCTCCTTACCTTTCAGACCTGGCCTGTCAGTCTGCTGCAAATCACACAATTTCTACAGAATACCACTCTGTACAGAGTGCCACTCCCTTCAAAAATGGTGGTGACACTTGAAAGAGCATTTCACAAAACCTAGACATCAACTAGAAAAGCTGCATTTATGCCTGCACATGTGTATGTGAGCCTAATGCAACAAAGAAATCCTAGTCTTGCTAACAAATCAAAAAGTATTCTACAGCAGAACTATTTCAGTAAACATGATGAGTATGCAGGGCATGGTAGTAAGGCACAGTCTGTGCCCAAACTGCTGCCTCATCCAGCCAGCAGAATGGCTTTACCAATATTCTCCTTTTCATTTAGGGAATGGTCTGTGCTCCCTGCTGTTCTAAGAAGCATGCCCAAGTACTGCCTGGGAAGTGTGTTACTACAAGCCAAACCCACACATACACACAAACAGGCAAGGGCACGTACAAACAGTCCAGTCAGCCAGTGCCCGTCCCAGTACATGCACTAGTCGTAGGTAGACTACAGATACAGATACCCTGTCTTAGCTCTGGGGTTTGGGGATGGGGGACTAAATAATACGAAGAGTAACCTAGTATTGTTACCATTCCAGCATTCAAATCCTGATACACGTTTGATTATTGGATTTTCTGGTATCAAGTAACCTTTGTATTTTATCTTCCCTGTGCGCAGCACATCGTTGGAAAGAAAAGGATGTTCTAGATGAGCATTTCCTTCCAAATGAAGCAGATATTCGTCAGGTCATTATACTGCCAAAAGCAGAATGGGAAAGGATTCAGGGCAGCGCTAGAGAAGCAGCACACATCGATGAGAAGAAAGAACAGGATGAAGTGCACTTGGAGTCCAAAGCTGCTGGCGAAGACCCGCGCAGTGCCACACTGGTAAGTACATTTGTAAACAAGGGTAGCTGCTTTTGTATATACAAAAACACACATTGTAACATTTCTAGCTATACTCCCTTTGTTCAACATTTGCTTTTGAATAGTTATTTCAGCTAAATGCCATTTAAATACTTTTAACATCTAACATAAGCATTTATTTTTTTACTTAAAGCTGAAATGCAAAGTAAAAAACCAATCCAAAATTTAAGTGTGATTTCTAATTTTGTCTGCACTATAGAGCCTGATACAACAGAAACTTCAAGCCAAAAAATTACGTGAAGAAAAGGAAGAGGAAGAAAGAAAGTTACTTGATTTGGAAGAAGCAAAGTTCCAAGCAGCTAAACGGAAGGAGGTTATTGATCGTGCAAAAACCTACCTATCTCATCAGGATGACAGACTGAGACAGTTCCATGTTTGTTGACAACTTATATGTTTTACATTGAAATTGTACTGAATGTCTCTAAAGACTTCTGAACATGAAAATGACTTTAAATGTTCTCTTGCAGAGTGCACTTCTACTTACTAAGGTCCTAAAAGAAAGAGATGCTCAAGTTGAATTTCTTAAGTCAAGATTAGCTGATAACAAAAAGAGGGACTATGAAGATGAGCAACGTCAATTGAAAGAATACATTCTCAGCGAGCAAGAAAAAGCACATCAGCATTATATGAATCAACAGGCACTATGCAAAGATCAGTTACAACAGTAAGTAGTAATTAAAAGCAACCCTACTTCATTATTTATTTAAACTCTTCTCAAAATACATTCTATGAGATTTTTACAGAACTTGCTAATAACTTGTTTCACAAATGCCATTCGTTTAACAGAAGATCACAGAAGATCTTGCCCAAAAGGGAAAAGCTATAGGCATTTTTAGTTGCTAACAGTCTGTATGCAAAATTGCCTCTGGGAAGCATCACCGTTCAAATGTTGTTAATGAAATTTAAGTGTACTTTACTCAGTTTTTGTTCCAGACAAGGAAAAGGTTAAATTAGATTTTCCATTTACCCATAATGAGCTTCCAGACTGCACAACAAGAGAAGGCATTACTGTCACTTCTATTCCTTCTCTCAGATTTTCTATAAATCTTATGGAGGGGTCCCCAGTGGTATTTATAGGACTGGACCTAATGGTCTGATAGAAGGAATCAAATTTCCCAAGGCGGAGGAAGGGTTCAAAGTCTGGTGTCTTACATATTCCAGGTGCAAAACATAGATCCTTCTAGAACTTAGTATAGAACATTACCAGTTTAAGCTGCTGCCTGCATGCCCAGAAGAAACACAGGTATGGTGGGTCATATTGGGGAAACCTTGTTCTCCAAGAACGCTGCAGATAGAGGCCAGAGCATTACCAATGCAATGGTGCCAATGAGTCATCCAGCTAAAACTTATCACCACGAGACTGCAAACTGTGAGCATACCACATAGCTTATTTCTGACCAGGGTTACCATTACAAACAATCATGCTGTTAATCACCTCTGATATTCTACCTACCTTCAACTCAAAGTATCACATTCTTCAATACAAGGTACCTATGGTTATGCAGTTCATTACTTCATGTAGTTCCTAGACAATTTATTCACCTTTTTCTGATTCAGAATAAAGGAGCGTGAGCATCAGGCAGATCTGGCCAAACAGGAAAAAAAAAGAGAAGAGGAAGAAATACAGAGATCAATCCAACTGTACCAACTGGAAATTCAAAGAAAAAAAGAAAAGGAGCACCAGGAAAAAATTGAACGCCGGAAGCTGTATCATGTAAGTAGCAGGAAAGCAGACAGTTCAAAATGCATATTTCACCTTGGCTGTGATGGTTGGACTTGACCCACAGATAAACAGGATTGTGGGTAACGGGGTCTTTGTTGACAGCTTTAGTAGCTTGGGATCAAATGCCTACCCTGCCAATTGCAGGCCATGTGTTTCCTCTGTGCTTTTGAGAAAGACCTCTTGGAGGCCCCTCCCTTCCGTTGTCTGAAGGGATGTTGACATTTGATGCTTTAACTGGTCTATGGTTAAAGATTTCACTGTAGACATCAAGGAATATCTCCTTGGCTTGAGAACTGGATTTAAGTTTCACATTCCTGCAGTTTTAAGTCCATTTTTCTTTGTTAGAAAGAGGGAATAGAGAGAGACTGAAAGTGTATTTTTAATTTGACTTGATATTTATGATTGGAGAGGTTTAGGAATTTAGTCAAGGCTTGCTGCCACCTCATTTCATCTTTAAAGTCATCCTACTAAGGTACAAACAAGAAGTGCCTCAGAGCAGTTCTGGCCAGCATGCAAAAGACAGTTTTTTTACATTAAAAACTGTGTTTTTCCACTGTGTTTGGATGAAACTCTTAGGGTAGTTTTGGATGAGGTGGGGCCAGGAGCAGAACGACGTGTGTGTGGGTGGTGGTTGGACCATCCCCCTCGCCCATGTGTGTCAGTGGGAGCATGGGACAGTGCTCTCTGCATCGCACAGCAATTTGTTTGTGCGATGCACCACAGAAGCAGCTGTTTGATGCTCAATTCCTTTTCCCCACCCTCACATCTACTGTTTCCTCTTGATGCATGTTTGAATAGAGAGGCAGAAATAAGTGGAAGTATCCCTTTCCTGTCTTCTCTCTCCTTTCCTGAGGATCCCTTTCTCTCTTCTGTTTTTGAAAGAAACTTGAGGAAGGGGCTGCCTGTAAGCTTCTACCCCAGGCCAAGATATTCTAAACATCATCTGTTACATCAGGACCGTTTTGCCCATACAGGAGTATGTAAATGACCAGAAAATAATCAAAGCAATAGAGGAACAAAACCAAATGGAAGAAGATGATCGGATCAAAGCTCATTTTAAAGCAAAGGATATTATTGCCCAGATGAGAAAAAAGAAAGAAGCTGAAGTGCGTAGGTAGGTACAATGCTAGGGTATAAATTGTAAATTATCTAAAAATGATACTGTAGTTGTTTTCAGATCATTTAGACTAATGATATAACACAATCTACAGTTATTCTAAATTCTACTGATAGGGAGAGCAGGGAATTCAGGAGAAAAAGGAAATTTTTTCACAGGTTCCTTACTAAGTGTGAGGGAGCAATCTCTCCATCTTTCAAAGTACAGAGGCTCATGAAAGTGCAAAGCTTTACACCAGGGTATTTTGAAGAGAGCTTTTCCACATGGCCTGCCAAATCTCCACCTCCTCAACAATTAACGACAATTAAGATCCTTGATGAAAATATTTTTGAGTATAACCTATATTTCTCTGAGTCAGCTCAAGAAAAATTTGACTTCTCAACAAGGCACATACATTCATTAACTACATTGTGTTCTTATAAAGGGGAGATATTTTATCAGTTTAACATTGCAGGTACTACATGATGATACCACTGAGTCAATCTAAGAGTTTTTTTCCCTTCCTGCTTCTGGCCAATACTTCCAACATTCCCCTCCTGATGGCAAGATGCTCACTGGAATCCTTACTAAGTGATCCAGCTGGTTATTGCTGCAGAAACGTGCTACAAGAACACCGGGAACATTTATTTGCTAAATCAGATAATATAAAAATAAACCAAACAGGAGGAACAGAAGGAGATCATGAGTTGGTTGAGTGGGCCAGCCTGTGTGGTCAAAAGGAAATAATTCTAGAAGTAGTATTGCCGAGTTTGGTAGCTTCAGGCAGACTCAGGTGTGTTGCCCTCCTATGTTATGGAAGCTCATGTTCTTCTGCAGACAAGTACAGGAACAACAGGACAAAATCATTAGTCGATTAGCTGAACAAATGGGTGAGGCACTAAAGAAGGAAGATCATCGACTGGCTAGAGATGTGGCAAGAATAGAAGCTGAACAAGAAAAAAAACACAAAGAGAGAGAAGCGAAACAAAAGGCTGCCATTGAATCTATTGCTGAACACAGAGCCACTGTGGTAAGAAACTTGGGCTACTTCTGCTTACTCCAGCTGAGGAGCCTGGCCCAGACCACAGCTGGTAACTCTGGTGCCATGCATCAGCAGGCTTCAGCAAGTCTGCTGATACCTTTCCTGGAGTCCCCTCTCCCTTTCCCCCTTCTGTGTTGGGTGCACCTCTGCCAGGGCTGCTGAAAACCCTGGGCTTGGACACTGGCCAGCCACAGTGACCGTGCTTATCGGAGCGCTGATTCAGGGCTGCTTCTGCAGAGAGATACAACTTCCAGCTTAGCAGGCCAGCTCCTTGGTTAACTTTTGTGTGCTTTGTAAACTACAGATGAAGTTGAAAGAGGAAAAGGAGAGACAGGAGAAAAAAGAGGCTGAAAAAGAACGGGATGTGTTAATGGAAAAAGCCCGCATCCACCTGGAAATGGAAAACAACAAAAAACATGGACGGCATGAGGCAAACAGAGAAGTACAGAAATTTCAGCTCCAGCAAATGGTAAATAGAAAGCTTTACTGTGTCAATCCCTTCAGAAAGAAGCTTGCTCCTAAACCAATACACTAGTTCCTGCTGAGAGAAAGAGAGGAAGTTTGCTGTTTCGTTTGGATTTTATTATTTCTTGGGTTGTTTTTAATCGCGTGTGCTTGGCATATGCTGGTGTTGGAGACCAGCATTCTCAGAGCATTGGTACAAATCAAGGCTGGTTTGCAAGGAGAGATCACATCCTGTCCTGTGCCATTAAGACATTTTTTCAACGATGCACTGCTGTCCTCTTGTATCTTCTGGGCAGGTCACCAAAGAGCAGCAGCTAATGCTGATGCTCACTCAGCTATTAAATGTACCCTTTCTGGGGAGATAAGGCAGGGGAGAGAAGTGGGGAGGGATGAAAAGTGCCACGTGTCAGCTAAGGATGCCACAGACCTTCTGTAAGCTTTTACCCTCTCTCAGCTTTACAGGATGGTGATGTTGAGAACAAAATACTAAGCTTTGTTATTCCCTTTTCTTCATCAGGCTGAAAAGAAGGCAAGAAAAGAGCAGGAAAAGCAAGCAGACCTGGACTACAATGCTCAGAGAGAGGCTATTGCACTTTCTAAAGAGCAAGAGTTTCAGAAATATGCAAAGGAAATAATTGAAATGGAATCCAAGAAGACACATCATCTTTATCCTCTTCTCAAAGCATGTGAAGAGGGAAGAGGACTTGGACATGGACCATTTTTCTGAGAGAAGAAGACATAAATACTACTTTCCAAACATAGAATTCTATGTTGGGACCCAGTTACCTTACTGTAGCTGTAATGCTGCTCAAAAAACAAAACCATAAAATAACGTTTAAACTGCCCACCAAGGAAAGGCAGAGGCATTTTCAAGTTAAATAAATACGCTTTTCAACCATACAGGCAGAGTTCAACTGTAAAATATTTATATCAAATATTTACCATGAATCTGGACTTCCATTAGAAAAAATAAAAGATTGCCATATAACTGGTTATATTCAAACATCCCCACCTTGTATTTCATGAATGTTAGTTTATTAAACTTGAGACAGGAATTCATATTATATAATTGACTGTCACTGTAACCCATTCCAGCCAAAAGCTCACTATTTCTGCTATATTTTTTATATTCACTGTCCCAGGTTATTCAGGTCTTTCAGGTCTATGATTTGAATTCTCAGAGCTAAAAGTCACATTTTTCCCTAGCCTACTTCCAGTTAATTATTCCCTATAATAGAAAAGACCAAATGAAAACAATTACAGGGGACAAAAAAAAGAGAACATGTGAAAGTTAGAACTTAGGGTGTGCAGTTTTGGTACCATTTTGCAACTGTGTTTGAAAAACAAATGTCATGCTATAATTCAGTTTTATTACATGAAAATATTAATGTAATTTGATTTGATCCCAGCCCTTAAAAGGTCAGCAAAGAGGCAAATAAGTCCCAATACAGCTGTTACTAGGGCCTACAAAATCAGCACATCAACAAGAGACAACATAGTTGGGCTGTTCTTTCAAAAAGACTAACAGCAGTTCAGTCTGTAAATAGATGTAATCTATTAAACAGGTAAATAGATGTGATCTAAAATTGTATCTCAGATTCCTCAGCAGATTTACTCACCAACACCCAAGCCACAGACATGTCTCCCTCCTTAAGCTTAGGTTTCTTTAATTCCCTTGCCTTGGAAGTTAGGGGTTTCTGTAATGACTTCCTCCACCAGCACCCTGGGCTTTAAAACAGGGTATCCTCTATCCTGGTGTCTGCTGGAAGCAAAGTCCAAGAAACTGCTTTGCATGGCTGCACCCACAGCTGTCAGTCTCTGCTGGCCAGACCAGAAAATAATACAAGTCCTTAAAAAAAAAAAAAAAAGGACGCTTGCCAATATTTCAGTTTTTCAATGTGGGTCTTTGCTGTGTCCTCAAGTTCCTTGGCCCAGCTGCTGAAAGCAGCCAGGCCTTGGAAAAAGCACAGGACACTTCGAGGAAGATGTGAGGCTACCCCGGAGGCAAGGCGCCTCTAGGAAGCTGAGGGCCAAGCAGAACTGGCTTTACCTCCCCTACACTGTACACACGCTGGCTGTAAGGTGGGTGCTGTCCTTCCCGGGTGCAGCAGTCACCTCCTCGAGGAGTCTCTTCCAGGCAAGGCAAGGGATGAATTCGTGGAAGGGGAAGGAGGCCCGACCTCCTCATCCAGCTCCCAGGGCCGCCAAGGGCTCTGGGCCCCGGCAACAGGCAGGCCTGGCGGGGCGAAGGTTCTTGTGAGGCGCAGCAGCGCACGGAGCCCGGGCCGAGCGCCACGGCCACGGCCTCGGCGAACCGGCGGGAGCGGATCGCGCCCGGAGCAGAAGGACGGAGGCGGAGGGGCCATTTCAGCCTCTTACCGGGTACGGAGGCTCCGCAGGGAAACGAGATGTTCAGGAATCGGCCTCCGGGGCTGGGGGGTGGCTCGCTTCCTTCCCTCCCTCCGCGTGTGACGGAGCGGACGCGGCCCGCCGGCAGCGCCCCGGGGCTGGGCAGGGCGGGGCGCGGGGCCGCTCCGTCTGCCCTCGGCTGCCGTTTCCCGCTCGGCGCCGGAGCGCTCTCGCGGCCGCCGCCTTTGAGCGGGGCGGCAGAAGGAGCCGCGATTTCCCGGGAAGCAGAGCCGTCGGTGAGGATCTCTGCTTCTCCTTCGGCGGACGTCCCGTCTCCACAGAGGCGGCAAAGAAGGCCGACGATGGACCGCAGTGGGCCGGACGCCGCTCGGCAGGAGGCGGAGGAGGAGCGTGGCCGCTACCTGAGCCGCCGGGCCGTGGCCCAGGAGCAGCTTGCGCAGTGAGTCCGGCGGCGGCGCCCCGGGAGTGGGGCCCGGGGTTTGGGTTAAAAACCTTACCGTGCAAGCCCGGCCCGGGCGGGTCCCGGCTGCACGGCCCGCCGAAAGGGGCGGCTCTTGGGCGCTAACCCGCGTTCCGTGCCCGGGGCTCCATGACTCGCTGCTTTGGAACGGGGAGTTCAAATCATCCTCGCCTCGTGGTCAGATGGACCTTTCCCCCACCCTCCATAATTCTGTTCTCCAGCTTCAGAAACGTCTCTTGCTGTCAGGGGTTATGTCTCTCCCAACACATCCAACAAGACTGGCTCAATTCTGGCACCGAGAGCAAGTGGCTTGTCTCACTCTTGCTGCTTCTCCCTACCTAGAAGGCGTCACACTTCCAGCTAGCATGGGCATCACGGCCATGTCTTGCACAGTGCTGTGGCACTGCTTAGAAGACTGCTTGCTGGAAAAGGCAGAGGTTGTACAGGGAGTGGGATAACAATGAAACAGGCAAATCAAATTCAGTCTAACATTTGAGTCCATACACTGTTCGTGTTCACTTTCACTGGTATAGACTTCCCTAGCACCCTCAGACTGGAACTGATCTTTGGCCAAAGAATTTGGAGCTAGCTTATAGAAACTTTTTCTAGTTTTGATCTCTGATATTTTACTTCAAAGTATCAGGGCTTTTTACTGGTAAAGTACCCATAAATGTGCATAATCTGTATCTGTTCATTATTACTTCATGCTGTCCCTCATTTATTAACTTTCCTTTTCTGATTTAGAATAAAGGAGCACAAGGATCAAGCAGATCTGGCTAAGCTGGAAAAGAGAAGAGAAGGGGAACAAATACAGAGATCAAGCCAATTGTACCAACTGGAAATTCAGAGAGATAAAGAAAAGGAACAGGAGAAAAAAGTTGAATTCCAGAGGCAGCATCATGTAAGTAGCAGGAAAGCAGACAGTTCAAAATGCATATTTCACCTTGGCTGTGATGGTTGGACTTGACCCACAGATAAACAGGATTGTGGGTAACAGGGTCTTTGCTGACAGCTTTAGTAGCTTGGGATCAAATGCCTACCCTGCCAATTGCAGGCCATGTGTTTCCTCTGTGCTTTTGAGAAAGACCTCTTGGAAGTTTTAATGTGGCACCTGAACTTTGACTGGTCTACAATGGAAAAGTCTGCTAGAGTCAGCAAGGAGATTGTCCTTGACTTGAGAACTGGATTTAGGTTCCATGTACTTGCTCTGTTTTAAGTCCATTTTTCTTTGTTAGGGAGAGGGAATAGCCTGAACATGACAATATATTAAAAACTTGGTGATGACCTACTTACCACACGTACTGTTTCCCTGCCGGTACCTGCTTGAGCAGGGAAACTGAAGTAGAGGTACTGTGATGATTCATTACCATGTGAGGGAGTAAAAGGACAGAATTCCCACTAAAACCCTACTTGCTTTTTTTTCCTTCCATATTCCTCACCCCAAGAACAAAAATCTTCCTCCATTTCCCCAACCTTGTATGTGCAGTGAAAGCTATACATACTGTCAAGCTATACAATACCATTTCTGAGTCATTACAAAATGCTTTATGCTCTACATTTTGATGGTTCTACTGTTGGAGCCCTTCAGAGTCTGCACTATATGAATGATACACAGGATGGGAACAGTACAGTTGGAGCCACTGGGAAGGTAGAGGAGAGAATATAAACATACTATAAGCCTGGAGCCGCACCCACATAATAATTGTACTTTTGTTGTAGTTTGTGATAAGTAGATAATAAAAATTTTCTTTTATCTCTGTGTTTCTATTTTCTGTAGTTTCTCCACTGATCTAAAGAACTCCCTATTACAGGCTAGGCCTGAAGTATTTTCTAGAATTTGTTTTTAGTTCATGATTCCAAAATCTAGTTCTACATGAAAATAAACGTAGTTTTCCATTTAAATAGGAATACATAGCTGAACAGAAAATACTTAAAGCTGAAGACAAACAAAAAGAAGACAAAGATGATGATCGGATTAGGGCTTATATTAAAGGAAAAAAAATGATGGCTGATCTGACAAGAGAAAAAAATGCAGAGACTAACAGGTGGGTCCCGGGATAATCTGAAGTGTTAAGATTCAGACTTGTAGTTTCATTTTGTGGCAAATACTATTCTCAGTTCTTATATCAGCAAGATCAGAACTTTGATGCAAGCAAGTCTTCTGTAATTAAAACTTGAAGTAGAAAGTGCAGAAAAAATGCCTACCAGTTCCAGGAGTAATTGGTGCTGTTGGGGTGGAGGTAGGATTGCTAGTGTTATTAGAAGCAAAAGGTACCAATTGCCTCTGGTGATCTGAGCAGATCTGGGATGTTACAGTAACTCATGTTCTCCCGCAGGATGATAGAGAAGCATAAGGACAAAGCTTTTGAACAATTAACTGCACAGATGGATGAGAAATTTAAGATTGAAGATGATCGTCTTGCTAGAGGAGCTGCAGAGGTAGAAGTTGAGTACCAAATGCAAAACAAAGAGAAAGAAATGAAAAAAAAGGCTGCTCTTGAATCTATTGAAGAAAACAGAGTCACTGTGGTAAGAAATGGGGGCTGTCCTTGTTCCTCTTTCTGTCATATACTTCTACGTAGGAATAGGGTTTGGAAATGCCATCAGTTCTAGCACAGTCATCTGGGGTGAGACACACATGCAGGTTCTCACCAGTTGCTTTTCATTTATCATCTAGAGTTTTAGAACTAAATCCTTAAGAAAGGTGCAAGCAGTATATGTGGTGATTCTCCAAAAAAAATAGACTGGGAAGTCTCTGTAATTGTTTGTAACTTGTGCAAACTCTGCACTGCTTTCTCCAGGTGAGGAGCCTGGCCCAGACCACAGCTGGTAACTCTGGTGCCATGCATCAGCAGGCTTCAGCAAGTCTGCTGATACCTTTCCTGGAGTCCCCTCTCCCTTTCCCCCTTCTGTGTTGGGTGCACCTCTGCCAGGGCTGCTGAAAACCCTGGGCTTGGACACTGGCCAGCCACAGTGACCGTGCTTATCGGAGCGCTGATTCAGGGCTGCTTCTGCAGAGAGATACAACTTCCAGCTTAGCAGGCCAGCTCCTTGGTTAACTTTTGTGTGCTTTGTAAACTACAGATGAAGTTGAAAGAGGAAAAGGAGAGAGAGGAAAAGGAAGAGAATGAGAAGGATCGTAATCGGTGGATGACAGAAAACGACGTCTACTTGGAAATGGAAAAAGCTAAGAAACAAAGACAGCGTGATGCAAACATGGAAGTACAGAAATTTCAGCTCCAGCAAATGGTAAATAGAAGAACTGTATATTGTCAGCCCCTGCAGAAAGAAGCACACCTCTGGACCCGTAGTACTAGACCTCTTGGGCAGAAGAGGAGAGAGAGAGAGAGAGAGAGAGAGAGAGATTTTGCTGTGGGTGTGATGTACATATTTTCTTTGGTTTTTACCTGTGTGCACTGCAGCTACTGATGTTGGAGAGGTCGCTGACTGTACCTATGGGCCACAAGAGGTTTGTCTGTGGAGTGTGAAGGTTGCTGCTGAAAACCTGACAGTGCACTATACACCAGAGGTTTATGGGTCTCCTATTAGAGCAGTAGAACATAAGCCTCTTCCAGGCAGACTTGGCCCATGTGAGTCAGGGAGGATTTCTGTGAGGGCTGGTAATAAGAGATCAACAATGACAGATCACATCCTGTCCTGTGCCATTAAGACATTTTTTCAACGATGCACTGCTGTCCTCTTGTATCTTCTGGGCAGGTCACCAAAGAGCAGCAGCTAATGCTGATGCTCACTCAGCTATTAAATGTACCCTTTCTGGGGAGATAAGGCAGGGGAGAGAAGTGGGGAGGGATGAAAAGTGCCACGCATCAGCTAAGGATGCCACAGACCTTCTGTAAGCTTTTACCCTCTCTCAGCTTTACAGGATGGTGATGTTGAGAACAAAATACTAAGCTTTGTTATTCCCTTTTCTTCATCAGGCTGAAAAGAAGGCAAGAAAAGAGCAGGAAAAGCAAGCAGACCTGGACTACAATGCTCAGAGAGAGGCTGCTTTTCATCAGGATCAAGCATTTCGGAGATAAAGACAGTGAGTAACTGAATCAGTGCCATTACTGGATGTAACTTCTATTCTCTCCAAACATTCAAGGAAGGGACAAGATGTGGGCTTCCTAATTAGGACAACTGCAAGAATGGTGGAGTGGATAATCTGCAGTATTAAAAACAGTAAAAATTGGGGGGTGGGTGGGTAAAGATGGTTGATGCAATGCCTTCCTGCCTTGTACATGAGCCCCCAGCTTGCTCAGGACCAAGAAAACACTTGGCATTTTGCCATGACTTCTAGTGCCTGCTTTGGCCCTCAAAGTTCTGCCTGAGGGCAGGGCCAAGAACTCCTCAGGGCCAGCACAGACTGTTACTGCCTTGGTCAGTCCTGCTGTGGTCTGGGCTGCTGCATTCTTTTTGGGTAGAAGAACATGGCTGGGTGGAGCTGACTGACTCTGTGCCCATGTCAATTAGCATGGCCCGTTGTTCTGTAATGTGAACCAAAGCACAGTAAGTAGAAACAATGAAGACTTGTTTCAAAACCTCACTTCTGACCTAATGTAAGAGACTAACATTGCTGCACTATCAACTAAAAGTCACACAGAGTTCTCTTCAATTATCTTGGAGTAGTTAATTTTGAAAATTACATATTACAAAGAGACATGACGACTTGTGAAATTGCCCCTCGGTACTTTTCTCGTTTGTTCACTAACAAAAAATTTATTTCCCTTCTCTCTGAGCCAGTGCTCATTTTATTACATCCAGCTTTTTTTCAGCAAGCAGAAAGAATGGAAACTTTTATAAAAGCCTTTTGATGGCAGAAGCTGGAGCCTTAAGAAGTATTGACTACAGCAGGAGTGGTGCTGAAACTTGCAGAGCTCGATAATGTTCCAAATGCATCCCTAAGTGCAAATTTGCACATGCTCACTGCTATGCAGTTGGTGAGTTAAATGGGTTTTTAGTCTACTTCCACAGCAGCAAGAAACAAGATGGATTGCAGCCTCATTTCCTACTCAGCTTCCAGAAATGTCCTTTTCTGCAGATTACTTATGTCTGCATTTGAAGTCTACAGCCTGCTTCCATCAGGCTTCTACTCCTTTTACTTTGAACATCTACAGAAAACCCATCAAACTCCAGTACCAGAAAACAACTCTTTATTTCAGTACATCTAGAATAAAGTGGGAATTCCGTGTAATTTTAAAGCATGTTGGCTAAATATAGATTTAGTTACCCAAATTCAACATGAAAAAAATCCAGCAGCAGTCATGATTTCAGTTTATTCTGTTGACTCTGAGATGCACATGCTTTGTATGTTTGTTTTAAATAACTAATTCTAGTTAGTAATTTTCTGTAAAACCGCTGTAAAACATAGTATGATGACACTAGATCAGAATGGCCAGAGGTGGTGGAATGTTGCTGGTAAAAGGTGTCCTGTGTAAGGCAGGAGGCTGGTCCAGCTGCTCACCAGAGTCCTTTTCAGCTGCCATTTAAAGGTAGGGAGATTAAAATACAGGGAGATGAACTGCGGCTGATAAGAAAGAAAATTGTTGACCTGGAAGAATCTACTCATTGAGAGGTACCTCTCATTTAATGCCTAGGGTCACTCTTGTTTTAGTTAATAGCTGGAGTCATCATTCCCAAAGTTATTCAGATGTGTACATGGTGCTTAGGGACATGGATTAGCTAGTGTTGGACTTCAGTACTGGGTTAACAGCTGGACTTGATCTTAAAGGTCTCCTCCAATCTAAATTATTCTATAAAATTTTAATTAATAGCTAGTAAATCAGAAAACGCTTTGAGAAATAATTTGACTAGTAAACTTTAATTATTAGTTTTGCTGAAAAAAGCATCCTCTCAGATATTGTTCTGCTTCAGGACATTGCAGCAGGTGAGAATCATAATAGCTATTAGCCTTATTTGAAGACCAAGACCTTAGAAATGCAAGGCAACCCTCAGAGGGACTGAAATGGAGGAGGCCTTAAATCCAACTGCATTTTTTTCCACACTTGTGATCCAATTCTGGAAATACAACAGCAATTTTAGTTTGAACATGTGGGCCTCCAGTGTGTAACACGGTACTCTCCCACAGTATTTCAACTCACACCTGTGTGGTGGTACACATGTCTCATGGATCTAATACAACTCCTACCTAGGAAATGGAAGAGAACAGCTCTCTAAAATGCCTTATATCCTAAGGGAATTTGAATTAAATAACTGTGCAGCTCTTTACTGCTAGGTAGTGTTCCAGGTTGGAGTTACTAGATCTGTGCAAGTTCTTTTAGCATGAGTCTTTGCTACCAATTAGCTCTGAGGAAGTTTGAAGAGGATACACACCTGGAAACAAATGGCCCATGAACAGAAGAGCTGGCACCAGGGGACTGTTAAGGATGAACATTTTCACATCCCAATACAAACTTGCTCTAAAATCTTTTCAAAGCTTCCTTGTCATGTTAGGTCAACTCTCGTTCAACAGCTAAATTCTTTCAAATGTCTGTTATTAACTTAGGCCTTCCTGTTATCTGTTGAATGGAAGAGTGCTGTAACTAGTCTGTAATCTTCCTCCTTGTTCTGGCAGTGTATCCTTGTTTCTGATACTAATCTTCCTTCCTGTTCTGGCAGTGTATTTTTGAGAGACAGAACATTTACTACCTCTAAATAACATGCAAAAATCCCCATAATCAGTGAAGGCTAATATGGTAGAGGGAGGTGAGAGATTAGAAAAGACCATATGAGATGTTTTCTTTGGAATTATCTTAATTTCTTTCTGTTTAGAATAAGTTGTGGTATATGCGTTGTTGAGCTTGTAATGTGTGAAGTCATTGCTTTCATACTACTGCACTCCCACCACTTGAATGTAAATTTCTTTTTGCTTTGGTATATCATGGCTTTGCTATTACTAGATATTTAAGTGAATACATGAATGATTCAAATCTGGCTTCTGAGCTGGTAAACCAGTCTTTAGTAAGCAGTCTTAAAGCAGAGCTGTTTGTAGCTTGCTGACACTATTTTGTATAAACCAGCATGGCACTTTGTTTTTCTGTGGATTGCCTCAGCTCCAATACATTATCCAGAGAAATTAACAATTCTGTTGGGTACTGAAGGGCTTGAACATCAGAAGTGCAGGTCCAGGAAAATTCAACACTGCATCTCTTTTAAGATAGTAATTGCACACCCCACCCCCCTGCCCCCAGTGAGTAGCATCTGGTCTGACTCCTTTTCTGTGTAAAAAGAAAATAAGTAAAGGTTAGAAAGAAAAAGCAACATGTACTGAAAATAAGTGGGTGTTACTGAGCAGACCCAGAAAGATCCAACAACCGGCACAGTCGACAAGAGCAAAGTTTGGGACTATCTTTGGTAAAGCTTTTAAGTATTTCTGCATTAGTTTCAGCTACAATCTATCAGTGCATATACAATTAATAGGAGCTACTAATTATACACTTAAACTGTTTCGTTTTTCTTTAGAAATGCATTTTACCATTAGAGAAGCATCTACAAAGGAGTAAGAAGCTAGCCACTCGCTCCTTCCAAGTTCTGTGTGCCTGCAACACCAATCAGTGCCCAACAGCAGAAGCTAACTGTGGACCAAGTTACAAGACATGCTATTTGCTAGAACCTGCCTATAACTCAGGCTCTTCAAGAAACAAGTGCCATAGCTTGCAACTGTACTGTAACTAATTTTATTATGGAACAAAGCCGTAGATTCTTTTCAGAAAGTCAAGAGGTAACAACCAAAGGTAAACTATCAGTTCACCTGTACTGTACTCCTTGAATATTGCTGGGCCTCCAGGCTTAACTCAAACCTTCTGTTTTGACTTGAAAAAAAATCCTACTGAGCAAATAAAATTGGGTACATCTGTCTCAATAAAATCCATGTTGACCATACATTTTATTTGTGACAGTTTTCTACTGACTTTTATTTTGGAGAATGCAACAGAAGGTAGAAATAGAATCGTGAGAAGTTGTGGTGTTGGCTGAGTCTTTTAATCCTTTATGGGAGATGTCTGCAGCAAGACTGTTTCTAGCACTCCGGCTACCCTGACTACAGGAAACTGGAAAAACACTTTCCTGTTGTCTCCTAAGCACTCTGCTGCCAACCAGCCAGGCTGTGATGCTGCTGTAGGTGACTTTTTGATTGAAAGATGTTTTTCACTCAGTTCTAAACTGACTCTAAGCTGTGTTCATTCCATTTACGTTCATGTTGAACAGATAGTTCTTCTGTAACTAGTGAAAACTATTCTGCTTCACATTCAGATACCCACAAACACTAGTATTTTTTCAAGTTAAAGACCATAGTTGGCAACAAGCAGAGTTTGCAGTTAGACACTAGGTCAGCTTCATTACATAGCTGCAATTTTATATGTTATAATATAGACATAATAGACTGCCATTTGCCATTTGGTCACAGAAATTCTTAATTGCATCTACTATTTGACACTATCATCTAATGTAACATGGAATAAAAATCTAACTTTACACCTTCAGTAAAAAATATCGATATTGACTTAACTGAGGAGGTAAAACCTGAAATCAAATCACTCTGCCCTGTAAATCTGTACTCAAAGTATCAGCACGTCAGAAGGCTGGAGGTTAGCCAAGCACATTTATCCTGAGATGAGCTCACTTGGTCAGAGCATGGTGCTAATAACGCTGAGCTCATGGGTTTGATCCTGTATGGCCCACTCACCTAAGAGCTGACCTGATGATTCTTGTAGGACCCTTCCAACTTGAAATCTGTGAATTTACACACACAGGTTGCACAATATGACTTAGAAACAATTATTTCTCTAAATGCAGAATATGCTAATAGTGCAAGAAGCACATGTGGTAGATGTGGAATACACTAAAAAATAAGCAAAAAAAGCATTTATTTCTGAGAAGTACTTTAGTACACAACTTGTACATTTCAAATCAAGAATTCATGCTCCCAGCTTACAACTAATAATCTTCCCTGTAACGAACTATAAATTACAAAATGTCCAAAAGACTATGATTAATTACAAAATACTCTGCTAAATGCTACATGCACAATACTGCTGATATAATTAACAATTATTTTAGCTGAAGGAACCCAGTTATCAGCTAGTTCCTCTTACCATTGTTCAGAATTTATTATGCCTAAATTCTTTCCAGTCCTTTCAACCACTCTTTCCAATAGCAGCTATGGCTAAAGCCACATAGAGACTGCCTTTTATAATGGGGATATGTAGCCATGTCTAACTTCCTGCCAAAAACAGCAAGTCTCTTTAGTGCTTTACATATTGCAAAATTTAAATTCAAAACCAGGGTGCTGCATGAATTCAACTTATTTAATCCTTTTAATGTCTTAGAACTTCCATGAGTACAAATATAAATTTAAAACCAATCATATGCATATTCAGCAGTTCAAGATTTCTCCTATTAACTTATGCATGTTAACTGCCCTATTAATTTTATTTGAACAGTGACTGTATGATTAAGGAAAGATAATAATTTATTAATATTTTCACAAAATATACCTTTACCTTTATGGAGTTTTACTATCTACACTCATCACTTTTTAAAATATGTTATTACTGCTATTGCTTTTGTGAAATGTCATACTAGAACTAGAAAACTTATTTTCATATGACACTTAAGAACAAACAAACAAACAGGTGAACATTACTTTTGGCCTTTACATGGCAAAGTTTTGTTGAAACAGTGTTCCTAATGATGTGAATTGTTCAAGGGTGAGAAATATGAGTTAAACTAGAAGTACATGAGCAGCAAAATGGAAAGCTAATGTTTTCTGCTAGGCAACTGCAGAACTGTAGTAAAATTCAAATTTTGCAAAATGCAGTTCACAGACTTTTTGATATGCATTTTCTTTAATAATTTAAATACTGCATTATGAAAATTACTGTTTTCAGCAAAGAGAAGGTACATAACAGTTCTTTACATTTCCATTACATCAACTCTAGAAGTGTGGCCAACCATGCCCCCACCACGCAAAAAAAAAACCACCTTCAAAACACCAAAACAAAATTAACAACCCCCCAGAAAGAACACTTTCATGACTGCTGCTTTTATAAAAGTATAGTATGTATATCTTTAGGTTTTCTGTTTTAAGGAAAGTCCTAAAAGCAGGAATATACATTTTTGCTGATCAGAAAAACAGTGAGTCTACCATGCCCCCAGCGGTGTTTCCAAAAATACTTTATTTGCTTCAATAAATCAACAGTTCCAGAAAAGGCAGCTAAAGGACTGCTTCTTTTGTTTACATTAACCTAAAATCCATTTGCCAGGCTGACACTATTACAAATCAGACATTATTGGGGATCACTGCAAATTCTTCAATGCATCTGACAAAGAACACTGCAAGAAAAGCCTGTAGTCTGGGATTTCAAGTACAAAATGCAGAGTTTTAGGCTAAAATTCTAACAACCAAATAGAACAAAGCATTAAAATGTAACCATTGCCTTTTTTCTTTCTTAAGAATATCCAACTGAAACACTATGGTTGTGTTAAAGAATTAGCAGACAGCAACACGTTTTTTACAGGTAATAGTGTCTACATAACTGCACGTTCTATCTATCCACCCTCAGCAAGAAATTCTACTTCTGAGTTGATGGCAGTACCCAGAGAATCCAGCATAAAGTAAGTCTCTTTCTAATAAAGTTTGGAAAACCACTGTCAATTATAAATTCAGCTTTCCAGGTATTTATACGTTATATGGTATTAGTGAAACCTCAGCATCTATTGTGGATACAACACGGAAAGCATGTCTAACCTTTGGAAGTTATTTCAAGCCTGTATGGACACTTAAACATACACTTACAAATTCAGTCCAGTAATCCCTGCCCTCACTTTACATTGTGTATTGGGGTCCATTAATTCCCTGGAATAAAGTCAGTTCTGGGGTACCAGCAAAAAAGCTGCACTCTACTACTTTTTTCCCCGCATTCACAACAAAAGATCACAAGCATTGTTTTTACTGCCTCTGGAATACTTAAAATTCTTCCAAACCAGTCCTTTGAGCCAAAAGCCAGTGAATGATCTGACAGAGATGTCAAAGATGGCACTGAGCTATACTGGGACTACAGCACAAGGTGGCTACGGTGAGGCCGGGAAAAGGAAAGCTCTGTCACTGAGGGACTAAACAGACCCAGGACTGCAAAAGCAACAGTCAGTGCCTCCTGACAAGGCAGCAAGAACTGACTAGTGCTTCGGGACATCTTTCTGTCCCTGGGATTGGGCTTTAGTCCCACCAAGTTCTTGATCAACATTCTCAATTTCCAGTTTGATAAAGAAAAGCACACATCTAGCAAACCTTCCCTTGTATAAGACTGCAGTTGTGTTTCTGTTTCAACAAAGTGCTCAGCACTAAACCAATTTACCACCAAATACAATACAGGCAACTGTATCCCACCGCCTGCAATTTAGTGTAGCCAGCTTTTAAACAAAACCCAAGTACATTAAAAAAAAAGAAAATGGGCTTTGTGCCACCAACTCAGATGAATTTTTAATGTGCTATGAAAGAATTAAAGTCCATTTAAGTTGTGCAAATTTTCTGAACTGTAATGAAGTCCATGCAAAAGGGTATGCAAGTGCATATTTTAAAATAAGTAGTTACAACTGCAAACTACAATTGGATTTAATATCCATTTTGAGATTTTAAACTAAAAACAATTAAAAAATATATAGTCTATTGACTGCTGTATTGCTGACTGCCTGTATTTTCCTCCCTTCAGCAGAGTCAGTATAGTTGTGGATTGTTTTGTTTACATGCTTATACAATTTCAGTGATATTGGCAAAAATATTCTCAGTAGTGCAAATAAACTTCTTCAGCAATAGCTTGCTCATGTGTCAGCTCTATTTAAAATAATGAAACAACATTGCAAACAGTTTTTAAATGAGACTCTGAAGCACATGACACGCATAGCACAGTATAAATGCATGGTTAAGCTTCCACACAAATTTTCTGAAGCCTAACTTTCTACCTTTACTCTCACTACAGTCCCCCAAAGTAGGACTACAACTTCTCCAAAGTCCTACAAAGTTCAGAAATCCACTATAGAGGTCTTTGGTTCACTCCTCTGAGTTCTCTTAAGTAACTGCTGTGTCATCCACCCACATGTGGACTAGGAACATTTTTAAATCTTCTGTGTAAAATGACCACTGAAATGCAAAATTCATAGGAGGTGTTTCTAAAACAACAAAAAAGTAAAAGAAGCATTTGACAAACAAAGCAGCTCCACTAACTATTCTGCTAAAAAGTCACTCTACACACTTCCAGTTTTCTTCCCTTAAAAACATTGCTTATGTTGCTCACAATCCTAGGTTTTCTTTTGCTTTCAAGATACAACAATTTTTCTTTAGAGTAACAACTGTCTGGATCACAACATCAAGCAAGCTTTGGGATTTCTCCTAATCTGCTGTAAACAAACACTGATCACAAAGTGAAAATATTAACAAACTCATTACCAAGACAGTAAAAGCAAGTCGTTTCATCTAGTGAAAGATTTGGCAAAAATTTCAACAATTACAGTATTGTTTTGCTTTGACAGACGTTAAGATTAATGCTTGTCACTTCCCTTTATGACTTTCAAGATGTGCCAGTCTTAGATGTGAATAGTTTCATGGACTGAAAGGAGCGCTGGGGTTTGTACCAAATCTATCCTTTCAGACCACTGCACTGAGTCACCACGTACCAGCTGCTCTTTGGGGATTGCACATATGGGGGCACTGCTGCAGCAGCACAAGCCAAACGCCTTCTCCTCCACGTCAAGGCATGGTGGTGAAATACAAATTGGGGTGGGACCTAGAGGCAGGAGAGGAAAGCAGAAAAGGGAGGGAAGTGATTTGAGGGACATAGTAGAGAATGAGAAGGAATTCACAGTTACATTCTTTAGAATGAGAGGAAACAAGGAAGAAAGCTAATTTCAGTTTAAAAAAAAATTAAGAGCATGTTTTAAAACCTTACTTGAAATTCTGTTTCAACTACTCCAAAAACCAGTACTGGAGAACTGCAAGAGTTTTCTCATGGACTTGTTAAGAAACAAAAGTTGAAAGTATTTCCTAGTTCCTTATCTGACCCCACTGTAAATTCTGGTAATCTGTTTCACCTCTGTGCATCCACTAGTTAGAGGCAGAGTAGTCTGGAGCACTCATTTCTGCAGTAGACAACATGAAAGCACGAAATGGAGAGATTACAGGGGGAAAAAGTTATGCTGATGAGCATTTAAAACATGTTTTTTTAGGACAAGGAAATAACTCCCAAACACAGGCGACTGCCTTACTACATGAATGAATTCTACTGCTGGCAGTGACAGAAGTATGAAGATTTACTTAAATTAATTCACTTTGTGATTACAACAAAAACTAATGTACCTCTACAAATAAATTTCCTTAGGATTTATACCTACTGAAAAACAGATGTGGCAAGACGAGTAATGGACACGCTGCAATAGTCTCCTAGCTTTAAGATGACATGTAGTTTATCTGCAGCTTTCTTCTTCATATATGGAACAAGCCTCTTCACAGGCAGCCACTGCTTGCATTGAACTATGTTCATCAGGTAAAAAATAAAGGTGGCATGGAAGTTACCTTTCTAGCTGACAACACACAAGAAGGATACATAATCCAATGAAATATTTAAAACACAGCACACTGTATTACACATGTAATTTATTTTTCATTTCAAGTTTATTAAAACTTTAGCAGTACAAATGATCCAGGTTTTAGATTATCAAAAGACCAAACTGAAGTCCACATCTTTAAAAAAGGCGTTCCCCAAAACGTCTCTAAAACTTTGAGACAATGGAAACATTAAGTCCACAAACTCATCCATGCCTGTCATCATCTGTTCCAGGACTTGTTTCACGATCAGACTTTTTATCCTTACTAGGGGCATGATCTCTCTCCTGACTCTTTGATTTTTGGTTTATTTCTTTTTCTGCTGAGGATCTGGTCTTTTCCTTTTCTTTACTGCTGCGTGAGTATAATTTTTTTGATTCTCTCTCTTTGCTACTTGGTCTCTTTTTTGAGTCTGGACTTCTATCCTGATCTCTACTAGACTTCTTATCTCTGCTAGATTCAGGACTACTACTTTCACGGCTTTTTGAACGCCTCTTCCTTTGGCTTTCACTATCATTCCTCTTATATGAGCTCCTACTTTCCCTATTTGAATACCTCTCTCTGTTTCTGCTTTGACTTTCATCCCTCTCTGAGCTCCTTGATTCTCTCCTCCTCCTATTTTCTCTTCCTCTGTATTTATCTGGTGTACCTCTCCTTTCTCTGCTTCTTGATCTTCCTCTCCTTCTTGTTTCTCTATCTCTATTCCTTGAATAGTCCTTACTTCTACTGCGATCCCTGTCCCTGCTTCTTGATCTTCCTCTCCTACCCCTATCTCTGCTTTTGCTTCGATCCCTTGTTCTGCTGCTGGAGCTGTGTTTTCCTCTAGCATGCTCACGCTCTTTGCTTCTTGACTTGCGTTTCTCCCTGTCTTTGCTCTTCCTATGATCTTGCTCATTACTTCTGGAGCCTGCTCTTTTACTTCTCTCCTTGCTCCTACTTCTTTCTTTCTCTCTCCCTCTAGAATCATAGTGCTTTTCTTTTTCTCTACCTTTCTCATGGTCTCTCTCTTTGCTTCTTGATCTTAGCCTCTTTTCATCATGTCTGCTGTGCCTGGAGTCTCTTTCTTTACTTTTTGATTTCTCTCTGCTTTTACTATGGCTTCTAGATTTAGCTCTCTTCTTGGCTTTGCTTTTGTTATGCTTGTCATCTTTTTCTGAATTTCTTCTTGTCTCCCTGTCTTTACTGCTGGATTTGTGATCTTTTTTCTTCTCTTTTTCCCCTCTTCGGCTTGGACTTTCAGAAACTTGCCTGTGGTCTGATATTCTTCTCTCTCTTCCTCTTCCTGGGCTCTTTTGATTATCTTTCTTGGTTTCATTTATTTCACTCCTTGGAGAGAAAAAGATACAATTTTAAAAAAGTTTTCATTTCCCTCCACTCTGAAAAATTAAACCAGAAGTGAGGCAGCTTCACAACTAAAACTTCACATCAGATCATTTTTATTAACAACTATGTATTTGCAGTAGCATGGTTAAACTCACACACTATTAAATAATGGAATAATCAAGTCAGCACCCTGGCTTCTTGAAAGCAATTGTTATTGAAAATCCGAGATAATACCTATTGCTTTTAAATAAGCAACAACAACAAAAAAAATTAAGAACTAAAAAATTTTAAAAAACCATGTGTACATGTTCCAGAAAGAAATAGTCTTACTTGTCTCCTTTTATCCATCTTTCCCCACTAGACACTCTCATTCTTTGAGCTCTTTGCATTTCTTGCCTCCAATGTGGAGGAGTTTCACTGCGCCGAAATCGATCTCTTGACCTGGATCTGGAAGGCGTCCGGTAACGCTTGGAGGAGAAAAGAGAAAATCATGCCTTAGTTTGAATTTCACATGCTGTAATACCTAAGCAAGATTTTCACCCCTGGTACTTGGTTCTACATAGCATCTAACATGACACTTCACATGCATATACTAAGTTCCCACTGACAAGTTACTAACTTACTGAAAATGTATCTGACATTTAACTAAAGAGGGAATACACAAAGTCTGATCAAATAACTGATTTTAAGGCAAGATCTACGTCAGGATTTTTGTAGTCTGATGAAAGGTTTGCTGCTACTTTTAATTTGCACGAACGCTAATGTTTGTTTACTAACAATGAAGATTCGTATCTTTGACAGGCAATGCAAAAACAGTACTGCACACTTATTAAGGATTTTACTAAAAACTTGAGGGATGGAGACTTCAGTTATTAAAAACATTTGCTACATGCAGCACATAGCATTTATCTTCACAATACTGAAAGAGCCAATTTGACAGCCCCCCCCGCCAAAAGGGGGAGAAGTCTTCCCCACATTCTTGGCACTGATGTTACTGGTTCTGTGTTCACTAGAATCTGTCTTGAGCTAGTTCCATCCACCAATTTAAATATTACCATGTTAAATTTTAAAAAATATTTTAATGGTTTTTTCTCACCCCCTTCTTCTCTTTTCTGTCCTCCTTGAAGCCTCAGTCCTCAAATCACTTACGACGCACTTCTTTTTTTAAAATCAACTATCCCAATGAATATGATTAGTAACACCAGCAGTGAGACTGTGCTACCACCTTGCTTATTTGAAAAACAGATTACAAACATTTACCCTTGGTCCTCTTCCTTTTATTTTCCTTCCAGATCTGGTGACTAACAGTCTTCTCTGGTATGTTGACTGTGAATTTGATAGATTACTAAAAATAATTTAAAAAGAATGATATTGTTTGTACAATTAAAAAAGAAGGAAAATCAATATTAAAACCTCTTCAGAAACTAAATGAAAACACACAATTTTATTTTACAGCAGACAGTAACATCTACACAGTAAAACTTCAATTTCTGACCACAATAATTTCACAAGATTTTCAGGTTTTTCAACTTTTGAAAATAGAATAAATTATAGACTCAGACTGGACAGCTCCAATGGATGCTAAATGAAATTAAGCCAGCCATTATACATTCTTTACTCACTGAAATAATTTTCAAAGACTAAGCCTTTGTTCTAGGACAAAGACAATAGTTTCCAATAAACGGAGACATCTATTTTTCATCCAGCAGTGCTTACAACACAGAACTGTTCAATATGGAAAGGATTCAACATTAGAGTTCTAAAACAGTAATGTGACCATGCCATTGCCAGCACATCGTCAGACTTAAACCAGATATATTACCTCTCTCTTTCCTTCTCTCTGCTTTTTCTCTCTTTTTCTTTCTCATCTACTTTAGGAGGACTTTTCCTCATCAGGAACCGGTTTTCAGGTATAGGAGGAATTTCTTCAGGACGGACAGTAGATAATGGCTGTGCTTCAGTGTTTTCATCTTCACTTTCACTGGATGAACTTTATTTTTGTATAGAAAATATGCATAATGAGTTATTTGGATGAGGGACGACCCTTCAACCCGTTTAAATAATTAAGAAATTCTCTTAATTCAATATACAACAATACCACAAGAATCTCAAAAAACATAGGTATTTCAGAAACAACTTTCCCCCCCCGATATACTTGTTCCAAAGTATACAACAGCAACAGATTTCTGACCAATACTTTTTCTCTACTAATTACAATGGTGCAACACTAAACATATACATACTCTCTATTTAGATACAACTTTTTTGTTCGATTTATTTTCTTTTAAAAACAATCGTGGGTGACTAAAAATTCAGATTTTACACAAGCATATATAACTGTCTACAAACTACAATAATTCCAAGCAATTTACAAACTTCTGTGAGAAGGGCTTAGGTGTACAAAAACAGTATTTAGGTAGCACTGCCCTAAGTGAATGTTTCTTAAATTTCACTGCTAGCTTAGAAAAATGTGACTTGCACTGTGTCCTGGGGTGAATTTATGATGGATATGTATCCCCAGTCATCTGTTCTGTTTATTCTGGATATGAGGTTCTGCACCTTTAAGAATGGTTTTGAGAGCAAAGTGGGGGAGAAGTAGCCCAGAATTTGTTACCAGAAGCTGCACATCTTTCTCCTGGACTGTGTTGTCTGCAGCACAGTGAGAGAGAGCTCTCCTTTGCTTTTAGTTAGTTTTTAGCTAGCTGAGGCAGAGAAGGTACCTGGACTGTGTTTTTTCTTTTTGTTGAAACTGTTCAAACCTGCTCGGGGCTGAAAACGCAGAAAACCAGCAGGAGCTCGCAGCTGTGGCCAGCGGGGCCTGGGACGCTGCGTTCCAGCACCAGAGGGACTGATAACAGACTGGGTGAGCCCAGTTACAGCCCACGACAAGGCCTTTCTGAATTTATCATCTCTTCAGAACAGCAAGAGGTTTTATTGTTTAATAACATTCATTTTTTATGCTTGTGAATACTTTGCTTGTTAAATAAACAGTTTTTTCCACTTTTCTCCAAAGAAATCTTTTCCCAAACCAGTTGGGGGAAGGGCCACTTGAATCTGCTTTTCTAGAGGAACCCCTTTGGAGGTTTTCTCCCAAATTTGCCTTAAACCAGGACAAACTGACACAACTTTTATCTCACACTGAATATGACGTAACTATTAGATTCAAAATAACATTCTCAGAAGCAGGACTGCTTTCTCAGTTTTATTATTTTTCAGTGAAACTGCAAGAGTTTTGGCATATCAGACCACAAGAATGAAGTATGATAATTTATTAATTTTATATTTAATTCTGCTATATTCTTACATACTACATTTTTCTGAGTTCCATAGCATATGGTTCAAACTGAATTGTACAAAAGTCAATTTATGGCAACAAACTATCCCTACCCATTTCAAACCTACCACTCCAGCTTTTCAAGCCAACTGAAGTTTTAGTTCATTCGTTTACTCCTTTACATGCTGCAGTACGTAGGCACGTGAACATGAATCTTCACCATCATATCAGAAAATTTATTCTTGTATATGGAAACCAACTATCTCCCAGACTGCAAAACCTGCATTGCTAGTTTACACATAGTCTGTAGCTATTAAGGCAAGAGAATGGTACTCTATGGTGTACATGTAACAAAACAAAACAAATCTCAAAACTGACCTTTTCTTGGTTTTCTTTCTCTTTTTCTTTTCTTTCTTATGTTTCTTGGAATTTCTTTTATGTTTCTTTTTTCGTTTTTTAGACTTCTCTTCTGAAGCACTCTCAGAATCCGATGATGAATCAGAAGATGATTCTGAATCGCTTGAACTTTCCGAGTCACTGGATGAGGAAGATGACTTGTGTCTCTTCTTTTCTTCTTTCTTGGCTTTAGATCAGAATAACAGAGACACATTTTAATATCAAACACTTCTAAACTAATCTCAGAAAAATCACCCATCTTGTATCTGTCTTAGATTCTTATAACTGTGTCATGAGATTAATTCATCAAAAAACTCAAGAACAAAATGACATTTTGGAAAAACACTGTTTCTCCATAGTACAATAAGGGATATGTCTAGAAAAACAAGACATTTTCAGAATTTGGATTTATAAAACTAAGTCTAAAATTTATACTGTCAAACACTTGCAGAACCAGGTAAGTTTTCTGATGATGCTTTATATAACATAAGCTACACACAAAGAATTCTTTAAAATTTATTTACATGTGTTTATAAAAAAAATCTTCAGCTTCAGGTTTCACCTGACTTCATCAAATCACTAATACGAGAAATTATGAAGCAGAAAATAAGAGGTACAGATTAAACCAAGTACTAACTGACTTAAGCTCACTATCCTAATTTGTTGGGTCTTACATTCAGAAAGCTGTAATACAAAGAGTGGTGAAAGGTTTCCTCTTTACAGTGATGCAGAAACGGTGCTGGAAACACTTCCAATTAAGGCTGAAATAACACCTCTGGGTGACAACAAGCTAGCTGGAGCTTAATTCACAGAACTACATCAGAGATGTGGCATATATCCCAACAGAAACAATTCTGGCCTCCTTTTATGGTCATACACTTTAAGGATACTTTTTTTCATGTTATATCCTTAACAAATTCCCATACTAGTAGTGTGGATGAAATTCAACCCTATTGCACTAAATCTCATTTATTTTTTAGCTTAGCATCACAGACACAAGTCATAGCTGTGTGACAACTGAGATAAGCTCAGCTGGTCAGAGCTTGGTCACAGCACCAAGGTTTGACCCTGGTATGGACCAGACCATTCACTTGGTCCATAATTCACACTCCATAAAAGCTGGACTTAATGATTCTTGTGGACCCCTTCCAACTCAGAATACACTGTAATTCTGTGACTTACACAGAGTGTTTTCTACGTGTTTATTCACAAGCCTCACTTGATACAGACTAACAAAAGCCTGACAACCCACTGAAAAACGTCTTTCCCTCACAGAATATATTGGTCTTCCAGTCACTTCCAGGTGCAGTATAAACTAGCAAGCACTCTTACCAGTTTAGAGCAGCCTGCTCATTCTCATCAGAAGCTTTTAGGGCTTCTTGAAAAATGCTTCCAAAAGACAATTCTCTATGTTTCTGATTTTTCTTGTATGTCCAGACCAAGATAACTGCTCTCTGTTTGCAAACTTTTGCTCAACATCCTTATTTTAGCACTACATTTACTAAAAAGTCTCTGTAATGTTGTGTATCAGTTTTAGATTGTTTAAATACATAAGTATTTACAGAAAGTAATGAGTACATATTTATAAAAGAAAACCAAACATTTTTCTAAGTAATTTCAATCAAAGGAGCCAGGTGTAGGCCAGGTGGCAATGAAACAAAAAGAAGAATCTCACCTCACCTCTAAATACTAAGTATACAAAAAGTATTAAAAAAGTTAAATGTTTCTGATGTATTACACCCTCAGTTTTGGTCCATTCAAAGGGAAAAAATCCTCATATGGCACCATAATGTTTCTTACATGCTTTCATAATTATTTAATTGTTAAATGCAGTGATTTCCTGTATTTTCTTCCTCCTGCATATGTTTTAAGAGTGTCAAAAAGTGTGACAGTTTTGTCTGCATTCTTGTAACAAGTTCCGATATGTTAAAATTACTACTTTACAGTGAGTAAGTAATAGATAGAACTGGAGGAAAGTTAGTGAGCTGCTACTACAACAAATGTAATGTGATTCTTATCGTGCAGCAAGCTGTCAATGGGAGATGTATTTGGGAAATCCTAGGGAGGTAGGGAGTAAAATGACATGGGGGAAAAAAACCCCAAACTAAAAAGCCCAGAACTAGTTACACAGCAAAGGCAGAGTATCTGGCAAGAGGGTTTGGATGTACTTTCTGGTACCATCTATCTATCTATCTATCTATCTATCTCTGTCCAGCAGCAAACGCTGTTTTGAGTACTGAACCAACCTGGTACTATACAACTACAGATTACAACAAATGAGACCAATCCTGGAACATGAAGGTCATCAAGAAACAGACTTCTATGTACAGTCCTAATGTTTCAGCTCATTACCTTCAGGATCAGCTGTCTACTTATGCCAACACCTGAAACATACATCATTTCCCACTCTGCTCTCTGTGACCTACAGTATTTGTCAGACTTTGTGAGCTAGCCTGATCATGCTGCATGACACAGACAAGTACTCTTTGCATCTCAGCTGCTTAGAGTGAAAACGGCTTAGGTGCACAGAAATAAGTCTTACATTAGCCCCATGGCTTGAAATTAAGAAGTGACTAGACCAGAAAACGGATTCGGGCATAAACGTCAGAACAAATCATACCATCGTGTAATTCACAGCAGTGACAAGCATATAGTTACTTTATAGCAAATCAAATTATCTTATAAATTATGAATGCAGCCATAATCTACCTTAATTGCAGAAAGCACACTTTTACAAGCAGTGACTCTGCAGGGAAATCTGTGACATCAATGAAAGTCATTAATCAAGTCTAGCACTGCTCCGTGCAGAATGCCCTAGAAATTCACTTTTTGTGAGGAATCTTTACTAGAGGCTCTCATGAAAAACTGCCCACTGCACAAAGCCATTTAAATTTTTTTTTGTTTGTTTTGAATCAGAGTGTCAATGTTTTACAGTCTTGATACGTGTCCCAGATGACTTTGGCTCAGCAAAGGTATATGATCTCAAATAGTGCAGCAGGCTTGTTGACTAGGACCTTTTCTACAAAACTGGTACCAAACTTCCACCTGTCCTTAAGAAAACTAACATAACGCTTTTTGTTCCACAGTTTTCTTGTGAGCTGTATTAGCTTAGCTAGTCTGTAATAACATTCCTAAATATTGCGTTAATACTTTGCTTTCATCCTTTTTTTTCTCCCCAGGACTTAGGATTTTCCCTAGAACTTTAAGATCTTCTAAAAATTATACCACTTGGCCAGAGAAATTCTTCTTTTATTATTTTTTTAATCTTCTCCTTTTCACTTATTCCTCCAACTTTAAGGAACTAAAATAAAGAAAAAGAATGGAAAATATGACAAACATTCTACTTTGCTAGGTGATCATCCTCCCATGTTAAAAGCTTATCTAGGCCGCTGCAATATTGTAGATGTGATCATTGTATCATTCAATTTACAGAATCCAGTAACACAGCTCAGTCATCATCCACTCATTCCTAAATAAATCCAATTCTTCCACCTAAGGAGATAATTTGCATAGTTGCTATCATCTGGATATTCACTGTGTGAAAATCAGATCACCTTCCCTCAACTTTAACCTATGACAAAACTACTCATACCAAGCACCTTGCTTTTACTGTGATTCCTTCTGCTAGTGCCATCTTACCTGTTAAACCCAGGTATCAGTTCTAATTTCATTCCATGAAGACCTAATACCTTTCTTTGTGTTGCCAACCAGACAAGCTCATACAATAAATATTTAAGACTCCCTTGCTATCGTAATGTACTCTCCCACAGAAATTCACCACTGTAGTTCCCTCACAGGCAATTTCCTTATTCATTTGTCTTAAAACTAAGTTCTTAAAAGCAGCCTTCCCCGATAATTGCCTCAATTTACAGAATCAGTTCCCTTTTATCTCCCATAGCACTGTAGCACAAACAGTTCCACTGTTAGATGACTCTGTTGATGATCTTGCATGACACTGAGTGCATCCCAGAAACTGCTCCTCCTATCTGGATTCCCCTGCCAGCAACTGACAAGTCCAAGGACCTCTCCTGACCCACTTGTGACCTTTGGACAGCAGCTTGTCAAATTTGCTTCAGGTGATGTGCTGTCACACAGTTCCTCCTTTTTCTACTGCTTCAGGCCAGCATAGCTCATCAGAGGTTCCATGCTGGGCATTTAGTGAACAATTCCAGCCATGCTGCCATCTTTCACAGTACTGGCCCAGTTCTCACTGTAGGTCTTACACACAGCCTTCCCCTTTCATAAACAGGATTCTCCACACACTAGAATTTTCACCATGGTCTGTCACACAGCATCTTTATCGTGCTGGCTGTGTATTAGTACCCATCAGGGCCATGGTCTTCCCCGACACTCTGCTCTGTCCTTCACATGCCTGATCCTGGTGCATAAGGCTTCTTGTTCTCCAAACATTCCTACTGCACATCATTATCTGCAACTGAGCCTTATAGCTTTATAGACTGGGCCATCCCACCACCCTGGCATCAATTCCCCCCCTTGGCACACCAGGCCAATCACAGAAACCAGACCTGCCACGAATGCAGCAGTCCAGAGTCAGAGGTACAAGAACACAGACAAATGGGTAAAGGCAACACAAGTCAAATCCCTCCAGAAGCCTGTTCTCTTTTAAGAGAAGTTAGAGGGGGAAAATTTTTTTTTGTATTTATTTCACACCCTCTGGATGTCAAGCACTTTAAAGCACTGCGTGAAGGCTGCAGGTCATCAGACTGCTCAGTGACAAAAGTTTCATTTAGTCATTCAAGAGTTCTAGAGTGGACTTCAAAGGGAGTGTGACAATCCAATGGGGACATCTATGCAAGTGGGTATCTCATCCCTTAGTTTCACCCATCCTACATCTGTACTGTTTTATTTTCTAGCTACAGCACCTGTGCATTTCCTAAGAGACGCCATGGTCTGGAATACTGTCCAGAAAAACTGTAATTGTACCCTAACACATGGCATGATCCAGAACCTTTCAGAAGTCAAGAGCCAAAAGATAACTTTGCTTGGAATTCTGTGGTATTGAAGAGATGCCAAATTCATTCTGCCAAATATCACAAGAAATGAGCAAAAGGAGATGAAAAAACAAGAAGCTGAAGTTCAAATGCTTGTATTTTCCTTTGCCCAAACAAACGTTATTCTTGTGCTGTGCTTCAAAATCCTTGGTGCAACCCTTCCCAGTACATAACAGAACTTGCTAAGAATGAAGTAGCAAACAAAATAAGAATCTTGGCTTTCTGCTAATGAGATTCTCCATGGTGACAGAACATCTTAGATTCTGCTTCTCTCAGAAAATAAGGCTTGATCCAAGCTCGCATACTATGTTCAATTCTGCAATGGCAGAGCAGGACATCCTTTCCAGAAAGAAAGACAGGTTTTGTCATATTCCCCTTTAAGAAAGTGTACGAGCTAAAGAGCCAAACCCAGACTTTTATAATTTAAGTGCCTGTTTTGAAGAGTTACCTTAGGGCAACCTGAAACAAGTTCAATACCTTCCAAAGAAGTACGAGTTATCAAATAAAGTCAGACTGCCACCAATCTTCTTAACGTAGCACTCTACTTGATATGACAAGTGCTTGCCAGCTTTGTACTAAAATGTAGTGAGTATAAGAAAATTTAATACAGGAGAAGCTTTGAAAAAAGCAGGTATGACTGTTCTTTAATGTCTTTTGCATCAACAACTCGTAAGTTCTTTAGAAGACAGACTGCTCTGCGATGTTATACACCTCTTCACCAACCGTGCCATCATCTACCACAAGTTAGTTTCTAAATATTTTTATAAGCAGCCAGCATGGAAGAAAACAAGCAAAATTACCTCATATGTACAGTTCAACTTTACCTTTGGATTTTGGAATTAACTCTCCACAACTCAGTATGCGTACTTCAGCATATGGTTTACTGGATGCATCTGTTTTCTGGTTTTCTATTTCTCTCACAACTTCCTGACCTGAGATGACTTGTCCAAAAACAACATGATGCCTGAAGAACATAAAAAAAGGTAAGTATTCTTAGCACTTAATTTTCTCAACGCAGTTCTCAAACAATGTAAGAAGAAAATAAGAGATATTTACCCATCTAAATGAGGTGTTGGTTTAGTTGTTCTGTTGTTTCCAGATTTTAAATTAAAGAGAAAAAACAAAATCAGTATTAATGAAAAGCAGTCAGCATTCAAAGCATGTAATCTACACATAGGAAGGTGAACATTATTTTGAGTGCAATAATAAAATTGAACAAAACCAATATATATCAGTCTATGTTTGTGTGCAGTTAAAAATATTTAATGTTTTATATGTTAAACTACCTTTTCAATGAAACACTGATTGTTACAGTTTACTGAAAAAACCCCAAAATTGCACACAAATTTCTAGACAGAATCCTCATACGGGATATAATAAGTTTCTGCTTATTGAGTTACATAAGTACTACCAGGAACAGATACAAAAATCTGCAGGAAAAATGCTAATAACCTTTTACACATTAGAAAATGACCAGAAAACTGTAAGAAGAAGTATCTGCATGTAGAGATTACTTGACACAGAAGCAGAACTGACTCTCAGCTTTCCCCTATACTAGCATTACTAAGGCATACATGTCAGTTATGGAAGAGTAGAAAACTGAGAGGTTGGAGTAATGACCATTTAGAAATCCCAAAATCAGGTTTTAATGCTGACATCCACAACTCGTTATGTTAACTAAGGCCATGAAACATGGGCAAGAGTGATGTATTTTGAGAATATTTTCTGTAGATAAGTTGGATTTTAAAAGAGTCTACTGCAATGTATTTTTAGAATTTAAGTTTTACCTGTAAGTAAGACTGTATAGGAAAGCTATTTTGTGATTAATAAAAGCCCTCTGCTACTTTGGAGGACCCCCAAAGCTATTTTGCCACCTTCCTGAAAACAACTTATCAGAGTACTAAGAATTTTACAGGAAACGAACAGGTTTGCTTTTTTGTCCAAGTTCGAACACTACTACTGAAAACTACCCAAGGCCCTTTTGCACAGAAGATTAAATACAAATAAGCACATTAGGGGTAAAAATAAGTACATTAGGAAAATGGCTACTTCCTGGCAACCTGGTAAAAAACCATCAACTTTGGCTTTGCACAGGAGCTAGTCTTCAATATTTAAAAGGATTCCCTTTACAGCTTACAAATAGCAATCCATATATACATTTCAAGACATTTCAATACTTACATAAAGAACTGTGAACCATTTGTATCTTTCCCTCGGTTGGCCATTGAAAGGAGAAATTCTTTGTTGTGCTTTACAGCAAAACTTTCATCTAAAGAAAGTGTTTTCAGTTACTTTTTAAGCATACGATATATGCTTAGGTAAATGCTATAATCTAAGTAAATGAATCCTAATTAAATAAATCTGTTCGTCTCTTGAATGAAAAGTTGTATTAAAAATAGACTAAAAATAACAGCTATTTTAAAAACATCATTCTGTTCATTCTATGTAACAAGGAGAAATATGAATCCAATTGTTTATAGCCTGAGAGGAAAAAAAATTAAAATTTAGTATTCTTGCACAAAAGATCTGTCTCCTACCAACATTAGCAGAGATGCTTAAGTTGTTGCTCTATTTTTCTTTGGAACAGAAGCTGTGAATTAACTATTAATAAATCCCTAATTTTCAGGCATTTTGTTGTTCTGGTTTTTTTGGGTTTTTTAAAGTACACATAGATAGTTTCATAGTAATCCCAAACAACTTGTTTGTCTGACAGAGATGAATTTATCAAGTTATTCATTAAGAAAATTAGTTTAACTTCAATGAATCCTTCTGATGAGCAAGGAATTGTTAACAGTTCAAACTAAATCCCAACGAAACTATGAAATAAAAAAGTGTAAAATGTAATCACTATTCTTCATTTAAGACACCTGTAAGAAATAATCCTCTCCCTTCTTTCCCACAACAGCAAAAAGGCTTTTGGGGGAAGGAAACTCTGCAGACATGAGGACATTTGTTCAATATTGTTTGGATACAGATGGCAGGAGGAAGTATTATCAAAGAAAAATGTACAATATTCATAATGCTACTGTCACTAGCCATGAAAGGGATGATCCCACTCACTCTCTAATCACTTGTACAATAGCATCAAATGTTAATCTAATCCCATGGTGCATTGGTTAATTGATCCAGCCAGTTGAACAGCCAGCCTGCTACTGTCAGAAGGTAAGTGGAGGTTATGCTCATTTTCCCATTTCTCCCAGCCATACATTTCCTCAAATCCAGCTCTCATTTGTGTTGCTTCTTATGCTTGCCAAACTGGATCCACTCACTAACATGGGAATATATAATTCTTTTCTGCTGCAATAATCTTTAGGCATTTTAGCAAGCTGAATCAGGCTAAAGTTTGATCAGACAGTCAGTGAAAGGAAAGGCCTCCTCCCTCTTTTGGCATTTGCAAACTGTTGATTCTACTCAAGGTCTGATATAAATTTGCAGCCTGGCCCAACTACAGCAGTGAACAATTATTGTGTGTACTGCAAGCTCAAACAACAACCAGTGGCAAAAAAAAGTATCCAGGAGGGGAGAGGGGCTCAACCTTGCCTGGGTGGCAGCTACCCAGCACCTGGGCTTAGGTGTAACACAACCGCTCCAATAAACACAGATGCTCCACTACATTCTAGACAAACACAGGCTGAGAAACACAGCAACTATAACTTTTTCTTCAACACTGGCTGAGAAAGAAACAGGACTGTGAGAAAACTAAAAGCTCTATCTTTAATTCATCTTGGGTTCAGGAAAGCAGGATTTTGTGCATATTTAAATAAAAACTTGCGAGGAAACTCAACCCCACCCACACCTTTCTCCTTTTCCCTCAAAGAGAAGATCATCCCCAGCTTTTAGCTAGCTGAGCAAGCCAAAAATAAATGCCTAAAATCAGCAATAAAAATATAAATCTGGTAAAAGGGACACATACAAAGGAATTCAGTTTCAGTTTTTCATTCATTAAAATGGTTCATAACTTAAAAGTAAAATAACTTAAATGGGACAGTCAAAGGCCTTCAAGACCAGACAAGATATTTTAAAAAAATGGAATTCAGGTTTACAAAACAGAGACTATGGAATGTAAAGGTGATTGTTTAACGTCAAAATAGAACAGACTGATAGAACTCTTACCTTCAAAAAAGCCACCATAAATGGATTCTCCTCCTCTGCCATTTCCTTAAAAGAGGAACAGTGACAGTAAAAGTAGTAATTAAAGGAGTTGCATTATGTGGAAGGTGCTTCATAATACTGATGTAACTGCATCCAAGTCAGTGACATAATTCTTCAAGATATGGAAACACAATCAAGATGCATCTTTGTAATCCAAAAGCAAAAATCTTGGAAAACAAGAAAGTATTCTCCCATGTATTCACCAACAGTCTCCCTTTTTTCTTTATTTCCCAGCAGCCGATACAATACTTTATTCTCACACTTCAACCTTTCAATAGCAGGTATTTAGTTCTCTGAGTACTTGAGATAACTTGAGCAAAAGTGTGCGAATGCACATATAAAAGTTTATGATACAGGTTCTCACAGAAAGGTTCTCACACAGAAGAAAGGGGGAAAAGCAGTGATATCTGTCAGAGACTAATTAATTTAAGTAAACGGTTCCACATAGAACTTTTGCAATGTTTTATTACGTAAGTGGCAAAATTTTCTTTAAAGATTCATATCATACCTTCACTGAAGTCACCTCCTTGGATCATAAAATCTTTCACAACCCTGTGAAACAGACAACTTTTGTAATGCAATGGCTTTTGGGTGGACTTTCCTGTACCCTTTTCACCTAAAGAAGAGAATGAACAAAACCAAAAATTACTCTCTGTAGAATCTTCATTACAAAAAAAGTTCTATGTAAGGCACTCAACCAAAATCATCTTCTGGCTTGTGAAGCAGACACTTACCTGTAATACCAGTAATAAACTGGCATTTAAGAAAGCAGTGCAGAAACTACTGTCTCTGTCTCTACAGTTATACTAGAAGAACTCCTTACTGGCATTAGTATACAACTCTGGTCACTTCCATGCAGATTGACTGAAGCTAAACATCCAGTTTACATTCATGACAACTGGTATTGCTCAGAAACATGCAAGAAACAATCAGATCTGTAGTTAAAAAACAGCAAGGTTAAGGTACCATAAAGACTTGCAAGAAAGCCATACAGGCAGGGAGAAGGAGGAGGACTCTCATTTCCTCCCCCACTCATGATGACAACTGCCATCTTCTTGCATCAGCCCTGCTGTTTAAGCAAACTCTGCTTCAGCTACAACACAATGGCTCAAAGCCCTGCTCAAAGAGAGAATATTTCTGCTGAGTTAGCAAGATGAATGGCTCATGGTGGGTCCTGTGAAGGCAACAGTAAGGTAATCAGTGGGACTTCTCAGGGAAGACCACTTCCTCTTCATGCTGGCAAACTGCTAGACAGCATCTTCCTACAATCTTATTCTGAGCAATTAAACCGGCAGCTCTTGCCAAGGACAGTTCCTCCGAACTTACAGACTGGTGTCTCCACGTGGATATGACGAGCTAGAAAAAGCCCCACTTTTGATAGCAACTCTGATAAATGTCAAGCTGTGTATGTTCCACTAACTGAGTATGCCAAGAAAACATGGAGCTGTCAACCCGTGTTTCACGAAGACAGCACACACTTTTCAAAACTTCCAGAAAAAAAGATGAGTAAGGAAAACAAAAATTAAAAGTTTGAATAATTTGCTGATGATCAGTATAAAATTTCCTGCATATTTTCTCACTATTCTTATATGTGTTAAGGCAGCAAAATAGTTCAGGATCTGAATTTGATTATGGATGTCAGCAACAAAGGATGAACTTAGTCACACTTGTTGCTGACCTGAAATGCTGTTGAAGACTTCAATTCACAAATATAAGGCAGTAGTAGGGAGTAACACCTTTATTCAATAATCTGACCTTTGCATGATTGACATCAAGAATGCCACGGTCATGTGTTAACATAGTCATAGCCATTAAAATCATTAAAATTGAAATTTGTTAACAATTTTTGATAATCTGATTTTGTGCCATTAAACCTATTGTCAGATCAGATAATGTCTACATTCCTGCAGACATCCTGAATGGTGTGCTGCATGAATGTAATCCTGTATCCACACCTGATTCAGATCATATTAGTACTGCCGAGGGATTCAGTATTAACAGCTACAGACTCTGAAAAACAACCAAGCTGGAAGGAAAGGAAGTAGAAGACAGAAAGCAGATATGCTATTTATGAATTCACAAAGTTATTCTTGTGACCATAAACTCAAGCTTTGCTAAGCTGTCAGCATTTGCAACAAACATATGCAGTCTACAGGAAAGTAATTCTGTTTGTAAATGTTTCCAAGGGAGAATCTTCTGAGTATTTTACACTTTCAATTGGAGTAGAAATCACCAGTGTCCACCAAGAAATTAAAATAACAGAAAAAACAACTGGATCACCTTTCAAATTCCACTAAGTATCATAAGACTGAAAAGTAAATCTGCATGGTTGATCTCTTGCTGGCTATCTTTCAAGACTGGATGATGTTATATAATGTGAACAGCAATATCTGTGCTAGTAACAGAAAATCAGCTTACTGTGCCTGTATTTAAAGTTGGTTAGTATATACTCCCTGCAACACACTAAACCAAAGCTACAACTGCTTTGGCTCTATATCATATGTGTAGGATATATGTACCATCAGCTTAATATTCAGATGTGTCAAGAACCAATGCTGAAATTACTTTCATATTCAAGAAAATGGCACTAATAATAACAGACATCAAACTAATTAACATGGCATTACATTAAAAATTACAGATTAAATAGTAAAATCTACAAACCTGTGCAAAGGCAGCGAAAATTCTCACATGTCTTTGGACACACATCTGAAAACAATTCAAAGACCACTCTTCCAGCTGGGAAAAAAAAAAAAAACCCAACGTATTTATTGTGAAGTTAAATGGTATTTGTAGTATTCCTACACATACCTCATATGAGTATCATGCTACTGAATTGATACATTAATATTCTTACCGGGTACATTGTTGATGGCTATGTCAAAAAAGCAACGAGGTCTCTGGACTTTTACTCCCATGGCTTCAGAAGTCTAACTACTGTAAGTAAAAAAAATAAAATTCAGTTTTTCCTTCTGTGTACTGAAATCATGTGTAAGTCAATAGAAAAGTCAATAAAAACTGCAGAAAAGCAAACAAAAAACCCCAGACAGCAAACATTAGCATTTTTTGAAGTTCAAAAAATGCCAAGTACTATAGGTCATTGTCATGTGTTGTAGCCCCAGATGAGTGATTTTCTTCATGTTTGCTGCAATAACATTAAATTTAAATTTGAGTGCCATACTTCAGGTGGGGAAATACAAAAGGAAAAGATACTGTGAGATATGGGCAAGACTTTAGTATTCAATTTTCAAATTTCAGTATTTCCTGAATTCCTGTCATTGCAGGAATTGCTGGCAGTTACCAGGCATTGCTCCAGTTAGGATTCAAACCATTCTTGACAAAAAAAATACAAGGGTTTAGCTGTTCCACAACTACTGCTAAGTGAAATTATTTCGGTTTTTCATTCTCCTTTTTCCTTTCATGTTATTGTTTATCTCTTGGGATACCATCACTGTTAAGATTTAAAAGATGTATAGAGGCATAGCGTTGCTTAAGGACACGGTTTGGTTGTAGACTTGGTACTGCTAAATTTACTATTAGGCTCAACGGTCTTACGGAGTTTTTCCAGCATAAATGATTCTGTGATTCCTTATAGAGAATTTTAATGCAGCTTTTGCCTTAGACTATATAAATCCTTTTAATTTTGTGTAACAAGCTATGTCTTAATTGCATTTGCATCTCCAACATTCCAACACTATGTACAACCATATTCTTCTCCTCTTCTAAGTCCCTACTCTCTCTGAGTTACTTCAGACTGGGAAAAAAAAAAAAAACAAACAGTGACTGCAAAAGGATCTGTAAGACAGGAATACCTTTTCCAGAATTTGGAATATAATCCGTACATTTTCACTCTTAATTATTTTTTATTGCCAGAAAATATAGCTCAAATCTAGATGACATACTGCACACATCTCTCCTAAAGCTGCACTCATAGCTGTACCACAGAACATCCTTGAAAAATTCAATTGTCACCATCTGCCACTCTCAGCATATGAACAAGTGGCTGTAAAAAATCAAGACAGCAGTGTAATCATGTTAGCCTATATTCTTCCTACTTGTGCTGTCACTCCTAACATTTTGCTAAGATTACACAGCAAAAATCCCAAGAACAATGCAGGACTGGTTTAAATTAAAACACCACTCAGTAGTTCATTATTCATGAGATTTTTAGCATGAGAAGATTTTAGAAAAATGCAGACTCTCACTAGATATTCTCTAAGTGTGTAACAAATACATTCATACACACAAGGCAGACACTGGTCCAAAGCAGCAGGCTTATCTCAGTCTGCTTGAATTGAATTAGCATTTCTCTCCTATCAGTATAACCAATTTAGTTGCCGGCAGAGAAACAAATAGAGAAGATGCCCATAGCTGAAGACACCGATGCCACCATGTCAGCAGGAGGCTGCCCAGGTCACCAGAGACTGCAGGGTGTCCCCAAGGGACGGGATCAGATAGCGGGGTGTGGACAGGTTGCTCTCAGAACTGAGACCAGCCAAAGCACAGCCACTCACTGTCAGGGGCAGAACAGACTACACAGCTGCATGGGGATACTTTTTTCAAGGAAACCTTTCACAATAAATGCTCTAATAAATATTATTTGGTGCTAGAACTGCCATTTTTAACTGAACTGAGACCTCTAAGGAGCATCAGTACCACAACTGATTGGCTGCTTGTACTCAAACTTCAAGCATTTAATTCTAATGCTTAAGTGAGAAGGAATTTCCTGCTTTACAAGCAGTTTGCTTGAGAAATGTAGAGGTATGCCTTAACATTTATATACAGTATTTAAGCCAAAATAAATGACAACTATCTTAATACGTGACACAATTTTTATTTCAAACACTGATAATGACTAAAGCTATGTTGTGAAATGAATACAAATATACCTACGTCAGTCAATTTTTAACTCTGTTTTGTAGACTGTGGGAGAGAGAAATCAGAAATAAAGAATTCTACCCAACTCCCTATCCCTACCAAGTTTTCTCAATTTGATGTTTTTCTACCTCAACACTGTTTCATGAAGAGTGGAACAAAGAAAGTTAGTCCATATTCTAACCATTACTTCCAGTGTACCCTGCACTGTCCCTAAATCCTCCAATAATATCCCCTACACACCAGCTGCATTAGATTCTAAATGACAGGTATGGCAATGGGTCAGTATGAACCCCCTGAACGGACTCCAGGCCAAGCCAATATATCTCACTCTTGAGCTCATGGTGCCCAGAAAACCAGGCTAAGATATCAGTGACATTTATCCTACCTACCTCACAAGTCAAGTGAGCATTTCTTCTCCAACATACTTAAGTATTCTTTGCACTGTTATTTCAGCCAGACCTTTTCCTGTGCTACAGGGCAAAGTACCAAGTTACAAATGGTCCTTAAAAATAATAATTGCTATTCATGTAGTAACACCAAACACAGTCTTCTATGTACTGATCATTTAAAACTTGTCTGAATTAAAAGCAAGTACAGGGAGTCTGAATGTTAAATACAAAATCGACAAACAAAACCACAAAAAATATGCCAAGAATAAAGTCAGAAAATATCAGCAATGAAGTCAGAAAATCACAAGCTCAGTAGCACTACATGTCTGATAACAATAGGGCTTAAATGATTTGTGCTATTTCTCTCTCAAAATTCATTTTCAGTTAGAACATGGATATTCTTAACCCTCAATACCCCGCATTTTTTAATTGTGAACTTGATGGAATTTCACCAGTGAAAGGAATATGCATTTTATGTGAACCCAAAAAATGCTTACTATACATACATTCAACAAATGTGCTATGGAGGATAATCTTGGTAAGTCAGATCATTTTTTCCTTCCAAAACTCTAAGAAAGGACAAAATATCAGCCCAAGTACTACTCTGAAATTTTCAAGTTATTCATCATTCTCAACCATCTTCCGTTTGAAGAGGCTCTTACTAAGTCTAAGTAGAATCTATAACCAAAAAAACCCCGAAGACAACCAAGCATCTAGAACATCACTTCAGCATATCTAAAAAAAGGGCTCATTTCATTTATGCCTGAAAGTAGAATTACAGTTCAGCTTAGAGCATATAGGTATTTGTCAACAAATACACCAAAAGTACTTAGTCTTGTCAGAACAGCTCCATCCACAACCAACATTTCACCAGCTGTGTCCCCCAGGGTTCACATTACTTCACAGCTCCATCAGTCTCATGATTTTGTTTAAATACTTGCAGGATAAAGCTGGGCAGCTCAAGGCCACGCTGCCAGCAGCTCTTCTCCTTCAAAATGATCTGTGCCAATGGAAAAAGATAACTATCCCAAACTGTTCACAAGCATCTTTCCGCCAGGGATAATCACTGATATTTGTTGATGTGTTTAAAAAAACACATCTTGGGGAATTTTATTTCCAAAATCACCTGTGCTAGCAGGGATCTGGTAATAACACCTTTTAACACATACTAGAGCCTTTTGACGGAACAGGCTAGAAAACCCTCACAGATGCACATCAACTGAGTATCAGCATGTCATGCATCCCAAAGAAGGTGACAGCAAGCAGCAATACAGCAGTGTTTCCTTGTTTTATAGGAGGGGAAAACCCAATTTTCTCTATAACTGTGCTGAACTACTGATTTGTTTCAGTCCCAGTACAGGACAGAATAGTAAGCAAAGACATACCTGGTAGGAAAAAGAGACATTGTGTCATACTCCTTCACTTGCCTGTCCTCCCCAGTTCTTCCAGATTTTTAATTTCTCCTTTACCTTGCCTTTGAACATGCTTCCTTGCATCAACTTACAATTACCTGCACTGATCTTCATTCAATGTCCAAACGAAGTAAACAATAAAGTACATAAATTCACACTCCTAGCATTTTGTTTCACACCATCTACAAAAACAGCAAGACTAAACTGCATTGATAAATATTTCAAAGACAGGCATGCAGAATCTCCAGAAATGTATTTTAAAGCAAAACTTTGCATTCAGAAAATGCAAATGCACAAAGTGAACACAAGAACATATATTCTTTAACCTGTGGCTGCAGTCACTTGAAGACAATATAAATGTGGGCTGATACATTTATAGAAAGTTCCTACACCCATGTGTTTAGCTTGCATACAAGTGGCTACCTGGCTGCATAAAAACCACCCTTTCCTCCTTACTCCACAGAAAGATACGGCAGCAGCACATATCAGCCTAAAGTGATGGCAGAGGCACAGACTAAAAACGTTACAAGTTCTTTCCAGTATGGATTAAACTAGAAGTGAATTTATGATTGTGAAATGGGAGACATAATTTGTTCATAGATCCATTCCTGTGACAGAGCTTGCAGCTGTGTTAGCATGATACCAAAGATGTGAACAACAAAAACCTAAACAGATCAACCCTCTATCTCCATAATTTCTTTAGCATTTTTCCCTAAACACCACCATCTTTTCCTCTGTACTTCATTATCTGAACACTCTGAATTAGCAGCAATGACATCTAAGGAAATGATTTTTTTTTTCATTTCACTAATCAGAAGCACAGGATTTTTGTTGCCAAATTTAGGAATAACGCGCTACACTAGAACACATTTCAGATTTCGGATTACGTCTTTGCAATCACACGGATTTAACACACCTATAAGAAAGAAAATATTTGCTTTCTACACAGCTCTATGAAATTTATGTAGGAAGACTTTCAAGTCATCACTAAAAATCATGCATTATAAGTTTTCAATCTGACAGTCCCTTCAAAAGAAAAACCATCCATAAAATAAAATTTTCAACATTTTTGCAGGCAAAAAGTGATTCACACCATTATTCACCAGGCCTCCTCTCTACACCTGTGTTAGAAGTATTTACTGGACTACTAACATAGGATTTGCTTCCCTCCAAAGAAAGGAAATCAGACACCTGACAATATCAACCACTGTCTTCCATGGAAATGAGGCAAGGGAGACTTAAGAAAATACCACCCTTAGATAGGCCCTGACTAAATATGCAGTACATATTCCTAACCCTACTGCACTGGTAAATCACTTACACCACTTTCAGTATGATTTTTTGCAATTACGAACATGAATTTAGTCTTCTTATACTAAAGTATAAGGAATGCACACCCAGTTTTAACACCCCAGCTGGGAGAGCATAAAATTCAGCTGAGAATGTAGTAACGTCCTGAAACTGTTTACACAGAAATGCAGGTTCCTACTGGATCATCCCCTTTATTTTTCTAGAAAAGGGTTATCTACAATGAAGAATGTTAAAATATCCAACCTTGTCACTTGCAACTAAAAATCTTTGTTGTCAAGTCTTAGTCATGATTTTCTATTATCAAATTCATAGGGAAAGGACTTCTTTTCCTGTGCTATGATTTGTGAAGAAATACAGATGTATTCTGTCAGGTCTGTACACAAATAGGTGCACTTGTTGGTGTGAATTTGAATAGGCCTGAATCCATGAACTTTTATTTTAAAACTTAAAAAGTGCTAAGAAAATGCAAGTTTATGCGTTGTATGAAAGGGGAAAAATCCTTTTACAGGATGTAATCTCCAAGTCATGCAAATCCCAAAATTAATTTCAGCAGTGGAATCCTTTCCCACCTGTTACTGAAGATGAGAGTAAGGCAAGACAACCATGCAACAGTAAGAGACATCTCTGAATGACAACCATAACCAAAAAAACCTTGTTGTATCGTGTTTTATTCTCATGTTCTACCTCTTTCTCTACTAGATCCCTTCTATGTTTCATCCCAGCCTCTGACCTAAACCTCACTGCATTAGAAGATGGCCACATTTTTTTCCCTGGCACTCACTGACTCTCTTCCAAATGGAAGCTGGCTCCTAAATTACCATTGCATGGAGGAGTGAACTGGTAGTGGAGAAATCATGCTGCAACACAGTAAAATACTCCACTCTGTTACATATTCTTCCTCTAACTTCCCTCATAATCCTCAGATTTTCTGAGATCCTATGAGGAAAAAAACCCAAATCTTCTCTTGATAGCAGCTTGATGACTGCTAGCTAATTAAAGCAATAATGTTTGTTTCACAGAAGAGGACTGAAAGAATGGGAAGTCTTAATGAGAAATACAGTCCCAAAGGGTGCTCTCAGAGAACCACTGATGCTGCTATCCTTTTTATGCTACCCTTCAGATCTACTGCACATATTTATACATAATTTTTACAAATGGATAAATCAAGCTCTGTGAGTTTAGACAAACTAATGCTTCATAAATCATGTTTAACCTACAAATTGTTACCATATTTTTATCATGGTAGCACCTAAAAATCTGAGCCATGCTGGACCCCAATGCAATGGGAATAGTGAAACAAAATGGCGGAGAAAAGATTTAAAAAAACCCCAACAACATGAAACCACACCAAAAAAACCACTAGTAACATTTATCCTTGTCCAAAGAACAGTCTCTTCTTCTGACATTATAGAAAAAAAACCATGAAACCTCCAAAATAGTCTCTCAGAAAAAATACATCTTAGAAAATAGACTATATGCAAGATAACATTCTGACATGTCTCTTAAATCAGGTCTCAGATGACTACTAATTAACTTAACCAGTCAAACATTAGGAAACTACTGGTCAAAATGACTTCATCATTATTTATAAATTTTCTAATTGCGACTGGACTTAAAGGCAATGTTTAGCACTACAACAGATATTCTGTCCACACTTTCAGTGAGCCATTTCTCTTAAGTCTCTCAAAGCCTCTTCAAGGCCTCAAAGTACAGCCATATATATGCAGCACTTATAGTCTGGTCATGGCTGCAAACAAAATGAGCCTAAAACACAATACTAACAGAAGTCTTTGGAAAGCCATAGGAAATCCCTAAAAGAGAGAGGCAGAGGGGTCTCCTGCCAGACACAGGAGTTCCTACAGGCTCCACTTTCCTAGGAGAGGCCTGCAGAGGGGAGAACATGTGGCACGCAGACAGCCCCGTTCCTTCCTCGTCTGGAGGAAGGCAGACTCATTCAAACTCCCCAGCCAGCAGGCGGGCAGGGCGCTCGCTGCGGACACAGACCCGCGGCTAGCCAGGCTGCGGACAGGCACAGCCGGCCTGGCAGACCCGACCCCCGGCGCGATGTGCGCCAGGCCCCGTGCGCCGCTTCACCCACCCCTGCCGCTCCCGCCTGCCTTGGGCCGCACTCGCAGCTCCTCACACCCCTTCCCTCCCAGGGGCCCTCACCCGGGACGCGTCGAGCGCCGCGGTCTGCCTGCCCCCGGCACAAGGGCGGCCGGGCCTTGCGAGGGGCGTGTGCGAGGAGGCAGCGCGGGCGGCCGGGCCGGCCGGGAGGGGCCGGGGCTCCTACCCGCGCCGTGACCGAGGCTCAGGCCCCGCGGTGCTGCGACCTCCTCCTCCACCGTCCGCCCAGCCCCCGGCGCGGCCCGGGCGACGGCCCTCACTCGGCCGCGCGGGCGCCCGGCGCTGCCCGGCGGCGTGGCCGGCACTCACCCGCTGGCGGCCCTTGTAGCCCCGCGCTGCTCAGCGCCGCGCTGCCGCCATGTTGGAGCTGGTGCGGCACGGACTGCGTCAGTGGCGGACAGGGCGGGAGCGGCGGCCCGGGGGCGGCGCGCCGGGGGCGGGCGGGGGAGGGCGGCGGCGGGAGCAGCGTTTCCCCGGCCCGGGCACGGTGCGAGGGGTCGCGAGCAGCGACACGGCCCGGCCCGGCGGCGTGGGCCGCTCGCGGGGAGCCCGAGCGACTGGGGGAGGGGCTCCCGCCTCCTCGGGCTCGTCAGCGGCGCTCCGCCCCTCCCGCGGCCCCGCCGCCGCAGGCCCGAGCGGGCGCGGCGCGGGAAGCAGCCGGAGAGGCTGGAGCGCGGCAGGTACGCGGAGCCTTTCTAGCCAAACGTGCTCGGGAGTAGTGCCGGTCTTCCCCGCCGATGAGCTCGCGAAATGGCCAGGGGTTGGTAAATGAACCGTCCTGCACGGTGCTGGGAGCGCACAGGGTTCCTCCAGCAGTACGCCTCGCTAGGGCTTGTAAAGAATTAAAATGGGATTTTAGGCGAACTGTGCAAAAAAATGAGTAACTGATAATAGTATTCCATATGTATGTATTGCAATTCAAAGTTAATGTATCTTAAAACTAAGGAACGAAAGTGTATAACGATGCCTAACGTTGTGAGCACCTTCTAAATTAACTAAGAGTGGCACTGAAGTATGTACCTCCTTTGATGGGTTTAATTCAAACCAATAGGCATTTGGGTCAGTAATCACATACATAGTGGGAAGTAATGGAAGTTATGTGACTGGCTGATGAGAAGTTTGTTAGAAGTAGAAAACCCAATGATCTCCTTATGGTTTTCTGAAAAAAAAAATACCAACCCAAAACCAAAACCAATGTAAAATGTGAAACTGACACCTGTGAGTTCTGAAATCCTGAAGAAGCTGGTGAGTGAACATCTGTTCCGTAAATCAACGCTGGCTTGAGCACAGCATTCTTTGTTAAGTCTTGCTTTCCTCCCCTATGTTTCCAATTTAAAAATATAACATAATTTAATATAGCATTTTTTATTTGGTTTAGGCATTGTATTATTTTATCCAAATGTACTTCACGAGCCAGAAGTGAAAAGTTCAGCATCTTGTAAATGAAAAATCTGTATGATTTACAGAAGTCTCCTTTATATAAACATGGAATTGTTTTCTGCTACAGTTTTTCTCTCAGATGCCTTGGAATTGTTATGTGAGTTCGCACAAGGCCTGACATTCTTGAAAGAGGTACTTTATGTGCCACCCTTTGAGCTCACCTGACAGGGTTTGGGTCTCACTCTGTTACTTGCATGCCTGTGTAAACTGTAACTGGGGCAATCTGGAATTTGTTAGCAAGATGGTACAGAACCTGTCCAAATTATAAATTCCACCATTACAAAAATGGTAACTAATCCAGTTTAAAAAAATACATTATCTTTTTCTAAAATACCACAGACCTGTAATAAATAATGTAGGGTCTATTCTATTCGAGTGAGTTCCATATTCATAGGCATCCAATATATTAGGAGGTGACAGACAAAAACTAAAAACCCAAAACATTTGATAGACAGCTGGTCAGAATTGGTCATGGTCATAGTCTAGTTCTGTTTTTTGGATAGAATGTAGAGCAATCTGAGATTGTTATCATTCTTTCTAAATGTCTTTGCTGCTTTCAATGGTGGTGAGAAAAGGTCCAGAAAGATGACCTGGAGCTATGCATATTCCACATAAGCAACATACTTGTTGCAAGATATGTTAGATTTGTCTCCCAAAACTCATTCATTTAAAATTTATTGTTGTTGCAAAGGATAAAAAAAAATTTTAAAATGAAATAACATTAATTGCAGTACAACAAAGCCTAGCTCTTTAACTTTACCCTTCCGAACTTCAGTCCCTTTGTGCTTTTCCTAGGCAGGGAAGACATTTCCCCCCCTTCAGAATGAATTATAGAAACGTTGTTTTATTTAATATGCAGTAGTCAGTATGAACCTTGGACCTTTTTAATTCTTATTTTTATTTCTTTTTGAAGGTCTTAACTGGCTGGACTTTTCCCTCGCTCCCCACGCTTCCTGACAGCTCATGGGAAATGCTGTGCCTCGGGGCATGCGCTCGGTGAACGACGGTGCCGGGGCACGCGGAGTGCTGGGGCCGCAGCCGGCCGCGTTTGGAGGGAGCGGTCTCCGGCTGTGCCTCGAAAGCAGGAAGGGTCCTGTGCAAAGGTAATTGAGAGCTTCTCCTCGGATCCGCTTCTGCGGAGCTGACACTGGCTCCTTTGCTTTCTCGTTTAACCCCGCCGGCTGCTGGAGTTTACTGTGTGACGAGCCCTCGCTGAAGCCAGCGCTGGCAGCCGCTGCCGCCCCGCGCCGGCCGGCAGCTGGGCCGTGCCCGCCCGCTCGGTGGGGCGGATGCACCGCCTTTGGCCTCTCGGTGCCTCCGGTGCGTCCCTCCCGCTCGGTGCCCCCCGGCCTCCCGGCGCCTCCCGCCCGCCCGGTGCCTGAGGCGCGCAGGGAGCGCCCCTCAGCGGTGCCCGCGGCCCCCCGGAGGCGGGAATCGAGTCAGGCGGCGCGGGTCGCGCCCCTCCTGCGGCGGCTCGGCCCCTTCCCCCGCTCTTGCTGGGGCCCCGTGGGTCAGAATTCCCTGCGCTGGCGGAGCGGGCAGGCTCTCCGCAGAGCGCCGGCGGTGCGGCGCTAGCGCTCGTACCCGGGGGCAGGGCTGTTGTATTGCCCGCGGCTGGCCTCACGGGAGCTGGGGCGGCTCGGTGCCTGCACTGCACAAGCAGCTCTCTTCAGGCTTAGTTCCTTAAATCTCTAGTAGTTCTTATTCTTGGGGAGTGTCCACATTTGCTCCTTTTTGGGAGACTTCCTGACTCACTGTGTTTTGTAAAACAGTCTTGAAAGTGCTTATTGTGTTTCAACCGATAGAAAATAATTTTGAAGACCTTCTTGTCCTTCTAGTGTGTGTTTTGCATGCTAAGTAGCACATCTTAGAAATAGTTCTTTAGGTAGATCCAAATTTCTCGTTTTACTCTATGTAATTGGATGTTTGAAAACATCCAACGTTTCCTATTGATGAACTTTTTGAAAGATACTGTAATTTACTAGGATTTAAAATAGTATGAAAGTCTGTGGTAAATCACTCGCATCTGCTCAATGGGATAGAGGAATATTTGGAAGCTTCCTGCAAGCTGTTTTAGATGGAGATCCTGGTTCCCCATCAGTAGGATAGGGAATGCAATGTGGATTTACGTGGACATGTGGATTTACAGGAAACTGAGTCTGAAGGTGTTTGTATTTTCTTCAGGTATCTACTTTATCCTGATTTCTTGCAGCTTAGCTTGCCACTGCTGTAGGAAGTGAATTCTTTCTAAAGGCAACTACCATATGGAAAAAATAAAAGCAATATCTGAAAAGGGACTATAAAAAAAATCATTATTATAAAAAGTACTTAATACATAGTACGTGAAAAATTTTTACCTTTTTTATATTCTTTAATTTTGAATAAGAAAGAAAAGATTTCTTATTATAGATCATAAAGTAAAATTACTTCAGTTTAGCTTTGCTTGTATCTGCCCCAGTGTCAGTGACAGCAGTGTAGTGCAATATTCTGTATAGCTTTTTGTTCTAAGAAGAGGATTGTACAGATGTCAGAGGAAATCCACCTATATCCATCTTTCTGGAATGATTTCAGTACCTTGCACAGGCTGCACAAATAAGGTTTTTTTTCTTCCTCAACAGACCTAGTGGGTACTGCTGCCATCACCTTGATAACGTTGCACTGATGGAATCATGCCTACAGTTGAAGAGCATTCAAGTTTGCTGAAGGTATTGATAATTCTAGTTGTTAATGATTATATCTTCTAAAGCAAGACTTCCAGACTTTTCCATGATCTCTGAGTTGAGGGAATTTGATGAGGCTTCTTTTAAGACTTTTATCACTAGTGCTTTGTGTATTCCAGCTTGGAATCAATTGTGTAGGCTGTAGAATATATAGTTGTTAGCACTCTGTACAAAATGGGGTATATTATAAGAAAACAAATGAGTACTCAATAAATTTCACTGCATAAGGCTGTAGCTTCTATTATAATTTGGAATCAGGTTGCTTTTCTTTAGTGCAATGGCAATTTCAGCTGATGGTGTATGATTGATCAGTATCCTGTAATACAAAGGTGATCAACCTGCTCGACTAGAAGCCATCTCACTTCATTTTACCACCAATAGTTGTATTTTCTGGCAGTTCCTGGACCCCAGTTTGGGATTGTGGCCTTGTGAGAGCAAGCCTCACTTAGTCATGCAGTGCTGGCATGTTAAAATCTTCAGCTTTTCCTTCTCAGTAGTAGTACATGTGACCTTTAAAGGCAATTTTCTAAATTTGAAAACTTAACAAGTGGACTAACTTCATAGTACTTGTGAGCATGTCAGTTGTTCATTGTTGGGAGCTTTTCTATAGGAAGAGTCCAGGCTGTAGGTTCTTCTTAAGTTTACCTTACTTCGAACATCATAATGTAGAGACACTGATTTTTACTTTGTTGTTGTGACTGAAATGAAGTGCTTTGATACTTTCTCATTTCAGGTACCTCAAAATTGACTCCTTCTTAATACAGTGACCATACAGGGCCAAAGAAAAATGGTTTTCTGTTTTTCAAATATTTGGGTTTCTTGTCTGTAACAGCATGGTTTGCTGTGAAAAATGAAAGAAGACTCTTTCTGGACAGTTTAAAGCTAGCTGGGAGGCATAGCAAAATGCTTTGTTTGAGGCAGGTTTGCTTGTTCACGCTGAGACATTACCAAGCTCGGATTCTGTGTAGTGATGTGCTTTTGAGCCAGATAAATGACTGCACCCATGAAGATGAAGTGTTCAGCCTTGTTGGAAGAAACAAGGCCAGACTTTCTGAAAAGCATGTGGGAATTGCATTGAACATGCTGTGGCAATTTCAAAAGAAGAGGCCCCTTCTCTTAAGGACTAGTGACTATGTAAGAAATCACTCCCAGTTCCTTACCCTTTGCATTTTGGCAGAAAGCAAGGTGGAACACATGGAAGATGAGGTGATAGTGGACACCTTATATAGCATCCTAAGGTAAAGAGCATTAAATACATTTTGTATTTGGTAATACAAAGATAAGGAATTTTGACTACAGAGCTGTCTCGTAAGGAGACTGTGATGAGACTGCCCTGCCACAGCTTCTGTACTCTTGACTGTGTGACACAGACAGCATAATGTCCTGTGCCTCAGTTTTGGAGATATAGGCAGAATGGATCTGTTTTGCAGTCCCATTAAATACGTTTTATAATTATTATGAATTCTGATTATTCTTGCACAAATGTTTATAATCTGTTTGAATGGAGGGAGTGATAGAAAAGTAAAACATTATGATAAATAATGAAAGGACGTATGTCTTATTTCTTTATAACTATTGAAGTAAAGCATTATCTTTATTTTGAAGGCTTAATGTTGAAGATCATGTTTCTCTAGCAAAAGTGCTCCTTACAGAAGCATGGAAAAGATTAGAAAGGCAAGTATTGTCCTGCTGTGCTTTGTGAAAGGTATAAGCTGCAAGCATGATTTGCTTCATGTCAGGTTGTGCAAGAGTTCTCAGAGTATTTATGTTTAAAACATAATATGAGTATTTTTAATGTCAGTTTTATTTTTCAAGATTTTGAAAATTATACATATAGACTTTGGTAGACAAATGCTTGAGAGATTCAGATACTGCAACAACAGGGTCCAGCATTTGAGATTTTGAAATATATTTTCTGTGTAGATTTATGTGATTGAAGTGAATTGCAGGTTTTCATGTAAACAATTTTACCTCAGTGCTTGCTGTCCAGGTCTTACATGATTATTAGAACAATGCTTACCTCATTTTTTATAAAACCGTTTTGTATTTAAACAGCAACATTTTCCCTTTGTGCATTTTGTTGCTGTGTTTTGTTGTCTTTTGATTTCTTTCTGGAGAAGTGATAATGTAGTTTTCATTCTTTAATCTTGGAGCATTGGCAGAACCGAGTGTCAGTCTTGGCACCAGCATCACAGAATTGCCTCTTCTTAATATGTGGAACATCTTGACAAGTAAATAAATATAGCGTAACTTGAAAACAAAAATATGTTCAAGTAATAAATTGCTCACATTCATTTTATCCATTTGACGTTATTGCCTGAGAATATAATCTGTATAGATTGCTTAGGCTGGTTAAGGACAACAAATTCTTGTAGAACTCCATATACACAACGTGCTTTAATATTAAACACCTAGTTTGTTTTATTAGATACTTTGTTTCCTTGTTTTGTAATTTGACTATAACCTTGGTTTTTATATAATTGTTAAAATAGAGCTTTTTGGTCTTTAGTTATTGAGTAGAAATAAAAGCTAGATATCCTGTCTGAATGTCTTTAATGTCTTGACAGGCTTAGTTTGCCTGCTCTGTCTAAATTCGCTCTGTGCTTATACAAGCAACACAGGCACTTCAGTCCCATAATTGGCCAAGTAGCTCATATTGTGGACATGAAACTGGATTCTATAGAGGATATAAGGTAAGTGTCAGAAGCAGAAGAAGCAAAATGTTGCAATTACTGGTCTATCTTTTCTGAAGACTTTCCCTTTTTCTCAACTGGAGGTTACTTTGCTTCAGTTTGTGGGAAAGAAGTGGTTTTTATTTGTGCTTTGATTGACATGAGCATGCATTTTCCCAATGACTTCACAAAGAATTTCCTTATAACCTGTCTAAATGATTGAAACTACAGCTTGATTGTTTAGTTTATAGAAATTTAATTAATTTCCACTGTTATACTTACAGTACAGCAGATATTTACAATCAGCGTTATCATGATTCAAAACATGGATTATTTTGGTAATTTAGAGGCTATTGACTCACCAGAAGATGCTTTTCTCCCTTTTTTCTCCCTTGACATACATAGTTTCTCCACCATGACATGTCTTTGTTAACAGCAGTAAGGGGTTTTACAGCAATATTGTGTTTATTTATCTTCAGAGCATTGTTTTTCTGGTCAAGTTGAATTAATAAATTCTCTTGTTAGTATGTCTAGCGCATTACCTTCATATTTAAACTACTTTAAACAGCTCTAGTCAAAGAAGACCAAGCTCATTTTTTTCTTGTTTCTGTTTCCCTGGGGCTGTTACAGCAAAGGCTTCTCTTTCTTTCTTCTGCTTTATATAGCATCAGCAGTCCCAACACTGAGTTTTTCACATGTGAGGATCCTGCTTATTTAAACTCCTTGAACAGGACTGCATTTCTTTACTGAAATCACTTTCTCTGTGGTTGTAAGTTTTAGTTCCTTAGGAAGGGATTCTTTCTTTGGAGTGACAATGACTCTTATCCCCATCCTGTCACTTGGAAATTGTTTGGGCTTCTTTAGTGTCTGTTGAACATTAAAGATATTTTTGCAAATATGAATCAGGCAAATCAGGGTCTTGCCTTAGGCAAATGCTTTTATCATGTGTAACTTTGTAAGAGATGGCTGAAAAATTCAAATCATTTCAGAAGTTCACTGAAAGCAGAATTTTTACTTTAGTAGGATAAATGGTTTTTACTTATCCATGTTTTCTGGATTAGATTTAAAATTCTCTTTGCACAGAAGCCAACTACCATTCCTTTCCTCTTGCACTTAATTTAATAAATATAAAATGTATAGCTTACTATGTTCAATGTGCAAATAAGAAACTTTTGAATTGTTTAGGATCTTGTCAGTTTTGATGATCAGCATATCTGAAGTTATCACAGAGAGTTTTCGAGATCGATTACTACACAAGGCTGAACAGCTCTTAGAAGAAGAGCATGAGGACCACTTCAACTATGCCAGAAGAATACTCCAGTTTCTCCTAAATGTTAAACTGAGATATCATCCAGTGCTAGAAAAATGCAACAGGATTTTCCTTGAAAGTGCCTCCCGTCTTGATATACACAGTATTAGTCATATTTTTGGACTGTATGAACAGCTGGGTTTTGACAATGCTGAATTTCGCTTGATTGCTAAACAGCTGCTATCTGAAACTATAGATGATTATTATGATCCTGAAACATTTGCAAAATTATTTTTTTCTCTTGGGCCTATGGCAGGATCTAAGGTTAGAGAAAGGTAAGTTTATTAATAATTTTGTCTTATTTATGATATATGCATTCTTACACAGAAATTTAAAATGTACCAGTGTTTGGAGGAATTTGTGAGCCCATCTGTGAGCTGAGCCTTAGGTTTCCTGGTTGTAACGTTGTAGCAATGGATGATTTCATCATGGAAACACTGTCAAAGGAGTATGTTTTACTAAGAAGTTGAACAGATCATCCATCAAGGGGGGTGTGAATGCTGTTATGCAAGGCCATCCTGTAGCTCTATCTCTTAGACTACAGCCTTCCTTTCACACTGGGTGGTAGTAAAAACCTTTCTGTCTTTCTCCTGAGAAACATATGCAGTGATATGTGTTGCTTTTTCCTTTTAAGACTGTCAGTAGCTGAAAAAGCCTGAGTCTTGTCCTATACTAGATTGCTGACATCCTATTCTTTATGAAAGATCGTCATCAGGGAACACTTCAGCATTTATTTAGAGCATAGTATTGTGTGACAGATTTTTTTTTCCCTCTGCCTGTTTTTCTTGTGCCACAAAATCCTATTTGGGGGTGATATTACTCATGGGTCTCTCAAAGTCTGCAGTTCTAGGCAGAATTTTCTATATTAATTACAATGAGTCATATTTTCATACGTCTCTTCATGAACATTTTCTTTATTCAGAGATTTGGACGTGCTGCAAGCCTGTGTTGGTTTTGCCATAGCTGATTTAGTTCCAAAAGTTTTTCTTAATTGTTTTTTTAAATTTGTATTGTGTGTGATAAACATTGGCTTTAATTACAGAACCAGTTCAGTTCATGTTTGATTCTGTTATCTGTAGCTTGCTGATTGATCATTAATTATTTTGTGTCTTAGAGTACTTTCCCTGTTTCTTATCTACTTTTAGAATTGTTAGACTTGCTGTTTTCTAACATCAGAACAATACGCAGTGGTCCAACACACTCACACCCCTATATCTGTCTATCTGTGCTAGACAGATCAACTGTTTAGAAGTCCACAGAACAAAAGTCTCTAGTTTGGGAGAATTTTGCTTCCAGAAATAGTATTTGGCTCTTTTCCTCATAGGTAAAGAAAATGGCTGCAATGTTTGCCGGAGATTTTCAACTGTTTTTCATTGGAAACTGTCTTTTCCTCTTTAGGTTGCTGGTAACTGCAGTAAGCATGGCAGAGGAATTTAGCAGTCACCAAGTATTGATGATACTGAAGACTATGCGGAAAATGAAATACAGAAACTCTCATCTACTCAAAAAGTAATATTTTTGATATTACTAAGAAGTTGTATTCTGTAGGTAAACTTCCATTTAGTGTGGAAAATTATGACATATCCAGTAAGATAGGTGCTGTGGGTGTATCACTTGCACACAAGTGCTTATACACTATAAGTTATTGGCCCTTACAGATTCTGAAATATTGTAGCTTGACCCAGAAGTAATTGAGGCAATTTAGGCATTTCAAAGAAAGGCATTTCACCCTCACCAAGTTGCTGTTGTATAGTATCTGTCTAATTTACAAATATGTGATCCTATTGCACTAAAGCTAGCCTCTAGCAATTACTGTAAACTCCTGAGAGTGCAAATGAAATCTGGTAAGTTGCAGAGAACGTGTCCTGTCTTGGAGATGAAGATGTAGCATTAGGTATGTCAGAGATACAGCAGAGTTAAGTGCAGGTTGTGAACAGTTATTGTATTGAAGGTACTTATGTGAATCAAATAGATCCTTGAAAGAAAAAGGACATTTGTGTCCTGTGGCACAAAGGGATACTAAAAGGAAGATCAGGTGAATTCATGTCTTTTCTTCCTGCGTCTCACTGTCTAAAGACGTTTAGGTATTATGTTTCCCTATAAATCTATCCCCCAGCTTTAGACCAACACAGCTGTAGCAGCCACTGTTCCGTGAGTGTTGTAGTGCTGAAGCTCCTTATGCTGTTCTAGTTTATGTTCTTGGTCCACTCTAAATTTAACCAATTGTGCAATCTGCAACAGAAATTAGTAGTGTGAGGTAGCTGATTTGTTGTGATGAGGACTTTAATTTTGCAATTCAGTAAGTGGAGAGAGGCTGCTCTAAGTGGAATAGTGTCAAAATTGGTATGGAGACGAGTGCAGGTGTGTAAAACCCTCCACACAGGTACTGTGCACCACAAGACACCTCTATTTCATGTGGCACGTTGGAGTTTGCAGTATCTTTTGTATTAGCCTAATACCATGTAATCTTTTCCTCTTTGTATTCAGAATGGCTTCTGTTCTGCACAAACACTTGGACAGCTATCATGTATTGCAGTTGGTAAAGTTAACACAGTACTTGGTGGCGTTGCATTGCCAGGATCTGGAGCTATTTTCCAAACTAAAAATGTTACTATTAGGGTAAGTGTGTATTGGAAATGTAGCTATTTGAGTTTCAAACAGTTCTCTACTTAAGATTTTAAATAGCAGTCTAAGATGTTAGTGTTTTGTTCCCATAAAATACAAAGTAACAAAATTTTACAAGTATTTGATTCTATTAAACATCAGATGATGGAAAGCAGATATTGTCTTGCCTATAAACCCAACAGTATCTGCTAATACATATGATACTTTTTAAGAATATTTTTTCCCTTTTTCTTTTGACCAGTGTAATAACAATAAATTTTGATTGGTGTTTGATAGGATGGGTAGATATTAATATTGTATGTGATGTTTGACAGAAGAAGTAATGAAAAAGAGACAGAATGCCTTGGTTGGGACATGTGAAAGTGTGACGCAGAAGTACTCTTTTGATTGAAGAACTGTCCAGTTAGTTCTCAGGCTTGTACAGAACAACAGAAAGTTACCAGACAAGACATCTTGCTTTCATTGCTCAGCCTCTATGGGGATGTAATGCCTTGGCTGTACATTTTTTTTGGTGAATGATGTCTTCATGTTCCTCAGACTCCTTAAAACCTGGATGCTTCCTAGGACCGAAATCACAGAAATTAACCAGGCCCATAAACCCACAGATAACCTTGACAAATGTGGACCTTCTGGCCTTACTAAAAACTTCTGTCTTTATCGGTAACAGGTGGAGTTTCACCAGCTGACTGTGCTGCTCACTGTCTTCCTCCCCTTCTTCATTTTGAATAAATTAGAAGGAAGAAGTTAATCTCACTGAAAAAAAAAACAGATGTGTGGATTTCTGCCAAGTCATTAATATTCTGCTTATTTTATATTTGATGTGCAGCTTTTGACTTCCAAATTAGAACTTTCAAGCATGTAATTTTTTTTGTTTTGTTTAAATATTTGCACATTGTCATGACTGATGGACTTTTTATTTCTATCTCTCTTTCAGTTATTTAAAATCTAGTGTGATACCTGCTGATACTGCAGCCATAATTCGTGTTCTGGCCATGCTTCCTTCTTTACAAGTGGAGGAAATGATTATAAACAAAGCAGCAGCAGCTTTGCCTCAATGCAGACTCCATCATTTGAATTGCATTGCTACAGCTCTTGTCAAGTGGAATCATCATGGCCAGTTGCACTGGCAAAACAGTTCTGAGCTATGTGCCAAGCTTCTGCAAAAACTAAATGAGTGTGGATTTCAGAGGCTTCAGAAAGCCAACAACTTAAATCTTCTGTTGGAAGAACTGCCGTATGTGAATGGAGAGTGGTTTGAAGAAGTGCTGAATGAGGAAGCTCTGGCCATGTGTCAACACTTGATAGATCAAATAACATGGGCAAATGTTTTACCCTTGTCTTTTTTTCTCATAAAATCAGAGCACCATTGTCCTGCATTGTTTGACAGAATAGCGTCTGTGACTGTTGAAAATATAGACAAGGTGTCTCAGTTTTTCTTTCTATCTACTGTGAGTTATTCAGTAAGAAAGGGCACGTTAGTAGTTGATGTGTTTCAGAGCGCAATCCACACATGTTTTTATGAGTTTTCTTCAGTGTAGCTGATTTGGACATCATCTGTTTTTGTGCTCACTTAAAGCTGTTTTACTTCTATATGTATAAATTTGCACTTATCATTAATTTTAATTTCTTTTTTATTGTTCACTCAGTGTTAGGTCAGCCATAATCGTTTACATTCAACTTTACATTTGACCATCTTAATTTTTTTTAAACTTCTTGATAAATAATCACATCACATGGTGGATATTTTAACAGTATTAAAATATCTGTGGGGATTTCCCCAATAGCCTGTCTATTTGGTCAAAATTACTCTTTTTTTTTTTTCTACTATCTTTTTTCTCATTCTCAATCTGGTGTTCATATAGATCTTCAATTTTATTCTGTTGCAGTTTAGTTTCTTTAAGAAGATTTAATGCAAAACCTTAAAAGGTTCTTTAAGTGTATAGAAACACTTGGATTGCCTACATGAAATAAATTTGAAGTTTTAATTGTGGCTGCAATTTCAACAATTTTATTTTTTTATTATTTTCTCCAGGAAAAGTTGACCAAAGAAAATAGTTCACCTACTCCTAAATCTCCAAAATCTGAATGAATTATAAAGCTTTTTTTTTATTATAAAGCAATATTATGATGTTTTGCAGTAACTTGATTTAGGATGTCTTTTTTTTTTTCAGATTCCCACCTCTGAAATCTATTTTATTCTCTTCCTTTTCTCTGCTTTGAATTATGAGCCTCCTGACAATGAAGAATTCTTTAAGAGTTGTATCCAACATCTTATTTCTAACTTGAGTAAGTGCAATAGACAAATACTTTTACTGAATGAAAATGGGAATAGAATGGTACTTTGGTTAAGCAAAGAAAAGGTAAGTACATTGCTACTCATACTCTGCCTACTGGGGTTAAACCATGACAAATATTCAATTTTGGGTTTTGTTTCACCTGTTAAATATGACTGTTGATAAGGGACTAGCAAAAGATGCTTTGGCATAGTAAAATTTAAGTGAAAAATCTGATTAATTCACTGTGCTGTTATTGGATAGAATTGTTGTGTTCCCCAAGGAATTTGGGAACCAGATACATTTTGCAATTCATGACAAAGAAATAGTTAAAATTGTAGAGGAAGTGTGTATGGATTTGTGTTGTCCATTAAGAGGGAAAATCAGATTATTTGAGAGGCCAGGGAAAGGGCATTGCAAATCCTTTCAACTTTGTTATGTGTTAATATGGGTTTCTCTCTGGTTTTTCAAGGTCATCTTGAAACTTATCACTTGGTGCTGCTCGGTCATGTTTTGGCAATGGCTGGGTATTTTCCTGCAGTTCTGATAACGACGATATTTAATGTTTTTTTCCTAAGCAAACTGGATGCTCAACTTAAAGGTAGCTATCTAGCTTTTGATGAATTTGATTGTGTAGCATTTTGCCTAAAATGCTATTTGGATTTACATATGACTTGAGATATTGAATTACTCTTTAAATTATTTTGCTTTTGGGGAAAGACACCCTCTTTATAATATAGTCATAGTTGGAGTGCTAAAAGGGCAGGAATGAACGAAAATATGTTCTTTGTTTTAAAAGTACAGACCTGTATTGCAGATGAGAGAAAGTAAAACAAAACAAATTTTATAGTCAACTTATTGCACTCAGTATTTAATAATTCTTCAATTTTATTGGAAATAAAATTACCTGACTGTGGTGTTTATTACTAGAAGTAGTCACAAAGCTGAAGGAATAATGTGGGATTCTTGCTGCAAGAAATGCATCCTCCCTGTCTCTTCTCTCTAAATAAGAGACTGAATGTTTGACTGTTCATTCCTCTCTACCTCTACGTTGTTCATTGTCAATGTACTCTTGTCATTTTGCCCTCAACTACTTAATTACATTTATGCAATAGGAAGCAATTTCTGTCTTCTCTCTTGCTGTTGTTCTTAATGTTGATCAGAAATTTTTTTTTTTCATTTATTTTCTCAGGGATTTTGAGAACCTTTCTAAAATTCTGCAGTATGAGTTATATAGATGTCATAGTATACAGATATTTGCATTTCTAGTAAAAAATTCAGAGGCTACCATTTAGTTCAATTTGTTGGATTTTTCACATTTCAGTTCACACATTTCTATGTTGTTTTGTTTTTGTTTTTTTTTTTTTTTTAATCAGTCCTGCCTGATAGGATGAAGCAGAGGGTCCGCTCAAGCCTCATGAAATTGAACAGAGCAGTCTGTCTGGAATGCCCAGAGTTTCACATCCCTTGGTTTCATGAGCCATACTGCCAACGTGTCTTTCATAACAGTAAGTAATTTAGGACAGGAAAAACTGCCCTTGTTACTCATAATAGTCTTATCTTTTTAGAGCTATAGTAGATGTTTCTTCTAAAACTGTCATATTGACTCTAGCACACAATAGAAGGCACCCCCCTCTCTGCTGAGCATTTAGTAGTGCAACCACTTAGTAGTGCAACTGGGAGCAAACTGGTTTTCCTTGTGAGAATTAATGTAGTAGAGATGGGATATTTCTGCAGAAGAATTAAAATTTAAATACACAGAAACAGTGCATGTGGCATGAAGGATGGAAAGGCAGGAAGAAGATCATTCTGTACTGGAGGAGATGGGTAATTTTTGCTCCCTGCTTCACTTACAAAACTGAACATTTGACTTAAATTTTTCAAGGTAAACATTTTTACTGCCTTCTTTTGAACTTGATCCTCCCTTCTTCCTCACAAGAATGAAGATTCCTCAGGGATAAGAGATAGAGAAGTAGGCTAGTGATCAAGTGTAGCAGCTGAGAACTTTCAGAATAGTGATCAATTCAGAATCCATCTAATGCAAGCACAGTATCTCCTCCACTAATTCTCATGGGGAGATCTGCTGTGCTATCTACAGAACTCAGCTACCTACTTTGTCTCTAATACTGAAGATGTTTAATGGCGCAAGTTGTTAATCTGCAATGGGCAGAGAAGTGGCAGATAGCGTGGTATGGCTGTAATAAACCCAAGGTGAGTAAATACATGTCTAAACATAACTAAAAGCAAACAAAATCCATCAGGCAAAACCTAAAACTTGAGGTTTTGTAGTATGTGAATGGAAAAATCCTGGGATCTAAACTCTGGATTTGAAATTTACTTAAAAGCATGCACCTGCCACTTTCTAGCTAAAATATGATCACTTTATCTCTGAATTATGATGGAATAATAGTTGGGATTTGTGGAAAAGATTTAATTCAGTAGCCTGGCTGTCAAAAATACAATGTCTGAAAGCACTATTTTCAGAATTTTGGGTGTAGAAGTTTTGATGCATGAATTCTCTATTTTGTCTTTGTAGGCATGAGCCAAATAAATCCACAGCGACAGCATATTCACAGAATGCTGACAGAGATCTTAGGAGGGAGCCATTACTCAAGAATATCTGTTCTCACACCATACTACTATGAAATAGGTGAGAAGTTAATACTCTAAAAATTGTTATGGAGTCCTTTCATATCACTGTTATTGCCAAGATTAGGAAGCTCCTGGTCATATGGCCCCAAAATAACACAAGATATTGCAAAGAAGAAATTGTTGTATAAAATAGTTTCCAAAACATTCTTTATAGTATAAATAATGTTGGGTATCTCTAATTATGGCTATCAGCTTTTCTAGAAGTAAACATTGCACAGATCAAATTCTTTCATTTTTATTTTGTCAGCAAACATCTTTGTTTTGCTTTCTGGCAGATTTTGAGTGTGTCCTGGATGTAAATAAAAAGCCTCTTTCCTATATGGCTCAGAATATAGCTTTGGGTGGTGTGGGGGGAATACATTTGAGACGTGACATCAAGGATAAAGGGAGAAAGGCTCTGCCACCAGGAGCTCAAAGGTCAGTACATTGAATTCTTGCACATTAGCTCTTCCAAGCTTACATCCATTACAAGTTTAGGCCGGGTTTTTGATGCTCATGTCCTAATGTTCTGTTCCTTTTTCCAAAGTCTGATGAGGTTTAGCTTTCTGGGGTGTGGTGGGTTAGCCACAGCTGCTCCCTCCCATTTGCATGGCATGGCTCATGCCCCTGCAATGTGATGGGGGAGAGAACGTGGAGGGTAACAGGAAGGAAGAAAATTCCTGGGTTGCAATTAAGACAGTTTAATAAGTGGGGGAGGAAAAAAAAGGGGGGAGGGAGAAACAAAACAATCAATGGCCACGCAGTCATTCACTTACAGCAGACCTGTGCCAGAGCAATGGCTGTGTGGGAAAAAGTCCCCTCTTCTTTACTGCTGAGCATGATGTTGTATGGTGTGAAATACCACTTCAGGCAGCTGAGGTTCCCTCCCAGCTGTGTCCCTTCACAACCTCTTGTCAATGCAGCCTGTATGCACTGTGGGTGCAGAGGGAGAAACAGGGAAGGCCTTGATACTGCGCAAGTGCTTTTCGGCAGTAGCCAAGATATCTGTGTGTTATTGACAGTCACAAGTTCAAAACACGGCATCAAATGAACTGGTATGAAGAAAAGTACCTCCATCCCAGCCAAACCCAGTACAGGTCCTTGACATGTGTTTCATGAGATTGGAATACTGCTTTCCTCCCACCTTTTCAAATGCAAGCCTTGAAAATGCTGGTTAGCTGTTTTTACCATTGGAACAAAAACAGATGCAGGGAGAAAATGGTTTTTCTGAATTCAAGTATCTCTAGATAAATAGGAGGAAAATGTTTTGTCTAATTCCAGGGAGTTCTTCAATTTGTGTTTTCTGAGAATTGTCAGGTTTATCTAGTCTTGCTGTAACTATCAATACTGAACTAGAACTATCACTTCTTGCTGGAAGTAAATGCACATTTTTACTTTTTGCAGAATTGCTTTGGAATTTCTTGATTCAAAAGCTTTTAGCAAAGATTATTCACGTCATCTTAAAGGAGAACCTGCAGTGAAAAAGCGACACCTGGAAATGCTGGGGTACCGAGTCATTCAGGTGAGCAGTCAGCAATACTTTGTGTCCTTTCTGAATTGCATCAGCATTTCAAAATGATTCATTTTCCTCTCAACAGATTTAGAAACAGTTTTATTGTTAAAAGCACCTACTGGGAGAGAGCAATTTTTGTAGTTAGGGGGGAAACTCTAAGCTGTTCTCAAGGTGTTGTAAGGACTTCACAGAACTCACACCTTCTCTGAAAGAGGGTGAAGCAAAACTGAAGTCAAAAGGTCCCAGTCTGACCTTACTGCAGGCAAACCAGCAATCTCATTGTAGCCTCAGTAAAGGAGGAAAAGTCAAATGAGAGTTTCAGTTCAATTCACTGAAGATTTCTATGGTAGAAAAAGATTGAACATACCCTCCTTGAGTGATAAGACAATTTGGCAGCTGCCAGATGGGATATGGATGCTGTTTGTCTGCTGCAGTGATAGTGTTGTGACAGGGAACACTAGAGGCCAGATGTAATTCACCACCAGCACTGAAACATTTGGGAATTGGAGACTCATTAATGCAGAGGCGCCTATATATTTAATTACTCATTTTAGCTAGAATCCTACTTTAAGCTTAAATTTTGTTGGTTGGGGCTTTTTTAAACAGAATAATCATCCTTTTTCATGTTATACTACTGATACACCATTCCAGTCTGCTACATTACCATTCCAGTCTGATACATTAGCATTACAAACTACAGTGACCTGGGATTTTTCTCTCAATTCGGGTTTTAAAAGAGGGGAGGGTGTAATGGAGTTGTCACAGCCTATATTGTATGGGCATCTGTTTCATATCTCTGCAATTATGCTGCTTTTTGGAAGTAGATTGACTGTACTTACATAAATGAGAATCTTACAATAAGATGGATCTTTTCAGTATTAGACAGGCTTTTGGAAGGACACAGGTGGTAAATATCTTCAAGTGAAGAACAACATATATATATATATATATAACATATAGCTTATACCAATGTTAAAAGTCAGTTTGTACCATTCTGTTCTACAGATTCCTCACTTCGAATGGAATTCTATGGTTCTGTCAACAAAAGGTGAACAGCTGGAATACCTGAGACAGCAGCTGTATGGAATACAGTGATATCACACACGCAGTCTAAAGTACTTTTATAAAAACAGTTTATGTACCATCAAACGTCTCATAATTCTGGAATACTTAAGTTTCAAAAATCTCTTTATCTGTATCAGCTGGGCCAAGGCTTGCCAAGGTCATCACATGTAAAGAGATGTAATCCTCATTTCTTTAGGGATTGCAAAAGGCAGGTCACAGTGGGCTGTGAAGATGTGATAAGAATGCTTAAAATTTCTCATTATCTGGAAGCTATTACAAGCACATGAATCTAGCAGTTTTGCAATCAAATTACATTTTATTTCCTAAATAAATAGCACAGAGACTTAGCCAGACATAAAACTCTCCACAGAAAAAGTTGGAAATACTATTGACTAGGAGAGTAAAGTCAGTAATGTACTGGAAACTGTGTCTGTCCTCCAGCATGTGACAGAATGAGCAGTTAGGAATCAAACAGCATCTGTACTCTGAAACCAAGAAACTGAAATGCAGATTTTCTAAGAATAAGGCTGCTTTTAGAGCCATTCAGTTTCCATTCTCAGAACAGAGGTACTGTGGGGGACTGTGCTGGGGCAGAGTATTGTGTAGTAAGGAACCTCCAGCTGCTTCTCCCGCGTTGTGATCTGGTGTGTGCAGAAGAATGGCTGAGCCTCCTGGGACACCTACACATACTGGAAAATCCAGCCAGGGTTTGTGCAGGAGTTATAAGACACTGAGATGCAGAAGGAAGAAGTGGAATAGCCAGGAGAATGTTCACTGTAGAGCAGTAACTGCAGGGGCGTCATGCTTGACTAATCATCCCATTTCCAGAGGCAGCCACATTGTACCTACAGCTGCCATCACCTTAGGGTGATTGACAGCTGTGCCTGTTTTTTCACGTGTGCAATGAGGATATGTTTTCTTGCTTATTTAGTAGAAACAGGACACATTATTTTACCACTTCACCTGAAACTTGGCAGAGATAAGCAACTGCATATCTGAATTGGCCATTCTGCATCTTGCTGTCATCTCTTTTTTTACTATTCAGTAGTAGAAGAAAAATGTTTGATTAACTGAATGCAAATCAGGACAGGAATGGAAAGTCAGGAAAAACCAATAGAACTGATCTACGCTGCAAGGTACTTTCCTCCTGAGGCAGCCCTCATGTTTGTGGGAAGATTGACAAAACTAGTAGATGGTAGTCTAGACATTTATGGTTATCAAATGGACAAGGGCTCCAAGATGTAATGACTGCTTTGAGGAAATGTCGTTGAAGGCACAGCACATAGAAAGATTCTGTGTGCATTATATTTTGTATAAAATGGAGAAGACAATCATAAATATAGGTTAGTATTTCAGAAGGTGGACTACCTGTCAAAGAGGTCTCACATGACTCTATTCTGTACAGACAGCCTTCAAGCAGCGGCCTCAGAGTGTAAGAAAGGTGGCAGTGGCTGAAGTTATCAGTCTGGGTGGTCATGTTTGAGCTGAACCCTGCTTTTCAGGATTCTGGCAGTCACTGTACCAAGCCAGTTTTCTTCAAATTATGTATGGATAAAGTTATGAGTATGCTCAATGGGAAGAGGATTAAAACTTGTTATGAGTGGTCCAGAAAGGGCATTGAAGAAAAGCAAAAAAAAAAGCAATTCAGTAAAACGTGTTGTTCTTAATTCTTTGCACTCATTCTTCCTATGTTAATTCAGCAAGTGTTAGAGCAGATGAGTGGTGCAAACCAGTGATCTAACTGGAGCCAGTAAAAATAGGTGGTAAGCACAGCTGCAGATTTGGGTACTGAAGGGAAAATGCCCCACAGATTAAGTACTAGTGGGCAGTAACATACTGAAGTGAACGGTGATGGCTGTGCCTCTGTGTATGTTTACTTCTGTCTCAAAGGAAAGCAACGCAAGAGGTCATTTGATAGTTGGCATTGCTATTCAATCAAGTGTGGTGGCCTTCTTTTCCAGTTTAGATTGAAATTTATGAAATCCTTTAGATTGATGACACCCTCTTTATGCAATGGAGAAATCCTTTGAAGAGATACTCGACCAAAAAATGGTAAGCGAGCTCTGAAGGAAACTGAGTGCTCTATTTTGGGCAAAGGCTGTACTAAGAGATCTGTGTCCTGTCAGTATGATAGTGATGATGAGCTAATCACTAAAAAAAGACACCATCAAGTGATACTTTTATAGTTTTAAAAACAAAGTTTAATTGTTAAAAGTTTCAATGTCAAAATGCATCAACTCTATAGTAAATGAAAAAGTCCTCTCTGTCACAGATATTTGCTAAAGATAGTTCTTTTAGGACTTTTTCATGAATGCTTGTTATTGGCCTCAGATCTCTGAGAAAAACTTCCATAAAATATTTGCTTTGGAAATAAATATAAAAGCATTAAAAAAGTGGAAAATCCTTGTTACCAGAAGTCTAAACATAGTAGGTAAAATAGTAGAGCTAGTAGAGCTACTAACTTTATGAACTTCTCTACCCTCTCCTCTGTTTACTAGTATAGCTTTGGCTGAGACTGGCATTTATTAGGCCACATAATATTAAGCCACTTTTGTTTAAAACATTAAATTCGATTCCAAGCTAAATTATTTTTTGAGGTCTGTGATGAGAATATTTCCAAGATATTGCTGAAGAGTGAAGGATTTACATACATTACTAAAAGGGGAAATCTGGCCATACAAACTGCCAGTTAGAATAAAATTAGCTACCTATAGTTGTATTTAACTTAACAATTAATTCATGCACATTGTTTGGAGGACAAGCCACCAATACCTGGATTGTTTTGAGTGCAAGGAAGGCTAACTAGTGTTGTTTGCAATTTCACAGAGTGGAAAATTGAGTTCTTGCCAAAATCTTAATCTAATCACCATTAATTATAACCCTTTAGAAATTTAAACACTGGCAAAAATTCAGTGGTTGCTGGTTAGCTTGGAAGTATCTTAAGAAGTGGACATACAAATGAACTATTTGACAGTTCCCAGTATGACTAGTATGATGCTATAAAACTGTACAATTTGGGGACATTTTCATGCAACAAAACCAGAAGAGCCTATCAAAACTCCCTCACCATATCTTCCAGCATTTTGTTTACAGTTTGGATAACTTGAAGAGGTTTAAGCGCGTGGCCAGGCAGGAGGCTCCAGTGGCATATCGAATCTCTTTCAGTATGCCAACCCATTCTTTCTTCTCATCATCATACCTGCATTTAAAAAAAAAGTTAGAAAATAGCTTCTTTAAATTTGAGTTCGATGCTTCAGCACACATATGTGAAAAGGAGGATAGTCCACCTGTTGCAAAGGCTTGTAGCAACCATGTGTTGAAGGGTGTCACAAAAGGCTGCTTTTGTCCTCTACTCCAGAACAGAAAGATGCTCTTGCACACAAGCTATTCTTTTCCTGGTCCCTACAGCTTGTTGCAGACCTGTGTCATCCTTTAAAAAAGCCTCCTCCTTAAGCATCCCTTCTGAATTTCTTCAGATTCTTGCATATAAAGTTTGGGGGTTTTCCTTCCTACTGCCAGCCAAAGCTTCTGAATTTACATTAGCAACTAAGAGTTGCAGCAGAGATACAATGTCTCATCACTGCTGCTGTGATTAGCTCAAAAAAACCTAGAAGATAGGGACTTCTGATTCTCTTGGAACAGTTACTCATTTGACCATCAAGACATCAGTATGTACAGGTCTCTGTATACGCATGCTTTTCTGCATCACAGTGTCACAAAATAATTTTTTATTGGCAAGGCTAAACCTGCCAAGAGATGGCAATTTACTCTTCCAAAGAAGCTGAAGATCATGACTTGGACTGGTCAAATAATTAGTAGGTGGAAGTAGTCATTAGATATAAGGTCTCATGTTTATTTGTTACTTTCTGACAAACTTTTTTATCTGTCAACAAATGCTTTACAGCCTGTGCTATGGATAATTTTCAGAATTAAACATATTAAAAAATAGTGTTAGCCTCCAGTGTCTACAAACCTCAATTTTATATAAGACTTTTGACCAGGAAAGAGTGACTAAAATTAAACTTACTTCCATATGTCAGTGACTTCACTAGGTGCAAATTCTTTAGATTCAAGCTGAATCATTGCAAAGCCTCCAATAGCATACAAAGCTCCGCTTAAAGTGACTAAACTAATGGAACTTCTCTCTTGGGGAAATTCAGGCATTAGCTCCCATCTAAGGATCAAAAGAAAAAGTCAAGTTAAACACGTAAGAAATAGTGTAAACTGAATGCACTAAAATACTTCTCTGGGCAACAAATTCAGGTACCAAGACCATGGTTTAGTAAAAGGAAAAAAATCTGAGATTTATCAGCAGTAAGTTCCAGTGTCCATCCCCTCAGGGACTTCTGCAACTCTTAAGTGACACAGTGTTAAGACATCTCTTCTCATGGACAACTTCTTAGCGATTCCCCGATTGTTCAGTAATATGCTTCATACAGATATATTGTTCCCCAGTTATTCTCACTTCTCCCTAGAGTTTCCAAAATGCCTATTTATTTCAAATGGCATTAGCATAATAACTGGAGTGTGTGGGGGTACAGGAAAAATGTCTAGAGACCCACTCTGTAAACTGCTGCTGTTGCTGCCAAAGATGGGACTATAGACCAAATCAGTGGGAGTACAGTACCTGAACAGCTTTGTGACTCTTACCTCAGGGCTCCTAAAAGCCTAGATGATAAAACACTTTATTAAAATAGGTTGAATATTGCACTCACTTATTGGTGGTCAGATCAAAAGCTTCAACAGATGCAGTAAGGCCTTCCTCAGTGACACCACCTGCAATGACAATCTTGCCCTTATGGATGGCTGTTCCAAACATTGAACGAGGCACTTTCATTGGAGCCAGGTCTCTCCAATCTCCTTTCTTGGGATTGTACACAAATAATCTATTAGTGCATTTCCTGGGGAGCAAAAAGAAAACTGGTGATCGTTTCTAATGAACTTTTGACTTGTTCCAAGTACATCTAATTGAGGTAGACTGTATGGGTTTATCTGTACCACCTCTTCCCTCTCCTGGAGAATCCTTTCTTTTATCTACTCTGAGAATCCTTGCAATGTCTACAAAGCATTACTAACATCCATAGGACTAAATCAAATGTGGTTTACATTACACAGGGCAGCCATTTCACTGTACTTTTCAGGAGAAAGTCAATATCCTTTCCCAGCATATTGTATTTAGATGATTTGTAGAGGAATATATAGCAAAGGTTATTTAAAGGAAAGATTATGATGGTATTTTGGCTGTTATGACAAACTTTTATCTTAAATATCCCCTATAAAACACTTAAAAATTACCACTCCATGTTCAGTGTGAGTGAAAACTTTTATTTTTCTAATGTCATACCCAGTAAGCTATAACAGGTATCACAGGCCAGAAAATTGGAAAAACTAAGACTGTAATTCCAGGGCACCTAGGTATTTCTATCTGAAAGGAAAGAATACTTTCAGTGAAGGTCCTGATAGCTAATTTGTCTGCAGTGTAATTAAAATTTACCTTGGAAATAAGTATGGTTATTAAAATAGCAAGTTGGATTACAATTTATATGTAATTTACCTTATCACTAGAAAATATATCATATACACCATAATGTGTTCCCCTCTGCCAGACTGTTAGCAACCTTAATCCAGAGATGCAGAAATGGGAAACCCTCATTTCTGTGTGTGAGGACATATTATCTATTTAAGGACCAAGAAGATAATGTTATTAATTGTCATAAAAAGACTTAGAGACTCACTTATCATCAGTTTTTCCACCAAGACAATATATCAATCCATTGTTTGAGATAGTTGCATGGCCATATACTTTGATGGGCAGTTTTTTGATCTCACCCCATTTCATTGCCCTGGAACAAGAAGATCACTGTTAGGGTTTTTTCAACTAACAATGGGCCATCTATATGTCCTCAGTGGGCATAATTAAATTTGAAACATACACAGGGTCATAGCACAATACTGAATCTAGCGACTCCTCAGTGCGAAGGTCCTTGCCTGCTATTACATAGATCTTGTTGTCTGACTCTCCCAGCCCGAAGAGACACCTGGCTGACGGCAGTGGAGGAAGAGCAACCCACTCACCAGCAATGCTATCCAGCTGAAAGAGCATCAGAACAGGAAGGGTTAGGAAAGGCAAAGAAAAAAAATCCACACAATGAATATTGTTCCACAATTTATCTACTGGCACGCAGTGTCTCTCAACAGCAAATCTGTTTGCCTGAACAATGTGCCCTTCCCTCAGTGCAGCTAATGAATGATGTCTTCTACCCACCCATGCTTCATTGTGCTGAGATCTAGCAGAGTCAATTCCATGCAACTGTTTGTGTCTGCTCACCCTCACTGTTTCCTTGCCCTTTTATTAAGCTCTTCTTCCTTACACAAAAGGTCCCTCACTCTCGGTTCCCTATCATGTTGGAAAGAACAAGTGGTTCTTCTTCCTGCCCGAGGGAGCAGGCACTCCTGCAGTTCCACAGCTGTATGATTAGCTGGTTGTGCTCATCTCTACAGTGAGGTGCCAGACAGCTTACACGGTTCTTACTGATCAGGAGTCATCACATGGCAAATGGCACAGATGTTTCTTTTGCAATCCCTAAGGTAACAGATGTGTTTCATCACAAATACCTCAAAAGTTCATGAGATCTCTGAAGACACAAAAACCACATCACTCTTAAGCAAAATAGGAAATCACTGCACCTCCCTCGGCAATAATATTGATGCCATTTCTACTGTAGAATTCTCAGGGCTCTCTCAATTAATTAACATCCAGTATGCTGAAAACACCTAAAGAGAAGCAGAGGGCAGCAGTAGGAGGACAGATGGCAAAATAAACCAGGACTTTCCTAGAACTGTAGTGCTTATTTTTTCTTTTAATCTTAGAACTTGTGATTGAACCTGAATTACCTCTAACATTGAAAAAGAACTATTTTCTCAGACCTACTGCATATAGATTTGCTGGACATGGGTATAGGAAGGGAGGGTAATCTAAGAGTTTGTGTGAGTGTAAAGGCATTTGATAGAAAGTAAAAGAAAGTTCAGTCAAAATAAAGTTCAGGATTTAGTTTGGTGACATTCTTCTCCCAGAAGTAAGTTCCACAGTCAAGATTTCCATGCTAAATGCATCTCCTAAATTTGACAGACCACCCCTGTTGGACAGAAGGTTTTACTGCAACAGTGAAATGTAGTTCGTGGACATGGAGTTCCCCAGTAGCTGTATCTGGGTGGGGTAATGAGAAGATGTACCCCTCAGAGATCACAGCTTACTTCATAAGTCTTCAAGATGAGATATCTACTGCTGATAGGGCATCAACTTGTCATGCATTTTCGAGCCAGTGGCAGCCTTGTTTTCTCCCAGGTTGCAAGCTACCAAATACAATGCTTCACTGGTGGAAAAAGGAAGATCAGCAAGTGAAAATTGGTTTGGCACTGCATTAATATTTTGGAGAGAAAAACAGCCACATGGCTAATGCAGACAAGTATTGTAACTATAGGGAATAGCAGCAGTAAGCAAGCTTAAAGATGACAAGCAAACCAACATGATTTCAGGAAACGGATGTCAACATATAAAGTAGAATTTTGAAAACTTCATCTATTTTTAGTATCACTCGAGGTTTAGATTCTCAGAGGCCCCTTTCTAGTAGCCTGAGACTTATTCAGTTCTGGACTAAATACACATTACTACATCAATATGTTATTTCTATTGCAAGAATATTTCTCTAACAAGTTTTTCTCTTCAGTGATTAGTGTTTTACACCTACATAAGGAAATTAAACAGTGTTAGTCCCTCCCCTACAAAGACTTCCCTCTCATCAGCATAACAAATGTCTGAAACCAAATCTTTTATTGTGTGTGAAATGAGTGAGCCACACTCCTATAAAGAATATATGCATTTTTTAATATCTAAAGGCTTCAAAATTCTATCACTGCTTATTACTGTGCTTTATTTCATGTCGAAACAGGAGTTACTTTTACTCTTTTAGGCCAGTGTGCCTAAAGAGAGGACGTGGCCAGCAGCATATTGCATAATTCAGCACAAAATAGTCTAAATATACACCGAGGCATGTAGCTAAAAACACAACAGACTTAGTTTATGGTATAAGCACGACAAACTGCATTTTTGCTAATTTTGCTAAATACATTGTGAAGTTACAGTTAGTATTAATCAGCCTTATACAGATTTACAAAGATGTACAATTACACTCAGGTGAAACATGGTATTTAGGGTACTGACACTGACAGTTTGCCTCTAAATTACATATTTATATGGCCCTTAGGCTTTCAAATGTAGATATAACAAAAAGGACTTCTGCAATTTAGTGGCAGAAATTACACCTAAAATACACACATTACTGCTGTCATGAAAGTATTTCAGATGCAAAAAAGAAATACATCTCATCAGATCTAAACCAGCTAAAGCACTCTAACTTTCATCAGAGTTAATAAAAATATAAAAAAATTATTTTACAAAAATATTATTAGACCTAAATTTAGACATCTGTACAATGAAAAATCTGGGCCTTAATGAAAACCAGTGCCTAGACAGAATATACTAATACTTTTAATATTTTCTGAGATCTCACCAGGGGTTAATCTTGAAAAAGAAGATGCAAGGCCCTCAGTTTCATTTCTGTCTCAGACAAAAATAACTCTCTCTAGATACTTCTCTCCATCACCATACAAAGACACTAGACTTGCAGAGACTCAGAACACTTTTCAGTAACCCTTATAAGCACCTATTATTATACCAAAAATTATAAATCTTGTACCTGAAAGAAGTATGACTGGAAAGGCTGATCCTTGTTCTCCTCTTCCACATAGAGTCCTCCAACAATATAGACCTGATTTTGTTTGGTGACTATACTGGAATGATTTCTGGGAATCTGTTCTGCGAGGGCTGCTAGGTAGCATTCATTTTCAAGAGGATCATAAGCTACTGCAGCAGTGTCATTAACCAGAAGAATCAGGTCTTTGACGAACATGCCATGCCTGGGAAGGTCATTTAGATAGCCAGGCAGTAAATCTTCATCTCCTACATCGCCATTCACCTCCCCTTTGGTTGACTTTTCTGTGCTTTTGCTAGAGTCAGGCAGTTTTCCAGCAAAAGCATCCTTAATAATCTTAACTTTTTTCTGAAGATCTGAGTTGCTTTTAATTATATCATCTTTCTCAACCTGTTCTTTGAAATACTTTTCTGGCATTAGACGAAAACGTATGCAGTCGAAAATTTCCCCCAGGCTCTTTACTCTGTTCTCCTTGTCTGTTCGGACCCATCTCATTACTGCTTCAAATACCAGTTCTTCCTTCTCTACGTTTAAACTGTCAGGTGAAATAACTGAGATAAGTTCATGAGGGGCAAGCTGCATGAAGTCTTCTTCTTTGCAGATCTGCACAAAATGATCTGAAACAAAGTCACGGGCAGAAAATGCAAGTCTTGGGCAATCGAGCAGAACACCTAACCGAAGGATGGCCAGACAGTTACCAACAGCCAGCCTCTTCTGAAGGTAGGAGACGCACACAGTGAATACAGAAGGGATCTGAAAGCGGCTGGCCAAAGCAAAAATATCTTGCACATTAGAATCATTGAGATCAATACTTGCTGAATAAAGGTATTTGACAATCATATCCAGGATGTTGGGGTCAACATTATCTAGAACTACTTCCTTCTTTTTCTCTTCATTTTGCTCAGATAAGAAATACTCACGAAAATAAGGGCTACATGCCGACAGAATCAATCTGTGGCAGGGCAGGCTTCTGTCACCAGCTTTTAGAGAGCAATCTACAAACTTTTTCTCTTCAAGGAGTTCCTTGAGGCCATCCTGAAGGAGAGTGGATTGGTAAAGTCTGAGCTCTTCAGTGAGTTCCCTTTGGGAATCCATTTTTTGCAAACACTTGGGAAAGGGGAGGGAGTAGAAAGCTGTAGCTGTTGTCTGCCCAAAGGTTTCTCTGTAAAAAAGGCAGACCAATGTGCTTTTTGCCCTGCTTGAAGCCTCTGCAACTTAATCTCACTAGCTAAATATAGGTACATACTCTTACAGGTCGGAATTTGGGATGGACGGTTTGGAAAAACAGAGTTGCTCTTGCAGCTGTTAAAGACTGAAAGAAGCAACTGTTGCTCTTAGTCACTATGGTCAGGTTTTGCCATCATCCTCCACATTGAATCAGTAAGATTATGTGCAATGTAATAAATTATTTGACACGAGTAAGGACAGCAGAATCTGACCCTCAGTGAGACAGCTATGAGCAGGATTGCACAGATACATGTTACTAAATATTCTGAAACAGAAATATTATTAATCGAGTTGTCAGTTTTAACTGCTGTTCACTTTTTCCGAGTTGCTTAATACAGCTCATTGCTGCAGTCATAAGGCTAGTAAAAAACTCCATAACTTTGTACTGATTGCCCTTGCTCTAAGATTATTTTTATACATAATCATATCACATATACAACTTATTCAGATATTAAGGCCTTGAAATTTTGGGCTGCTTCTTAATATCCATTTGGTTTTAAACCAAACACTACTGTTTAAACATAAAATATGTGTTATTTCACATAAAGTTTTGCTTTCCAAAATAATTCAAATTGAAGTCTCCACCCATATGGTAAAATGTTCTTTGAATGTAATGGAAACAGGATCAAAATACAACTACTTGAATGCAAGATTTGAAACAATGTATAATATTATCAAAGTTTATTGAAGTAGTGACTGCTTTTCAATATAAGTAGTATTTCATTAAAATACATACTTTGAAAGATTTTCTACAAACACCAGTATTACATTCATACCACATTACTTTAACAGTCAGCTGCTGAAACAACAGCTGAGAGGACAGCTCATTTGACTTTTTCCATTTATAGAAAACGGCACAGAGGTTTTATCTCACTAGGAAACGTAACAGCTGTGTCTCCCTTTAAACAATAAATGACTCATTTCTCTGTAACACATAACATCATAAAAGGTTTCTAATGACTCACACACAGAATCTATTTGCATGTGCCCTGTTTTCTAGATCATTGCTTCAAAAAGTGCTCTAGCAAAAACAAACAAACAACAACTGTATGAGGATATCTGGATTACTAATTAAATACTTGGAATAATACATGCTGAACATTTAGCAAAATTATGACATATGAAAGCTATTATTTGGAACAGAATTGCTTTTGCTTAAAGCTATCAATAACACAGCCAATGTGCCTACATACAAAATGTTCTATGTATGATGGTATTTCTGTGTTGCAAATCATTAAAAAAGTTATGGAAATTTAATTCAAACATAATCATTATGGGAAAGTATATCACTCTGTACAAATAAATGAATACTTGAAATTGAGCATCAAACTGCATTCCTCACATTGCCCTGTCTCAGACAGTGATCTCCATGTGCAGAAAAAGAGGAAGCTTCTTTTTCTGACAGAGTGCTGTGTAAAATGACAAGCGGTGCCTGGTCCTGGCAGCCAAAGGGCAATACATAACCACAGAAGCCATGAAGTTATAAAAAATAATGGTGGCTACCAGCCATAAAATGGTGTCTGAAACACCATGGCCGAATTTGTGTTGTCAGGGGAGGGAGAAAGAGGACAATCCTGAAAACAGGGAGGTTACAAATGTGTCAAATGGCACTCCCAGGTGCTCCCAGTCTGAAGGGCAGAGGGAATTCGCAGGTCAGTAGAGCCGTGACCGGGGCCTGCAGCCCCACCGTCTGCCTCAGAGGCCCTCCTCCCACTGCGAGGACAGGCACACAGAAAATGCAAAGCTCTTAAGCATGCAAGGTTTTTGAGTAACCTTTCTTTGATGACATAGCCTGAGGGCTCGTTATATAATATTTGCCTGCTCTTTAGCTTTGGCATGTTCTTTCTCTGCTACTCCGATATTTCTGAATTATCTTCTACAGATTTAAATGCAGCAAGAACCGAGAGTTTTTCCCTGCTAAGGAAGCAAACATGTGCCAATCTAAATTAGGTCATTACTTCCCAGAGTCCCTGGAGTGTGAATCCATCCTTTAGCTTCTCTATTGCAAGTCCCAGTTCTTCTGAAAAAACAGGCTCCCGATCATGTTGCTTTTTGAATACATGACATATGAGAGAAAATAAAATAAAGCAGAAGGTACTTATTAATTTCATTATCCTATTTTATCAACATGAATTTGATAGTATGAAAGAGTATCTCCTTACCTTATTTTCATCAGCAAAGTAAGCCTGCAAAGGAAAACAAAAAAGAACCTTGAAAACAGAAGTCTATAAACCACATCTGGTAATAATTCCTTGGGGTCAAAACTGTATTGGGTAGGTCTTCCACAAGAATCCAGTCTATATGGGTTTTACTTCTATGTTAAAATAATTTACAAAAGGGTTCTAACAGGAATTTCTGTTTTGGATAACAGATTAGGTACCACTGGATTATGGTATTTTGCATTAAACACCAACCTTTGAAATTTCCATCATAATAAAGACTTTTTCAATGGCATCATTTTTCTATTACCTTTGTTACACTGACAAACACTTTATAGAGAATGTTAATATGAACACAAACTGACAGCTTCCTGGTATTTTTTTGCCTCATGTGCAGCAGCTTTTACTATTCAACATCAAAAACTAGCTTAAAATGTACAATATCAAAATTCAGTTGACATCATACTCAATCTAAGAAAAGAACATAGAGTAATAGAACAACTCCATAAACAGAGATGTGGGAAAGAGATACCATCTTTCCTATTCTGTGTGGGTGGAAATTAAGGTGCAAACTCTTAGGGATATCAGAGCTCCAAAAATATCCACACTCTAGAAATCTCTGGACCAGTATGTTCTAGATCTTATTTACCAAAAACAGCCCGGTCTTGCTTCAGCTGCCCCTGTGGACTGGTGTGGCGCAGCCAAGAAAGTGCGTTCCTGCAGCATCAAGTATTGTGCAATATTGGTGTGCAGCCACTCCTTGGGTCCTGGGCAACCTGTGTCTCTACAGCAACAACCTTCTAATCATTTTCAGCTTCCAATTTTTGTTTGAGAATATACAAAGCACAGTTATTTAATTCAGGTGACAAAGGCACCAACAGAGCAAACAGATCTCCATTTAAGGAGAAGTTATGTCTTCAAATATGCTGAAGACTGAATAAAAATGTGCAAAAATGAAAAGAAATCAGTTTAAAAGCTAGGAAAGAAGGAAAGGAAATAAAAAACAAGAGCTTATCTGTGTTAATAAGAGGCTGCAAAATTAAAAGGAATGGAAATAACATGCATGCTAGGCCTGTTAATTTACCAAATTTCAGAGACTGGCCAATGCATCAAGGCTAACACTTGAAAACATGTGCCATCTACCCTTGCAGTCAATCATGGAACCAAGTGTTACTGGGTTGCATAAGTTTGGAAATTCATTGAAAGAGGGTAAATCAACCAACCTAATGCATTTTAAAGTAAATTTTCCCAAAATACTGGGAGACATAATAATGTGAAATTATTGCTGCCTTTCTATAAATATTCCAAGTTTGAATCTTAGATGAATGTTGAGCATACAGATATCACTACCTATTCATCTGCTTTAAGAGAAGGCAAATTATTGTTTTAATATAATGTATCTGATTATATTGCACTGCTGATTTTCAAGCTATTCCCGATTTTAATGTGTTGAGAAACTACACAACCATTCTTTTAAATATCTACTACTATTTATTATGAATAACAGTTTGTTCTTAAATTAAAAATTCATATACAGAATAAATTCCTGTAATAATCAGGATGTTTTAAATATAGAAAGTACAGTTGCAGCATATCTTTAACAGAGGATTACAGCTGTACATTGCTTAAATCTGAATAATCAAACAAGAATAATTCTATTTTTCTGGGTTTTTTTGAGGAGCTTCTTACCACAAAAGCATCTGTATGTTCATCAGCTTCTATTTCCACATCATCTGGGACCTGCTCCACTGTTAGATCTTCAAGGGGTTGAGGCTGCAAATTATAACACTGTAGTAAGTAAATTGACATATCTACTATGTTTTATATATTTTTGTTATTGTTAACACAGTATTGTATCTAATTTAAAATAAATAAATGGAGTACCTTTTCTTCCATTTCATAATCCACTCCAAATATAGGATTAGCTGAATAAACTTTGTGAAGTGAATTAATCTCCTTCACTGCCTCCTGTAGTTTCTCTACAGGGTCTATTTTAAAACCAAGTACATATCCTCCACTCTATATAACAGAGAAAAAAGACAACATCTGTTTGTTAATCTTATTTTTTAAACTATTTTTTCTCCTTGATATTGATTTCCAGTTTAATGATAGCAATTTTCAGCTTGCTGAGAAAACTTGAATCATGGGTGAAATAAAAACAATGACAATGCTTCTCTATGAGGTAGATAAATATATAAGCTTTTAACCATTAGCCCATTATATAAAAGGGGAACAAACTCCTTATACAGAAAACCACAAGCAAACAAGGGTGGGACAAATTCAGAAGTGATATTAATGATTTATTCCCCGCCACTAAGCAAATGTTGAGTCTGTTAGGTCTTGATGCTGTTATTAAAGAAGGTTTCAGATACATAGAAATAATGAAAAAGTTTTAAAAGAGTGGTCTTAACTAAGTACAGAATTATTTAGACCCCAAAGACAATCTGTCAGAAGACAGTGTATTTGACAGTTACAAGCTAGTCATGCTGGCCTATTGTTGCTTTGCTTAGAGAAACCCTAACTCCCGATAGCCATATTGACCATAACATACGCTTAAAGCAGTGCAAAGAGAACATTCTTAAAGTTTTCAAAAGGCCACACAGAAGAAATGCTCTATGTAACTTAAAGGTAGACCCACGACATTTCAGAATTAGATAAATATTGTATATAAAAATATTGCATCTAGAGAAATATTGTATATATGTGTAATAAAAATGTAATCAATAGAAAAAGGCTAATAAAGCTTCTTACCTGCTGAGAACTTTCTATCACAAGTGCCAAGCCAAACTTTGAGTCTCTCATTTTTATTGAACGCTAATGATAAAGAGGTATAACACTGTTAACATTTTTCTAATTACTGGATAAAAATCTCATTGTTTCAGTTTACTTTTTTACAGTGTAATAATTACAATTACTGGCTCAGGAAACTTGGCTACCAGCTTTCCCTCCCATTTACCATTACAAATCTGAACCCCTTAAACCTCAGAGAAAAGTGTTTTATTGTAAGTGGTAACAGTGGTAACACTAAATTTCTGAACATCAGGTTCACAGATCATTAATCTCAGTGTATGTAAGGCAGCATGAGGCATCAGTGTAAATATTAAAAAGTTTGAAATACAAGCCATTTTCAACACCTGTACCTGCCCAGGAAATCTGAACAGAAAATATACCCTGTGGTTGATGCTGACAAGACTAAATTCCTCTCTGAATGAGGAACATGAAATAAAATTCTGGTAAGCTGGGATTTTTAATCAAAGACTTGAGCATATGCTGTTTCATTTTGAAAATGGTTGTTGTAAGATACTTACAATTTGTAGATATGGTATGCTGACATTAAAGCTGTCATTCATATTTGCATGCCAAACTATTCTCACATTAGTAATAAAAAATGTTCCCAAATTTCCCTATTAAAGAAAAGTTATGTTAGAATTGCTTTAAGTACAGAGCTTTTTTTCCCAAATATGATGATTACTGCTATCCATTTAAATATAAACAAGGTACAGCTTCATATTTTATTCACTAAAAGCCTGATTCTTCCCTACCAAACCCAGTTGAAATGTTTCTATTGATTGCAAGGAAGCAGGATCCAATCCTTAAAAGCTACCAGAACCTGAGTAATGAAAATAGCTGTGAGTACCTACTACTGCAGCAAAGCTGGATCAAGTCACAGCCCAGCCAACCTCATGGGAATACATGAAACATCTGAGAGTGTTATTAACTGTACAGATCTGGAATTGGCATAAAGCGTAAGTATAAAGGCATGTGGGTTAAACTTAGGTAACTGAGGAGATGTGTGCCAAGGGAATGTAGAGGAAAGAACTTTTTAGCTTGTCAGAGTGGATCATATTTCTATTCTGGACTAAAATTGCACAGACAGAAATCAGCTTCTGTTTTGTTTCACTGCTCTGGGAAATGCTTGCAACTAGTGCCCTGTAAAATAATAAATGTTTTCTATTTTTCTCTCAAAGTTTTTATTTATTTTAAGACACAGAATCCCTTCCAGTATTTTCAATTTTCATTAATCAAAAGACAATATAATCTTACTACTGTTTAGTCAAAGCTGCATGTAAACACACAAATATTCAGCAGAGTACTTCAGAAACATGATTTTCTTTCAGTATCATACAAAGCTTTAGACTCCTAAATATATCTTTATAATAAAAATTGTGTATCTAGTTCCTTGCATATTAGACAGGTCATGTAGACTTCAGGTTACCAAAAGGAGATTTTGTTGTAGTGAGTAGCAAACATATGGGATCAGTTTCTCTGCAAACATCAGCTGATGAACAGCTTTAAGGGTAATTCCTCAGAGGTTACAAAACTATAGGAGTACAATTGCTAGATGAAAGCTGTAACATTTTAACTTTTCTGTAGTCAATGTATTTGGATTCGTTACTTTACCTGGTCACTTGATAAATTCCAAACTCCATTGACTTTATCATATATTTGCTCTTGTGGTAACAATCTCAGTTGCTTGTTTTGAATCAATGCACTTCTCAGCTTCAGATCACGATACATTTTGGAAGTTTCATAAGCTCTGCAAAAAATATAAAATACATATTAGCTCATAGTTCCACTATTCTATTATCTTTACCTTTTATTTCAGAACAGATATGAAATGTATATTTTCAGCTTTCCTTATCATCACATTGCACAAAAGTGAGAGTACTATTAAAACTTTTTCAACATAATTAAGTATATTTGTATAAATATACTTAATTATATATAAATAAGTATAAGCTTTTCTTAATGAAATTGTCTTTAAACTTGAAACAGGTTTTTAATGACTTTTTGATCTCCTGTAATGTTCATGTCTATACCATTTTTTCCTTTTCCTTAAGACAGTCATCACCCAGCCTCTATTGCAAAGCATAAGTTCTCTGGGTCCCATGATATAAACAGCATGGACATGAACAATCCTTTATTTTTCAGTGCCAGTTAAATCACAAACATCCAATATATATGTCAGTATTCCATAGCTCTTAAATAGACACCCATGGTAATGTATTATGCACACATTCATTCAGATGACTTGTCTTTAGTGGGGAAGCATACAGTGTTTTGTAGTCGATGAAGAGTTCTGACCAGGATTTAACTCTTCATTTCCTTTACATGGTCTGAAATTACAGGAAATTATTGCAGACAGAAACTGTAGCTAGAAAATGCACACTGAAATTTGCTCCTTTATAGTCTTATTTGTTCAGATAGTTTATACACATGAGGTGTAAAAATTGTGATCAATAACTAGTATAGATACACATTAATTTTCATTATGTGCAGCTATCTACTAACATTTGTGATCATTCTCCCCCTTCCTTCCAGAGATTGTTCTCTTTGGGGAAACTTTTCTAAATGTTGAATATGGACAGTTATATACTGTGTCTATCAGCAGTTGTAATGCCCCGTATTTGAGTCCTTGATCAAACACTATTTTCAGTACACTACCTGTGCACAGCAATAACTGAAGTGAAGAGTCTGGGACTTCCAGGAACAACATTGGTAAATATGAACTCAAAGCGAGTATTATTACATTTAGTCAATATATACAGAGCTTCTGTCTGCCCTCGTAATTTCTGTAAGGAAAAAATGGAATTTTACATTTTGGCAATATAGCAGCTTGATCGTACAAATAATAAATAACATTCAGATATTGTCTAAATTATTGTTTTAAACAGTGTTTATGGAGATGTAATCCTGATTCTACCACTAATCTACTGCTGTCTTCAACTGAACGTATTTTTCTTTTTGACCAACTAGCAGTTCCATCAATAGCAAAACTAATGCAGCCTGCCTGATCTACATTTGCAAAATCATGACTGAAACTGTATTTTTGGTTTCGTTATCATATGGTTGCTAAGGTAATCTACACAATCTTCCTCCTAGTTCTTTGTGGCAAGTCAAACCAATAGCTTCACAGTTGCATGCAATTCCATTCAGGCTATTTATTTGAGAGCTCTCCACTTTAAAAACAAAACTTTCGTTACTATTCTTTTCTGTTCTTGTAAGTAAACTTTCAGATTATTGCTGATATAGTGCAGTAAGTATAAACAACTAACTACAGCTTCTTTTATTATTTTTACAAGTATTTTTTGGAACTTACTGAGTTGGCAGTTCTTGTAGTTATATTTATAACACAGTTGTAACCGACAGCTTAAAAGTCAAGGGAGAAAAAAACATTGTTTTGAGAACAAGAAAAATAACAGTCAAAGTTACAAAGTATATTACTGAATTTCTAGCACAGCTTTGGACGCTATTTGTGAGAATTACACTTTTTGGTTAATATTCCGGGTCTTCATCACAAACCTGAAGGTTAATTTAAGCTAGAAAGGATCTTGGAAGGTTCTTTGGTCAAGTGCTGTTCTCAAATCTGGACCAACTCTGGCTGCTCAGTGTACCATCCAATCCAAGAAATATTTCCACAGAATGGGATTCCACACTGAGCACTGGAAATAATTTGCGTACAAAGTAATTGCATCCTGCCCCTATTTCAGCACTTTAAATTAAATATGAGCAAACCTCTAACTGCTCATACAGTTTTAACTCATACCGTTAAAATGAGAAACCTATCCAGAGTTTACAATACTAAAACTGGAAAGGCAGGTACTTGTGGGGAATAAATAGAGAAATGCAGAATGTGAATAAACAGGAGGCAACAAGAGCTACAAGTAAAGCAATGTATGATAAAACTCAAACTTTTTTTCTACAAAACCACATGAATCCCACATCACCCAAATGAGAAATATGTCTGAAGAACTTTTCAACTTCTTTTCTGAGAAATTAACATAGAATATTGACTATTACTATTTTGCTATGAATTACCATCTCAGTTCCTATATTATAAAGAGATTCATTAGTAACAGTTTATTTCAGACTTTACAGAGCAACATAGCTATCTATACTTCAGCATTCTATACTGAAATCAATACTTTGTGAAGGAATAGCATGCCACCACAAAGGAAACAAAAGGTAATACTTACAGAGGTTGACTCTGGGCAATGACAGTGAGCGCCAAATGATCCTCAAGTTTGTCACAAGCAGCCTGCCTGGAGATAAAGAGTGTAGCTATTTTTAATCAAAATAAATTCCATTAAATGAAATACTCTGAAAAAACAGGATATTCCTTCCCCTTGACAGGAAAAAGAAGAAAAGCACAGGACAGCCCACCAGAAAAAAAACACTTAAATGCTTAAAATGTTAGCAGAGAAAATCCAACAAGGAACAAATTAAACAACCTCTAATATATACCAGCATTCCTCAAAATCAAACTAAGAACAGTTATTGACTCCAATACAGATGCTTACAATAAAAATGTAGACACAATTAGTGCAGGACTGCTCTGGGGAGGAGAAGGGGAAGACAGTGAGCTAACTATTACAGCAGTATTCATGAAAAACCTCACCCCTTTGCCATATGCAAATTTATTCCATTCTGGACCCTGCAGAGCAGCACATCCAACCCCCTTGAAGGGTCATCTCAGCATGCTGGCAGCTTTAGCCCCTACCCATTACATATTCCTTACTGACTCACTTAAAAACAGGGTGGGGCAAACTAAGCATTAAAGAGGACTACAGCAGAACAGCACCACGCTGTTTATAAATAGATTATTCCTACAAGGCTTTCAATTCTAAGCAAATTCTGAGACAAGAATCACCTTCCTACAACTTTAAGAAAACATTCCAAGGCAGATCTGAGAAATAGGCAGGATCTCTTCTGTGCAACAGAGTACCGATACAGAGTTCAACGGCAATCTGACAGGGCTTTCACAAACCTACACGGGTAAAAGAGTAGAAAGTTTACATGTTCCCTGAGTATGCAGTTACCTCTGTCTCCATTGTTTCCTTTGGTATCTTCAACAGACTCTAAGCAGTCTATAAGGACCTCTCCAGGTCTCATTTTCATTTGTCTAAAAAAAAGGAAATATAATTTTATTTATCTTCCAAAAATAAGGCCATTTTTATTTCCCCGCTTCGCTTTCCTCACTTTTCTGCTCAGTACATCATGCAATGAAAAATCCACACATGCACACAAATCAACTTTACAAACCTGAAATTATCACTACATCTCACAGATGAAAATATTAGTATCTTTATTATAAACTTATATCTTTATTATAAACTTATAAATAAATAAATAATTATGTAGCAAGTGTAACTATGAAAACTATACCCCAAAATAAGGACAAAGTGTGTGAAAAATGGAGGAAAAAGCAAAAAAAAAAAACCCACTTGCATTCACGTAATTTTTAGGGGACAGAGTTTATTGCCTCTTGATGTAGATTCAGGTCATAAGGAGTGGAGCTAGGCTGAGGAAAGAACAGATGCCAGCAAAAGAAAAATCAGATGTATAAAGATATGTGAAATGCTCTGTTAAATGTTCCACACAGGGTGTGGTTTGGGTTTTTGTTTGGGTTTTTGTTTGGTTGTTTTTTTTTGGTGAAGTCTTCTATTTATTTGTTTATATTATTATTTTGCTTTATTTAATTTATCTAACCACTTAATTACAAAACAACCAATGCAGAGTGAACTTTTGCTGTATTTTAGTCGTACTGTCAAAAGCAGCCAAAACTCTTCATGTATGGCATGACAGAAACAAAACGTATTATTAAGACGCGAATTTCGTGAAATGCTGCACAGCCGGCGCCCCGTTCCCTGAGGGTGCCAAGTCCTGGTAACCATGAGTGCCACCGTCCCCGCAGACACACGCCTTCAGCTTGGCTGTACTTCTCAGTGCTAGAAAAGCTCAGCTGGGAAAAGTATACACCCTTCCCTCAATCCTCCAGTGTCCAACAGTTTGGTTTTTTTCTCCTTATAGACTGGAAAGGGTGCGCGGACCCCACCCAGCACGCACTGACCGCCCCTCTCCGCCCCGCTCCGCCAGGTGAAGTGGCGCTCCCGGCACACGCCGGGGCGCTCCCGCCGTGCTCCGCGCCGATGCCAGCGGTCGGCCTCAGCCTGCGCTGCGGAGGCGGCGCTCAGCCAGGCCCGAGAGCGCCGCTGCGAGGGCAGGGCCGGTTCGGGACACGGACACTCACTGCGGGGAGATGTCGAAGCGGACATCCCTGTCCTCCCACAGCACGTCCAGCACCCCGCTCATGGCCGCCACGCGCCCCGACGAGTCCGCGCGCCGCCCTGGCAACGGGGTTGGGGGTGGACGGGTGGTGTCTCGCGCTCCCGCGACGGCCGGGATTGGCTGCGGCGCCGCACGCGGGGAGCGCGCGCGCACTCGCGCCCGCCCTGGCTCCTCCCCCGGCCCGGCTGAGGGGGCTGAAGCGCAAAACGTGAGGGACCCGCGCGTTCTCGGTAACGCAGCCTTGAGCCCTGGGGATTTGCGGGGCTGGGTGTTTGTTTGGTGGTTTGGGGTTTATTTTAAAATAGATGAGGAGTGCCATTTTTAATTTGGAATGACTTGAAAACAGTATTAAAATGTTAATTGCAGTGCCCTACCACTTTCAAGTTAAAAAAAAATACTCTGAATAAGAATCATAAGAAAAAAACTTGTCCTTTGGTAGTTCTTTCCCTAAAGCTCGTCCGTGGGTTGGCGAGGACGCCGTTGCACCCCTCCGGAAATGGACACCAGCGCCGGGCGGGAAGCGCCCCGTCCTCTCCCTGGCCCGGTCAGGAGAGGCACTGAGCGTTCTGGAAGCACAAAGGGTGGACGGTGTTTTAGTTGAGGCCAAACTCCGCTTTTTGTTGATATGCTTGAAGTTACCATTTGCTCGGGGGAAAAAAAAAAACCCACAAACCACACAAATCCAACTAAAAACGATCAACGAGTTTCATGTACGTGAGTGTGTAATCTGAGATGTTTGGCCTTGTTAAGGGCTGTGGCAGAAATCCGGTTATGTTACCAGAAACGCGTGACACGGTGAATGTCATTTAGCTGTGAGGTAAGTTTTTAGTCCTGTAAATGTACCATTATCCATTTTCTGTCCTGGCAGTAAAACCAAAAATCTTTAATTGGAAATAAGCTTTAAAGTATATTAAATAACAGGAAATACGACATATACAGGCAGACATAAATGTAAAAAGCAATGTCACAATGGCAGGCAATAAACTGTGCTGTTCTTAATGTTTTAAACATAAGTTTAAATATTTAACTAAACAAGATGAAGATATTAATGCATTTAAATACATTAATAAATGCATATAAAAATTAGACTTGGCTTTCAGAAGCCACACATTGGAAGGACCATTTTAGACATGAACTAACCCAACACAGTAATGCCAGTTACTGGTATATTCACTCATAGAAATCAGTGGATGCGTTTTAACTGTAATTGTCGTGGATCTTGGCTAGCTAATACAAACTGAGGAGAGTTCACTGAAAAAAAAAGGATGAAATGTACCTGTGATGTGCTTAGGAAAGGTAGGTAACTAAACCACCTCCCTGTCTTGTGACCCAGGGAGCACATAGTCCACAAGTTGATGCATTTGTTATATTTATCTGTTTTAAGTAGTACTCTGCATGGAATTTGGAAGTTGATTTCTTGTTCTTTAAATAGTAAAATACTATTTGTGAGAATAGTTTTGCTTAAAGGAAGTGAAATTTTCATTGCAGAATCCATGCCAAATACCAAATTTCCGTAACAAAGGGAAAAGAACTTACATAATGACATAATTGGTTTCCAAAGCAATATATGTAGTTTAAAATAAGGACTAGTTAGTGATTGTACAATGGTAATATTTAAAGATCTAGCTGAAAGAAGGGCAACTGCTATGGCGAATGCTACACTGTTCTTACTATAACTGAGTAAAAAAGGAAATTTTGTACTCTTGATACTGTTGAAAATTTGCTATTTTGTTATAATCTCTATTTCTTATAATAAATGCTAAAAGTATTTAAGTATGCTTGCATTAGATAACCATTTTTTTTAGTTAGTGGGCATATGACTTCATAATGTTAGCATTCTGTAAATTATTTGGTTTGATTTTACCAAATGGATAATTGGTAAAAAAGCCAATCAATCAATAGCTTCAACCTTATCATTTTTAATGTAGAGACTAATTCCTACCTCCAGAAAAAAATACACAAGCCTGTCTACATTCCTGTTCAGACTCAAAGCGGTTTGCATTTCCGTGGCAGCCACCATACCAAAACTGAGCACAGGCATTGGCTTGTTTATCGTAATACCATCGGATTGTGTAAACACGACATGGCCCTTGATCCAGCCTTAGCTTGCAGCGGAGGTCCACAATACTTTCTAAAATGAAAAAAAAAAAAAAAAAGAGAAATAGAAACTATTTAGTTTGTAAAAGTCATTTGTATTCCATAGATTTTTACCTTTAAAACTCTTAGTTTGATTTTTTTCTGCTAATCTTATACGATAGTTTGATTCGCTTTTAGTTCTAAAGACGTTAATATTGAAGGCAAGTTACAAGTGCATCTTAGTAGTCACATAAACTGTTCCTTTACTGGCATGATTCTAGTAATTCCAGAAATAAATGTATTATGGCTCCACATACAAAAAGAGCGAACAATATGAATATGATAGTTTTAAAGTATATTTTTTAATCTGATTACGTGCAACAAATCTTGTGTGCAAACTGAAATTGTAAGCCAAAGAGCTGTAAACTAGTTGCATCTGCTGTTTTTGCACCTGCTGCATCCTTCTGCTGTATATTAGTTTTCATTGTGGTGTGGGAGAAGGGACATTAAAATACTGAGAAGAATATAAAACTCTTGTTTTGCTTTTGTAAGATATTAGTGCTATTTATCTAATAAAATGGTAGTAATTATGTACATTATGAACATATGTTCTTGAATTTAGAACTCCTACAGATATGGATTGGAGGACTGTGACATACTAATCTAGTCACACTCACTTTAATAATACCATAAGATAGAAAACAGTTTTCTGTGAAGTTTAGTATTGTGACTGATATTTTGTCTTTTGCAACTGCTATCTTGTCACTTTAAAAAAAAAAAAAAATTAGTGCCAGAGACCAAATAAGTCATGCCACTGTTCCCAGGAAGCAATGGGAACACATTTCTATCACTCTCTTCTGTTGCTCCCATCACAGTACACTATTGCTGGAACTGAAAATCCCCCAGATGATGAACAAAATACATTTGCACATTTCACATAAAAAGAATCAACCCTTTAAGCACTCAGCTAATTATTATACTTAAAATGACTAAACACTGTTTTTTCCTATTGTTCCTCTGAAAGAGAAATACATTCTTTTTGTCGAATTCCAAAATCACTGTCTTTAATGAAGTCTCCCACCTCTGTAGACTGCCCTTCCTTGGCTGATGAATGACCTGCTGACTGACCCACCCTCAGTGAGCATTATGTTCTCTTCTTGATGCCCCTTAGGAGCTCCCTCTCAAGTTATAGACAGCCTTGCTTTTGCTTTAAGCGGAGCGGTGGGATTCAGAACTTGGAAAGACAAGAACTGCAACTAGATCTGTTATAAAATCCTGAAATGACTTCTCTTCTACATCACAGACTCACAAAAACTTTGGAGAATGGAACAAAATTACTCTTATGTAAGGCTTTATTGAAAGTTAGTACCAGGCAAAGAGGTAACAAAATGAAAAATGGTCTGTTACCCACCGGGTCTTGGTGTGGGGCCTGCAGTTGAAAGTGATGTCATCACTTTATTGGATGGTGGTTGTTTAGATGACAATAATGGCAACACAGCTGCAGGTGAAAAGAAACAGAATGAGACATTGATTTTTCATAAGCCAAAAATGAAAATGAAGAAATGAATGACAATAGAAATACCTCTAGTGTTTTCTGTTAGCAGGGTTGGCTGTTGTTCTTCATCTTGTTCCTCTTCGTAGGTGTCATAGACTACAGGAGGTACGTTGGTCTGAAAAAAGCATTTGATTTTTTTCCTTTCCAGATACTGTGAATTGTTTCAAAATGAACAAGCCCTCCATGACTTAGAGATGTTCTAGTGTTTTTCCTTTCCATTTATCCTGACATCAGTGTTAAGAACCAGAATTTTACCTTCTGGTTGGTTTACCAGGAAAGTTGTCCTGATAAATGTTGGATAAATTTTTTTTTAGTTGACCTTAACAGAAGTCTATTTATAGACTTAAAATTATAATCTAAATTGAGTTCAGTTACTGTTCTTAGACTTAACAGTGTAATTGCTTTTAATATTGTTATGATTCACATTGTGGCACAAATATTACTGTATTTGAAAAAAGAATCCGTGTAATGGTATCAGGAATAAGTTATAGCTATTAGTTAATTGCCTGCATGCAATATCAGAGCTCTTACTCAGAACAACCAGCTCTGAGCATACCAAGTTAAACTACCTGTCCTGCAGAAAATTAAGGGAAATGGTACAAATTACATTAGGTGTCACAGAAAGATATATACTTTATTAAACTTCTGCTCGTTAAATCCTGCTGAATTTTCATACCGGAGCTAATGGTTGAGGAAGATGGCCAAGATTCAGAGGACTTTCTACTGTAGATACTCTAAGTGTCTGTGCTGAAAGTGATTGTCTATTAACACTGTTCTTCTGAAGTATGTAATGTAAAGAACTTGGAGATACTGAATGGAAGGATTGCCCACTTATACTTGCACCATTTTCATTATGGTTGTATACTAAGGTGCCGTGTTCATCTTCACAAAATTGATTGACTAATTTGGACTCCAGAGCTGTTAAAAAAAAAAAGTAGAAATCTTATCATACTGAGAAATTCAATGTATTCTTAAAATTTGGATTACTTTTATATTTCAGTAATACACATGCAATCCAGAACTCCTTTGGATTGTTTACACGCATCTAAGAAGATTATTCCAGACTCTTTGTAGTATGGACTTCTTGGTCACAAATTTGCCAGCATGTAAGTCATCTACATCGTAGAAAATACAGTGAACTACATAAGGCTGTTCATCTAAACTTAGTAACAACTACTAGTTGGTAATGGGAAAATAACTGCTTATCTTGGTGCTGTGAATAACCACGTGAAAATGGGTTATTTCCCCAGGGAAGTGAACAAGTAGCATTTACGACAATGGGTTTCATTCTGATTTACAGTCAGATTTTCAGTGCATGAGCACTTACTTGTCTTAGAAAACTTGTTTAAGCAGCTGTTTTCCTAGACTGGGTGACATTCCCCCATTGGCATGTTGCCCCATAATGTAACAAAGGGGATCTGCATCTCTAGATTCCTATTACGTTCAGCATCAAAACATATCCACAAAGATAATGCTTTTCCCCCACCCTGCCCCCTTGTGAGAAGCATCAGATCCAAGGCAGAATAAGACTTCAATGAACGCACCTGAGAGAGTGTTAAAGTCATCAATGAGATACACGTGTTCTCCATCTGGGTCTGAAGCAATCAGATTTAGCTCACGCACAAACTCAACCTGTGTTGGATCTGAAGTATTTAGGATTCCTATTGCATACATTTCGATGTTTGCTGCATGAGCCTCTCGAACAACAAGATCTAGTTTTACAGCTTCTCTCTTGTCTGTTTGGCCATCTGTTAGCACAATAGCTACTTTCCGCACCCCTGCTCGAGCACCAGAAAATCCTTCCTGGGTTGCTTTGCGGATAGCAGTTCCTGTGTAAGTGCCTTCTCCCATGTATTGCATTTTTCTAATTGCTCTCTTAACATCCTGGCCAGTTGGATACTTGTTGAGACCAAATTCTAGCCGAACTTCTAAACTGTATAACACAAGGCCAATTCTGGTAGCATTTCTGCCTACAGTTACTCTGTCTACTAAAGCAGTCACAAAGTCTTTGATAATCTCAAAATTTTCTGGTCCCACACTCTCTGAGCTGTCAATCACAAATACAAGCTCCATAGGAATTTCCTTACATTTAATACTGCAACCTACAAAGGAAAAATAAAAGAAAACCAGATCACAATGACTTGATTTGGCATGCTTTTCGAAAAGAGAAGAATGCAAATGTAACGAAGGAATTACAGAATCTGAACATAAAGATTTCCCGTGTCCTTACCGCATATCTCTTTAATTAATTTGATTATATCTTCTCTCTGGATGTGAAAAAAAATATTAAAGTATTTTACAACCTGCCTTTTTCAAATGAGGTGTAATATTGACACTAACAAAGATTTTGTTTAATATTTGTGTCCTACAGTGACTTATAAAAATCTTGCTGTTCAACTTCCAAACTTCTCCTTGGGAATGAGTTCCGTATTTTACAATGAACTATTTCATATGCATACAAGGATCAATAACTTGACAACACATTAACATCTCTATCTAAAACAATTAACTACTGTTATTTTAAAAAATGTTTCGTGATTAATTGGTTCTCATTAAAACTGAAAGGCATAAATATTTTAGTATCTGAATAATATGATATCCCTTTTAAATCTACTGGGAGCAGAGAAAGAGACCCAACTTTAGGAAGTGTAGGATTGTTTGTAGTGAGCTGACATATGCCAGAGCACCAATACAGAATGGAATTGCGAGTTGTCAGCCCTGATGTACCTGGCCCACTCTATTACCCAGCCTTCATCAGCACAAAACCCCAAAACTGCTGCCTTCAGCGCTGTCTGTTCAGAAAAATGACAGCTTCTGTGACATGTTAACAAAGTGTTTCTCAGTATTAGAACAATCACTTGTTACATTTTTTGAAGTGCATGACAGGACTCATCTGGTATTGAGTCAGTCTTTCAAATACAACCTTTAGCTACTGCTTCTCAGCTTTCATCATAAACTGTAGTAGTATTTATATACTCACTGACATACTTTGCTGAATTTGACTCAAATGTAGTACAGGCTTAGCAGAAATATAAATAAGTTCATAGCATGATAGACTGTGACAAGTTTGAAGATCTTTGCTCTGTATACTCTTAAATACTTGCAAAAAAACCTTCCTGCAGCAAGTACACACCTGGGTGATCTGACACTAGCTATAAAAGAACATATAGCAGAAAAATACCTAAAGTCACCAGGAACTTTTAATTCCATTTCAGCATAAAGTAGATGAGAAAAAATCAGAAATCTTTGAGTTGGTTTCTTTCTATATTATTACTGAGGTGGCTTCTAATCAGAAAGCTCCTTTCAAAATAATTAAAAGGCTAGGTTTCATCTGACAGTGTTGTTTATATGTTGCTGTAATGGGATTTAAATAATGGAATTTGCTTACTGTTAGACCTTGGTCTCCCTTTGGTCCGGTTTTGCCCTGTAACAGTGATTGCTAATTAAGCTATTGCAATTAGATAGTAACATTGTAATTCAGAACACGACTTCAGCGATACCATTATTAGAAAAATACTTTTCCAATAGAAAGTTAAACTAGAAAACATGGGCTTCTGATGCACATGCCGTGCCTTGTGCGTGTAGTACCTGCAGCCTCCTAAGGTGGTTTATGGGAAGTGGATGACCTCAAGTCTCCCACCAGATCACTGACTGTCAGTTGTCATTCACTGCTGTCCTGGTTTTGGCCAGGATAGAGTTCATTTTCTTAGTAGCTGGTTCATTGCTGTGTTTTGGATTTATTATGGGAGTCATGTTGACAACACACTGTTGTTTTGGTTGTTGCTAAGCGGTGCTTACCCCTAGTCCAGGACTTTTCAGTTTCCCATGCTCTGTCAGTGAGAAGCTGCACAAGGAGCTGGGGAAGCATGGCCAGGACAGCTGACCCGACAGACCAAAGGGATATTCCACAGCATGGGAGGGCACACTCGGTACAGAAACTGGGGGAGTCGGCTGGGAGGGGCCGAGCCCTGCTCGGGCATGGGCTGGCCATCCATCAGCGGGTGGTGAGCAATCTTATTGGGCATCACCTGGCTTTTTTATGATTATGACTATAATTATCCTTGCTTCAATTATTAGACTGGTTTATAACTATTCATGAATCTTCTGGTTGTTTAGGTTTAATTTTACTTTTTTTTTTTTCTGATTTTCCTCCCCATCACACCAGTGCTGGGGAGTAGATGATTGAGTGGCTGTGCAGTATTTAGTTGCTGGTTGGGGTTAAACCATGACAACTGCCTTAAGGAAGAAACTACATCTGTGTGGGAAGTGGGGTATTAATCAAGTAAATGTCGTCTTTGTGCTTTTAAAGTTTTTAATAGTTTCAGTTTCTTAAATGTTTCAGATTATATGTAATTAAATAGAAAGAAGAACACACAACTCAGCTTTGTTTCTGAGTGGTTTATGAAAAGATCTGTGATAAACCTGAGTTACTTACAGGTTCTCCAGATAAACCAGGGTCACCCACATCACCTTTTTCTCCTTTTTTCCCCTTGTCACCTGTAGCTCCACGATCTCCCTTTAAAACCATGGTGGTAAGCAGACAGAAAGTGTAAGTCAGTTTTTGTTACACTTCAGCTTTCTCTCTCGTAGCCTTTGTTGAATGCACATTAAGCTTGTGACATGAGTTAGAAATCTTTGTTAGAGATCATTTAAATAAATTGGTACTTCATGAATTTCATTAATAACTTGTAGTATTGGCTAAGCATTTTTATGGGAAAAAATACCTAAAGTGGTTTGAACAATGAAGCATCTCAAAAAACTACATGCAGACTGAGGGGTTTCATGGGCTATTGCATGATGGAAATTATTATCTGTGCCTTAGAAAAATAAGATAACACTAGAGAAATAGAAAAGAAATCCAAGGGTGTCATTAGAATGAATAAAGGGATTATCACAGTGAGAAACCTTTTGGCCCAGAAAAGGTGTTTGGCATAGCACATGTATTAGTGTATCTTGGTTTGATTTTTAGTAGACTATGGGACTTTGTACAGCCTTTCTGAGCCATTGTGATCACACCTAAAAACTGATTCCAACCCCCATTTCTCTTAACGTTGATTTAGTCACAAAATTTTGCATAGCAGGTAAGTGAAAGAAAGTGATATTAAATCTAATATTTATTTTAATAATAAAAGAATAATATAACTTCTAATAGCAATATAACTTCTAACAAGAATATAATCTTCTGGTGTCTGGGGCTCTTTTTACACAGAATTCACATACCTTCAATAAGAACTGACTGTAAAAGAGCATTTTGAGTGTGTTGTCTTCCATCTAGGGCATTATCTCACTATTATCTCTGATTTAGATATCATACCTTCTCTCCCAGAAGCCCATCTCCAGGGGGGCCTCGTGGTCCTGGCATTCCTTGAATACCTTGTTCCCCCTAATGATAATCCAGGTAGTGATATTAACCCTTTGTAATCATTCATCGCTGAGTAATTTAGAATGTTCAAAGAGAAAGGTTTTCAAATGCATTTTAACAAGGATCTTGAGGCACTTGAGACAATTTAGTGACTAACTTACATTTCTCAAATACTTCTTCAGTATAAAGATACACAATATTGAAAACCTGTATGATCATTATTGGATTTAATTTTAATTTGAATGCAATTTAAATTTTTTCCCTCTTTCCATCCCATTTTATTCATTTTCATTCTACCTTTCTTATTTCTATCTTTTGAGTCTGTCTCATCTGACTTATGCTTTGGGTAAAAGTGCATATTACAAGGAAAAATTAATAGTACACACATTCAGGATGGAGGCTTTTTCTCTACTGAATAGAGTGGTAGTACACAACTAATTCAGACTGTTTCTGTGGGCATGAGAGTTGGGGAAGAGGGAGTAGTATTTTTAATTTTGTAAAGGTATCTTTAACTGATAAAAGTTCATTCTTCTTTCCTCAACACACACATGCTTGGGCTAGTTTGCAGCAGTAGACACAACATATTTTGCAGGTGCTCACATGTTCATTCTCATTTTCTAGCCTGAGGCTCTCTTCATATAAGGAACAATGTGAAATCTCCTTAAGACTGTGATGGTCAGATTGACCACTCAACACAGGTTAAATATTGAAGACACTAAGTCTTTTTACCTTAGTTCCTTGAATACTTTCACCAGGAGGTCCCAGAGAGCCAGGTGGCCCTGGGCGTCCTATGGTTCCCTAGAGAATGTTCAGAATAAAAATACAAAATAAATTGTTATACCACTGTGTTATTTCTTGTCCTTCCTCTACCAAACATGTCTTTTTATAAGTAGTGGGAATAAGATTGCTCTAGCTGAGAAAGACTCTTTTTGGCCTTTATCAGATTTTAATAATCCAGTTTATACTTTGAAGGAGTCACTTGGCTTAATACTCAGTGAACATGAATGACCTTGCTGATAGAGATACATGCTGCATTGAAGGATGGATTGTATTGGTGGGACATTGGGGACTGAATTAAAATTTAAGATTATTATTGTTTTTTTATCTTTTACCACCATTATGTAGTAAGGCCTATACATATACATACTAATGTGGCATTTCAAATAAACACTTGTTGCTAATTTATAAGCTAGTTTTCAATAGAACTCTAGAAAAAATGTTCCCCTTCCATATTACTCACAGGAAGCAATCAAAACCCACATAGTACATATTAATTTTATGTCTATACTGCTCTTCTAGTATCCCTGCATGAAATTCTCAGCTTCCTCATTTGTAAGGATCCCATGCACATGCTGTTTCTTGGTATTAGTGCTGCCTGAGGAGGTGCTTCACCACTGCTTTTCTCTGGACCCCGCCTTCCTGCCAATGGGAACTGTATCTCAGGGACCAATAAGTCACAGTGTGCAGGTAACTCATTATTATGTTGCATAATCTTTGCATTTGACGTTGAGTTCCTTTTTATTTACATTCAAACCAGTTCTTTTGTATTCAATAGACTTCTGAAACAGCTGTAGGAGCATTTCCAATTTGGGAGGTTTCACAGTGAAAATTGCTTTTTATAATTACAGTTATTTTCAGTCCTTTGTCATGGTTACAAAATTATTTTAAAAATAATCCTTTCTGCAAGGATCAATCCTCATACTGGCTATTAGATAATTATCTGATTTATACAATAAAAAAGAGGAATTAATCCCAGAAGAACTCAACCCTTTCTGCAAGGATCAATCCTCATACTGGCTATTAGATGATTATCTGATTTATACAATAAAAAAGAGGAATTAATCCCAGAAGAACTCAACAGTAGTATCTATAGCTGTAAAAATAATATAGGCAAGACATACTAAGTTCTTGCCCAGCCCTTAATTCTGACCAATGCTAGGTCTGAAGAAATTTTTGCCACTCCGTTGCAGCTAATGTCTGCAGGAGCTAAATGTTTTGTCAGTGATCTTCAATGCAAGGTTATCACCTTATTTATCATATGCATCCACAAGGAGGCTATGGTTTATGGCTAGTCACCAGAAATAATTTTGGTTTTCTACAAAATAAAGATTATTTGTTGGATTAGTTGTTTCCACTGAAGACAGAAAACATGCAGATGTCTATACAAAATCACACATTTTTATAGTATACTTTTCTCCCCTATTTTAGAAATTAGACCAAGAGAGACTTAATTGTTTAAATCTCTTACTTTTGGTCCTGGTAAGCCTTTTCCTGGGGGACCGGCAGGGCCAACTGGTCCTCTACTACCAGGATCACCCTGAAAACCGATACTTTAAGAAATAAGTAGTGAATACCAAAGTTTAATGTATCTCTAGAACACCAAGCATCTGTTATACCCAAATGGGACAAAGAGAAGAGAACTATTGAACTGCACTGTGCAAGTCCAAACAATGCTAACCCAAGGATATTGCTGGCAGGACAAGGAAGTTATTGGGGATAAACAGTGGCTGGTGGTCTAAATGTATTCAAGTCAATTATGCACAGTTACACAGGAATTACAATTCCCATATTATAAAATGAACTCTAGATTCCCCAAACCAAAAAAACACCGACAAACCTAAACCAAAAAAGATCTACCTTTTACATACTGAGAAGAAAGTTAAAGCTGGATTAAATAGGTATTCTGAATATGACCTATAGGTAGGAATTGTATCTCTATGAACTAGAGTATACACAAGCATTTGCTTTTCTAGATCTTGAAGTCTGTACCTTAGGTCCTGGTAGTCCAACTCCATCTGGGCCTTGTTCACCGGGAATCCCAGGGAGCCCTGGCAACCCCTGAAATTGTATGCACACAGAGACAAAATTTAATTTACAGCTACCTTGACTACATGCATTTGTTAATATTTATATGGTAGCATCTTAACTATATTGTCTCTTAATGGGATCACTGTGATCTACAACTGGTTAAACTTTACTCTGATATGCCAGAAGTAGTGTCAGTAGCATTTACATGTGTGTTGCATGTCATGCAGGGGCTTGAATGTGTTTGAAGGTAGAAGAGTCTAATCTGGAGAGGCAGTTGCAGAAGCAATTCTTCATTGGGTTGCACAAAAATATCAGAAAGTATTATAAATCAATTTCCAATCTCCATGTTGATATTTGTTAATTTTGGTTCCTCAGTGTGGCAAATGCAAGCACTTTTGCTGTTTTCTTTAGCATAGGCAAATGCAAATATGTGTGGTCCAAATTCCCCGACTGTAGCCAGCAATCTTTTTCTGAGACTTCCTTGCTGCACAGGCAGGTAACTGCCAGGGCTGGTGGAGCACACTGATGAGCAGACTGGATATGTGAGGTCAGTGTGGCAGTGACCCCGTTGCACTGTTGCACAGTGTTCCCAGTGTTGCAGGGAAGGGAGAAGGAGCCTTTTCTCTTTGCATCCTTTTTGCAGGGATTGGTTATATCTACCAATAAAGGCCTCTGTAAAGATTAGTTCTGACTCTTTGCACACCAGTTGTTTTTTAGTGGTTCTGGGATGTATATGGATCCAGCTGCTTAGCTAGATTGTGTTTTCCTGATTGGGAATAAATTTTGTATGGTTGGGCAGAAGACAGGACCCTACAGGAAGATTTTGAGGAAACTCATTGAAACATCAGTGATACTTAGGCAAAAAGAACCCACTTGGAATATGTTACAGGGTGTAATTAAGAGAAGTGAAGGACAGGGATGATCTTGTGCTATTTCAGAGAGATATTTCATTTTATTCTGTGTTGAAGTGCATTTCCGCAGTTGAGGAGTTTCAGGCTTTTTACCCAGCCAATCTTTCCTAGCATGTCAGACATGGAGGATAATCCCTTAGGTGTAGCACTTACTTCTTCCCAATTCACATAAAAGAAAAATCTATAAACTTACAGGTGGGCCAGGATAACCATCTCCTTTTTGTCCAAAGGGCCCAGGGGGTCCTGGCAGGCCTTGGTCACCCTGATGAAGGCAGGAAAAACAGCTGAGTGAATGCCAAGACAATTGCTAGCAGGAAATTATCCATGAAAGCTAAACTTACTTGACAAATATACTGTCATTTGATTTTATCTGTCTATCGGCTAATGTATTTTACTATGTGAATTATTATTTTAGGTTTATTTAATCCTGGACTAAACCAGTGACATTTAATAGTGCTCATGATCTACACTCATGATTCACTAATTTTAATATTTTTTAAGACCTCTGTCTGTTGTCATTTGTGGCCTACATATAAGAAGAAATTACTTTAGTTGTATTTCCCATATATTTATCATCACTTATTCTAGAATTTTATTTTCCTGTAGTGCTGTGGAACCTTATTAAACCTTTTGAGTATAACAGAATCTTCCTATGGGAAATGTACATCTAATCTCCTTTCATGGATCCAGACAGCTGGACTATCTCAGGAACAGATTTACCAAGAAAACTCAGGACCTTAACCATCCCAGCCACACTAGGGGGTGCAGTGAGTCGCTCAGTTGCTACAGAATGGATGATCAAGATTGCATTTGTTCCTGTAGCTACCCAAAATATGGACATTTAAAACAGTGGCAAGAAAAGACCTATGCAAAAATAATTTTTAAAAATTAGGATGTAAAAAGCTTTACCCTCTATGGCTTTACCCTGTATGGTTGTGTGTCTAAGAACTAAGCAAGAGCAGAACCACTAATGCTGACAAAGACAGCAAAAAGTGAAGAATGTAGTCACAGAAACATGCAGTATTGCCCAGTTGAAAGAGCTTTGAGGGGCTCAAGGCTGAGGGAGAGAGACTTGCAACTCTGAGCAAAGGATGTGCTTCCAGTTGATTAATTCCTGTTAGATCCCCAAAAATGGGACAACATGAAGTTCTCTGAATTGACTGGATTATACAAAAAATTTATGTGATTCCATCAGCATAATCTCCTCCTGATGAAAATAAATGTAAAAATCTTGAAAATCACTGACTGATCAAAAAGAGATAGTGTTTATCACATGTTTCTCATGCTTCTGTTACTCTGTTCAGTTCACTCAAAGAACAAGGGATTAGGGATGTATTCAAAAGTACTGTCACACTCACTAAGAAAAAGAGGTGGGGGAAGGGTAGGAAGGGTCCAGTATATTTGGAGAGAAACAGTTTTATATGTCCTGAGTTTCTTGGTCTTCAGACAAGATCTTTCCTGGAATGAAGAGTGGCTTATGAAAGTTGAATCCAGGTACCATTGAGGCAGTGGTATATGGAAGCCATTAGAGATTAGCTACATATTCATGTTCTTACACTATAACCCTGTGTTATGAATGTTATGAAGTTAACCCTGAAGTTATGAATGAAGCAAAGGAGCCTGGCTGAGAGAAATCAACTGCTTGCTAATTAACATGTAGGCTATTCTAAGCAGGGTTAATCAGGTGCTCTCTCTGAATTCACTTCTCATCAGTTAGAAACAGTCATTCTTCTCCTGGTTCTCTGCCATCTGAAAGGTTGCAGTTACAGACTCTGGAGCATTGACCATCCATAGTTTTCCAGCTCTGCAAATCCTTATACTTATGACAGAGTTGTAGGACCCACACAATAACTGTGGAACGTGTGAGTGGAACACTGTGGCCATCCTAGGAGACTAGTTGTTGCTTCACTGAAATCCTCCTGCCTTGTTTTACAGTTGTATCAGAAATCAGTTTTAACAATTTAGGAGCTACCTTTGCCCCAGGAAGCCCAAAACCTGGTTCTCCAATTGGTCCAGCAAGACCAGGCAACCCAATGTCACCCTGCAATGAAGAAAATAAACCCTCTGGTTACATATCTTAATAAACACCACAGGCTGTGGGTTTCTTCTATACAAATTCATATATAATGAACATAACAGCTAATTTTACTTATTGCTATTGCAAACATTAAACACCAAAAGTATAAATAAAAATGAAAGAATAAATAGAAAAAATACAAAGAATAAACAAATGTGCTTTGATATCCAAAATTAGTCAAAATAAAGAAATGAAAAAAGGTAGGCCACACCTCAAGCTGCCATACAATCCATACCAGGGCACAGTGGTAACTAGATTGGATGCAATCCAGAAGAAGTTTTAGTTGACCTCATAAGGCTGGACTTGTTGACACAAATATTAACATAGCCTACTTCAGTTTTCACCCTTGGTTTCTAAGCACTAGAAGATGGAATGTGGATGGTACCTTTGGTCCAGGCACAGATCTTCCAGGAGGGCCTGGCATTCCAAGACGCCCTGGTGCACCAGGCTCCCCCTTGCAATGAAGGTAGGAGAGAAAAAACAATGGATATTTCTGAAAGTGAGCATGACTATCACATTGAGAAAACATTTATGCAACAATTTATATTTAATTCCATTAAAACACTATTAGAACTTCTAATAAGCTATACTATGCAGAGATCAATCTAACTATTTGGAGAACTGGTAACAACCATATTCTGTTTTCTCCATGGAAATGAGATTCTTCTCAGTCACTAAACAAACATGTTTTTAGAAGTCCCTTTCTTAGTGTATTCAAGACGTGGTTCACCACATACAGTGCTGAAGGCTCCCTGCCCAGCTGTGTAGGTATACTGAAAACATTTATACATATCTGTTAGAGTAGATTTTTTAAAAATTTCTCTTTCAGTTTACTTTTTTTACATCTTTTTTATTTTTGGGGAAATACTCTTGTGTGTATAAATAGCCAAAGAATAAGAAACTGGAGGAGAAACCTGGAGTAGCTCTTCTCACTTTCAGTAAGTACTGAGTATTTTAACAGAAACTCCAAATCCATAAAAGAATATCAGCCATGAGTCAGTGTAAGGGAAAATAAAGTCCTGTCATGTATTTATATGCCATACACCATACAATCTTCTCAAATATTTCAGTATAAAAATACCAGTATATACCTTTACTTTTTGCAAACCAACAGGGAAACAATATGGTAAATGCAAAGGTTTTTAAAAAACACTGCTAGTTGTTTGTAGGGATCATTGTGATTCTTGCGAAGAGAAGCCTTTGCTGAACTTTTGTGAAATAATTTTTTAATGAAACGAGTTCATTCTAGAACAGTTGTTTCTGAAATCTGCAACAGTGTTCAGCTTTGGGAGACTATTTTACCCATATAACATAGTAATAAACTCACTTTAGGTCCAACAGGTCCAGGCACTCCTGTTGGTCCTGTTAATCCACGTATTCCTCTCTGTCCTTGATCTCCCTACAAAAATGGAAAAGACATGTCACACATGTCAAATAATTTAAGAATGTGTTAAATGAAATAAATTGTAAAATGTCAGTGAAAGATAGCAAACTTCTATTTGTAGGTGGTGCACATGAGCTGTTCCTATTGCCTTCATTGGCAAGTCAGTTAATTCTGCTCAGGAATTGTCCAGTGTTGGATTTGTACAATTAAAATTACATAGATTTCATCTGAAATTAAATAAACCAGTTTGCCACAGAATACTGTGAGAAAAATAAAAGCCAAAAGGAATCTTAAAGGTTGAATAATTGCAGCTGAAAAGCAAGTTAAATAATTACATTAAAAAGATACTAAGAAAAATAATCAAAATAGGAAAATATAACTCACTGGCTAGTACTTTTGGTTTTTTTAATTTGGAGGCAAATAGGGCAAATCAATTGATCACAAAGAAAAGCTAAGAATAGTGTAAAGTTCTAAAGGGAAAACTGCTGTTCAAGCAGATTACTAGGCTGTAATAATTGCAACAAAAATGAAACAACTATGAGTCAAAAATATTTTTTGTTACTTATATTGGACAAAAAAAAAAAAAAAAAAGAGAAGTCTTTGACAAATCTATTCCTGGAACATTACAGTTTTGAGTAACATCTTTAGTAAGAAATCCTCACCTTTTCCCCTTGTATTCCAATCCCTGGAGCACCTTCAGGACCTCTAAGACCAGGCAACCCTGGTTCACCCTTGAAGAGAAAAATCAAAGGAGTGTTTCAGAGCACTGCATGGACATGGTGCAAGATGAACTTTGTATTCCCTTGAATAAGTTCATTAAAACCATAGACCTTTCACAATCAATGACAAAACTCCCACTGATGTCAGGTGTGTCCAGGGGTTTTTTCCCATATTCGGAAGCAAGCACTGTACAACTCTGTGTGGAATGTGAGAAGTAGCACATTTCCTTAGTGACAGCTGAACTCTGAGTATATAACCTTAAATAATGGAGTTTCTGAATCTAGAAAAAAACATGGGCAGAAGGCCATAAAGCTTGCCCATAGCCATTTTAGTGGTTTCCCTCCTGAGCTGCAGGACATTTAATGAATTACGCAAAGCATACAAGAGTAAACAAGATAAGGCAATGCCCCACCCCAAAAAATTAGAAAAAGTAAAGTTTTCCCTTAAAAAAAGTATATTCAAAAGATATGGTTTTTTTTGAAAAAAAATGTGGTACTTTCCCCTTGCCCATGAACACTCTCTCTTCTAGGTTTGGGTGTCAGCACAGGGAGAACAGTAGCAATGCTGGGGGTGAAGTAGATAGACTGCAGAGAGAGATGAACCAACCTTTTGTCCAGGGGCTCCATCTTCTCCTGGAAGACCAGGCAGACCTGCCTGTCCTGAAGGCCCTGGATCACCCTGACATCAGTAAAAAGTAAGTTCTATTAAATGAAGACTAGTACTATTCCTTCTCTGAATTAAGGAAATCTATTTAATTTTTTTTCTAAACTTTAAATACATTTTTAGAAAACATTTATGCATATGAAGTCTTGTCTTTTTTTATAAAGACAGTTCTCATTACTTGGTACTATCCTACAGTCTGTTTTGAACTGTGCATTTTATATATGCAGTTAAAATTATTAGCTATTAATGCTTCAGCTTATTCTTAAAAAATAATGCCACCACTTCATTAAGTGTCAGCATTTGAAGGAAATATCAGATAGAACTGACTGTGACACAATGATTGACATCTTGCGGATGAATATCAATGCAAATCAATTAATGTCAGTGGAATTATCATGGCCCTATTATGTAAGATTCAGGAGCCTGACCTGGTTTTAGATGAATTCGGGGTCAAATGGGTTCAATCAGCATTACTGTATTTTGTGAAATTAAAGAGAGAAATTGAATAATGTCTTTTCTTTTCCAGCCCCTGTCACAAATCCCTAATAAACAAGAGCAAAACCAGGACAGCCTTGTGCCTTTCCACTGTCACAAAAGTACTTTTTCATTGATTCCCTTATTCTATGTTAATCTGGCTGTTAATGACATAGGGACTGGTCTTGGGCACTTGACTGGGACTATCTTGGGCACTTCAGCACTAAGATAATCTGGTTATAGCTTCCTCTTCTCTTAACAACTCAACTGTTCTTTCTGTCCACCAGCACAGCTTGTTTCTTGTATGAAGGTGTGAGGATGTAGGTGCTCTGTTTCCTGTTTTTATGTGGCATCAGAAAGCATACTCATGAAATATAAATTTGTAATCCAAATGAATAAATAGATTAAATAATTCCTCTATTAACAATGTACCTTAGAACCAGGTTCTCCAATACCTCTTTCTCCTGGCACTCCAGTCTCTCCTGGCAAGCCTTGTTCACCCTTAAGCAGATATTAGTTTTTAACAGCATTATTATGAAAAATATAAAAGCATATGTTTCATTGCTTAAATTTTAAGAAGGATTAGTGTAATATTGTCTATAGTAAGAAGTGTTAAACCCTTGGTCACAAAGATTGGAAATTTGCCACATGTTTTGAGCTGTCACCAAAGAGCTGTTGGTGGAAATTATTAATGCTGTAAATCTACACTTGTGTGTCCCCGGGAATCTTTCCTGGCAAAGGTCTGATATTTCAGGAGCATACATGACATTCAAAGACAATTATTTTCTTTTTTTTTTTTTACTTTTTAGCAGTGGTAATCATATCCCTGCACAGTCACTTAAAATGTAAGAGGTGATACTTGATTCTGCAAAGTTCTTTACTTGTCACGGATGCTTGACCCTCTTACACGTCTAGTTCCTTTATACAATGCTTTAACAGCCTTCAGTCATACAGAACTTTGTCACATCTTTCAGGAAATTACTTTAAATTTCCATTCCAAACACCTCTAGTGTACATCTTTCATTAACAGTTCTGTATTTTGTGAATCAGTTAAGACTAAATTATTCTGACAATGTTTCTTGAGAAAAAGTAGTCTTCCTTACACCATGGACCATTTTTAACACCTAGATACAGTAGATACACAAATTCAGGTGAGAAAATAAGTAGCAGAAGTTGCAAGGGAGGCAGGCAATCTCTAATGTATCTATGTATGGATTTTTCTGGAATGGAAACAGTACAGTGAGAATAAAAGATGATTTGGAAATTGGGATGGTCCTCTCTTTTAGTGCAGCTAGTTTTTGTAACAGGTTTACTGCACCTCTACGTGATATGAAGAAACCACAAGCAGTGCAGCTCACTGTCTTGTACGTGGTACTTGAAAGCTTCTGTGTGAGTCAAGCAAAAACCTAAATAAATAGCCAATAAATGGCATTAGTTTACCAAGGCTTTTTAGTGGAGTAGGATCTGCTGTATGGTTTATAATATCAATAAAGAAAATATTTTCCTGCATCCATGTCAATACTTAGATTGGTGTTCAGCAATCCAGTTTAATGTGGATAATTATAGAAATAGACCATTTCTTGATCATGAAACATAATGATAAAAACAACATAGTAGCTTTTACTTCAGAAAATTCCCTGACCTTTGGTCCAGGTATCCCCTGTCCTGGTAGCCCTCTAGAGCCAGGTGGTCCTTTTGGGCCCTCCACTCCCTGAGAAGAGTAGTTAAGTAATTATTAAAAAATAAAATAGTATTTGTTACTATACACAGAAGTGTGGGGTGAGGGGGAAATTGTACCTTTTCTCCTTGAATTCCAATTCCAGGTAATCCAACTGATCCTGGTAAGCCAGGAGGACCACACTCACCCTGGCAAACAAAGTACGGTTGCTTAGTTGTGCAACGATACAGAAACAATCTGAGACAACTCCCATGCTAGTCAGTACATGTTGACTTCTTTTGAAGTCAGTAAAGCAGGGGATCTGACCTTTTATCTTTCACACATGCATTTATTCTCCACGGGTTCAGTTGCAAACAACCTCTAGTCTCCTTTTGCCTTTTAAAACCTTAACTTTTACACAGAATCAGATGCTTTTTCTAACATCCTCTATTTTAAGAAGAGGAGATGTTAAAATGGGTTGGGAGAATTCATTTGGCATAAATCTCAACAAAATACCACATTATCCAGTGTCTTTTATGGGTTCCTTGCCTCATTGTACCTTCTGTAGTGAGTATCAACCCTGTATTCCCTGTATTAGATTTATTTGCACTCCATTAATCCCCATGTGTATTTATTGCTCACCTTTTCACCTTTTATGCTGATGCCTGGAAGTCCACGAGGGCCTTTAGGTCCATCAAAGCCACGATCTCCCTACATGAAAAAATACTAAGTTGTTAACTGTAGAGACACACAGCTGTTCTCACTGAAGTAACTAGAGACAGTGTTTGCTCTGTCATAATGAAAACCAAAATGAAAAGAACCAGAAAACTGCTCCTGGATCTGTATTCCAGGATACCAAAGAGATTATCTTTTTAAAAGAGTTTGCCCTGCAATTTGAAATTGCTGAGGAAAGAGCTGAACAACTTCTTTTTTATATTTCTGCCCACCTCAATTACTTAAGGTCCTGTTCTGCTTCCTCTCAAATCAATAGCAAAACCACACCTGATTCAAATGCCTGCAGGGCTGAGTATTAAGATTAACTAAAAACTGAATTCTACTTATTTTTTTCATGGGTTAATCTCATTAAAGTGTGGGTTACCCTGAAGCAGGGTAATGAGGATCTGGCTCCCACTAAGCATTTACCTGAATGAAGACCAGGTTGACTGTATTGTTCTAGACGCCTATTTGTAAATGTCACTGTCTTTCTAAATGTTCATTTATAAAACAGTGGTCTTGGGGAAAGTGCCAGTTACTAATAAAGGTACAAATATTGTGCTTTCCTGTACTTCTCTTAAGAAAACATATAGAGGCAGATGTTAGATTGTATAAATTGTAAAAAAAATCACCCAAGCAATAAAATTATGCCCCAGACAGATCTTTTCTATCCTTAGTAACCAATTCCTTAATTTTAACTTAGACAGAAATTTATTATGAGGATTTGTTTTTAAAATAACATTTGTGTTTAAAATAACATTCTTTACTCCTGATGCTTTAGAACATCTGCCTTCGTTATCCTTTTTACTAAACTGTAAGCTTGTAGTAAAAAGTCGTGAAGAAAGCAACCGTAAAATTTCCTTAGATTAACAAATCACCCGTTTAAAATGTGTTTCAAACCAAAGAACTGACATTCTTGGCAGCCACAGACTGGATAAGAGATACATATGGACTCTGTTGATACATGCCTGGCTCCGGGTCAGACTTGGCAGTAAAAAGTAGTACATTTTTTATAGAATGAATAGTTCCAATAATGCTGACAGAATTCCACTTTGATTATTTTATTCTGCCTATCCATCTCTACTGCTTAATAGTTTTGGTTAGATTATGCATTCATCTGTACTGGTTCCCACTGTGCCCTGTTGCTGTGTTTTAGTTATTAGTTGTGGTGTTTCTTCCCACATGAATTAGTATTTCAGTGGCAAATGAGTGATTTTGAAATGCATTTTCTTCAAATTGTATTTTTGTTAGCTTTCATTCATGAGATCTACTAAGCAGATACAAGCCATCAACAATGAGGTTAATTTATATAATTCATCATCATAAAATACACACTGTATGTTTGAAGATGTTATGTTGCTAGCAGCAGTTAAATTTCAATCTGGCTGACAACAGTATTGTGCTAAGCAGAAATCCTAAGATTTTTAGTAAAGGGCTACTCTCAGAGAAAATCTGATTTTCAGTTGGGCTCTGCATCTGTGAAACCATTTTTTATTGTTTTCTCAAGCAGAATTGGTGCTTGCATAAAAATGAGAAAACTGTTTAGTTGCTCATTTAGTTCATCTACGATCTGTGTCGTTTTGTTATTGTAACCAAAGGCAATAACTCAGCCTAGGAACTGGTTTTCAGTGGGCAGCAAAAGAATCTTCTAGTAAGTCCATCCATGTAGGTACAACTACCACTCTCATTACTTCCACTGGATCTGCAAATTAGTAACAGCCCCTGTCTTTTCCAATAAACTGAATTCAATCTTCTGCTAAAATGCAGAAGCCTGTGGCTGAGGTATGTAAGAAGCTTATAAACCTGTCTTTATAACGACAATAAAGATCCCTATATAAGGACTAAGAAAAAAACCCAACAACAAAATGCTAAATTTTTCATCTAGGAACCTTGTAATGGTATTTTATTTAAAGTCAAATGCTTGAGGATGTTTAAAAATTGTTGAATTCATTCCAGGCTTAGATCCCACAAATCAAGCATCAGGTAAATTAAATATTGGCTTTGCAGGCCCCAAAGACTAGGTGTGGCTAAAAGTCATGTTTGGACCAAGTGAATTCCATCAAAATATATTGGATTGTTTGATGGAAATTTTTAATTAAATTTACAAGGTACTTTCTCAGATTCCTGTGCCTTCTATGGACTTTTTTTGGCATGCACTCATTTCATGGTGCTGCTCTGGTCTTAGAACTCTTTGACTGTTGTACCTTTGCTCCTGGAAGCCCTTCTCCTGGAGGACCTCTTTCTCCTTGAACACCTTGTGGTCCTTGAGGCCCCTGTTAACATAAGTTTAAAGTGACCTAGAATATGTATTAATCACTCAGATGAACAGCAGTGCATTCTATGTCATTGTCTGTTATAAGCTTGTCTTCAGATGTTGCTGTAGTTATAATCTGTTACAAGTAAAACAGTAACACCGCATTCCCAGTGAATAAATGATGAGTATTCTGGCCTGTAGCAGTAACAATACCCTCCAGGTTACTAAGGAATCACAGATTACATAGATGAAATTTCTATTCCTTACATTTTGGAAATCTTCACCCTCTAAATTTCCATTTTACAGATTCTTGCTAATCCTTTTTAATGTATCAGTATAATCATGAGAGACAGATCCAGATTGAAGCCCACGCAGAGTAATGCTGAAAGAGACATAGCTATAGAAAGATGTGACTGTAATTGGTAAAGAGAGAAATAGCATGCCCTTCTCTTTTTGAGAAAAGGTCTGATAGAAGCACAAGGGGCAAATAACAAAAAAAATGCATGTCCAACACCTGTGCATTTTGAGCCTGCTTCACAGTGTTTTCTCACATCTGTTTTTTAAAGTTTTTTTCTCAGATTTATTGCTTGGGGTTACACATACATCACAGAATGCTGGTAGATTTGTCTCTGTATAGCCTAAATAGGCTTCTCCTTCAGCCCAGAGCTTTAGAATCATTCCTGAGGTATAGATATTTGGACTCAATTAAACCATTAAAATGAACTTCTTTTGAAGCAAATAAACTTTAAAATAAATAAAAGAAGCATATTTAGAATATTTTTTTAAAATCAGAATCTCTTGTTCTAGCATTATTTTTTGGCAAGAAAAGATTCACATCACAGTCACCTCTTCCCCCATACAGTGGGTCTTTGTTCTGTACTGTTATTGAAGAGACTCTGGAAGTGTTACTGCCCTGCTTGGACTGATTGTCACCACCAGTTTTATTTGTAATGCTCTTCTCCTTGGGCTCTTCAGCAAGAACTCACTGCTCTCCAGTAGTGTATTTTCAAGCAGGGTTGAAATTAGTCAGTTCACCTACCAAACGATTCTCTTTTTCATGGGAGCACTTCTTATGAAATGTTTATTCCAAATTTTGCCTTGTTAATGGGGAAAAGGTGCTTGTGAAAAAACTGAACAAAATTTCCCTTGTGGTTACACTAGAAATCTTTCATCCAGGTGAAGAGAAATTAATTTAAGTCTGCTGTATTGTAAATAGTTCAGTAAAAGGTGCTGCCTGATATTTAGATAAAAAGGACCATAAAATTGACATGCTGGTCTTCTGTCTTATCACAAAGAGATGGAGTTTACAACTGCCAGGAAGAGGAAGGAAAGGAAAAGCAGGAAGAGACTTCAGAACCAAACCTACTATAAATTCTGAAAGTCTTCTCCTCAAAGCCATGCTGATGTTAATGTTCTAGTGATACTGAAAAGCAGTCAACTTCAAAGTTATCACATAGGGATTTGACACTATTAAATCTATCAGGGGACAGATTTATTTATATATTTGTGTGATTTTGCATCAGATGTTATATTTTCATACCCGTTTTGGAGATATGATAATTAGAGAAGTTAAGAAATTGGAAACATTTCCAGTTTATTGAGGGAAATGAGAGTCAAACAACATAATATGTGTAAGAGTGAGAAATGGTAGAAGACAGAAAAGAGATGGTATAATTTAGCACACATTTTTATATGCACTAAATCTTCCCCATTTTTATGGGGAAGTATTGAGAATTCTTGCTCTCTGTCCTGCTTTCCTCTCACCAAATAAAAAAACCAGACATACCATAAATCCTGGCTCACCAACTCCAGGTGGGCCAACAGGGCCCGGTCTTCCTGTCAAACCAGTGTCACCCTTCAAAGAAAGATGTACTTTGAATATACCTGATTTAGGTATTTTTATGTGTGCAGCATATAACAACTCATCAGACATTCTGTGCTTGAATTATTAGATGTAGGAGAATACAGGAACAGCAGAGAAAATCTGAGTGGCCTCAGAGTCATACACCATGCAAGGCCCAGCAGGCATTGAACTGGGGCAGTTTCACAGCTTTAGGGGACAGCGTCAGTTCTGCATTTGAGAGAAGACAATGTTGAGTCTAAAAGATTAATTACTGCCTTCATACGCCCAGTCATGTATCACTTACTGTCCTTTCCCAACAAGTCAGTATTTCTATCACGGAGTTTCTGTTCTTTTCATGCTAGTCATCTAAACCAACAAGCCTGTTTTGCACAGATTAATTTCTGTTTAAGACTGAATGTGTTTTTACCTAACCATACTCTTCTTGGGTTGAGTTTATGTCAAGTATAACAACTACTGTAAAAAAATCCTTTAAAGTATATACTGAAAATGTACTTTTTGTTTGCAACTGTTTGTAAACAGTTTTGATAACATACAAAATACCTTTCTAGTACCACAAAACCAGCATTTACTGTCTTGAATTTTCTTGTGAATCAGCAAGTCTATTAGCTCAGCTGTCCTGATCCTTATCCTACAATACATGCAATACAGAAGATGAGATTTTTGTACCTTTGGGCCTGGCAGTCCTATTCCAGTCTCTCCAGGCAAGCCAGGTGGCCCAGGAAGACCTCTTTCACCCTTTCAAAGAATGAAAAGAAAACAACCTTGCTTATAAATTGGTGTCTAGGAAAATCAGTTTAATTCACATTGTAGATTAATTTTTAGTGCATCCTGAATTTCAGCCCATTGGAATTGTCTTTCACAGTACTTCATCTGTTAATCCTTTCAAAGCTTCAAAATTCCCTTGTAATAATTCATCTTGTACAAAGGTAAGAGATTAAACAAAAGGAAAAATGTTTCATAGCATGTAAGTTTTGACACTCAACTGTTCTGTGTATCACTGTTGGCCAGTTGGTGCAAAGAAGATACCAAGAGAGATAACAAATAATGTCCCTTATACACTTATTTTTAAGGTTTTTCTTCAGAACAATATTCCTTTTGAACTACAGAATTTTTCTTGAGAATGTTCAGTTTCAAGAAAAAGCTTGATTTGAGATGCCAAACAGAATTGCTGTTTGGCACATAAAGAAAAAAGAGTTTTAAATTGAAAACTGAAGAAGTACAATGCTAAGTAGTATTCTGTGACTCTACCATATTTTAACTGTTGATTAATAAAAATGGGAGTGTGATTTGGATCTGAATTCTATACAAAGAGCAAAGTAATAAATACCTTTCTTAAGAGCCTTGTAGACTGCAAAAAATACACAATTTGCTATCTGTGTCAAGTTCAACTGTATCCACTACAAGAAGGGTATAGAATATAAGGATAAAATCATAATTGTTGTGAGGCTATATTAATACTTTTTAACATTAATTAAGAGAAGAAATAGAGCAGTTCTTGCCTTTGATCCTTGCAGGCCTTCAGGCCCTTGATCTCCAGATTGTCCTTGCAGACCCTATTAAAACAGGAGGGGTTTCAAATGCAGAGATTTTTCAAGCTTTCCTAAAAATGGCAGCTTGAAAAACAACCTATTATTTGCTGAAGTCTGCATGGAAATAAGAGTTTTAAACACATTAGAACTGAAGCTTTTCTTTGTGATGCATGTATATTTTTAGTTACTCATCCCAGGTGGAGCTGGTTCTGGTATTTGGGGAGAGAGTTTGGCTCTCCCTTTTTTTGAATACAATTAAAGGTAATCTACATTCAAGATCTACTGAAACATCTATGATGGGCTAAGCTTCTTGGCCATTAGTCTGAGAGTATTGGGATGACGAGAGACTAAAGATTTTCCATGTACTTGAGGAAATGAAATAGTTAAGACACTGAAAGAGAAATGAGTGATTTTGGTCTTTATGGAACTGTATTTGCTGAGGTCTTTGAGACTGGATGAATTATAAGGATTAATTATAAGAATGATTTATTTGACTAGATTGCTTCTCCAAAATTGTATTAATTTTGCTATTTAAGAAGATAGATTTTGGGTGCCTTGAACTCAGCAACTCAAAGATTCCATGTCAGTAGGGGTATGATATTATTTCAGATCTTTAAATCCCAGGGAACCAGGTATTGTTATTTTCATAGCTGTTTTTTGTTTTTTGGTTTTTTTTTCTTTTACCTGTATCCCTCTTATTCCTCTGGGGCCTACTGGACCTTCAGGACCCTGAAAGATAAGTGAAAAAATTATATATTTCCGTATATTTAGATTTTGTCAAAACCACTTTTAGGAAACTTTTTACTAAGGTATCTTATTTAGATATCTTTACATTAAAATCAAAACTAAATTCAAGAGAAGGTCAGCAGCCACAAACTCTTAAATAAATATTTTTAAATTGACAGGTAATCAAAGTACAGCGTAATGATGAACAGAGTTCATTTTCAAGGACCAGTAATCCAGGATTAAACTCTATTTGCTCTATTTGAAATATTTTAAGCAATTATGCACTAAATCTTAAAGATTTGAGTTACAAATCTAGTTTTCATTTTTATATCTAATTCCCTTTGCTTACTATTTCAAGCCTTCTGCCTCTGTTAGAGTTTTACCATTGTTTTAAACAGGCTCAGCCTAGAGCCATAAGAGGAATCATACAAAAATGTAGAAAGAGCTCAGAAAATTAGTAAAAATTATGTCCTTGCTCACTACATATTTGAAAACTGTCAGATGTCAATTTCCCTCAGCCTTAGAACTAATATATGCCTTAAATCTATCATCCTGCTTGTTATTCACGGAATTGTATTATTTTTTGTGGTTTAACTAACAACTTTGTGGCTACTTACTCTGTCTCCTTTTATTCCTGGGATTCCACATTCACCTCTTTCACCCTGGAAAGGAATACGAATAAATACTTATGAGTTATATTGGCGTATCATCCTTCTTCTCTAGGTGCTTTAGTTGAAAACCTGAATGTTATTCTATTCAGGACATATTACAGCATTTGTGCTGCAAGTTCATTGAGGAACAGTTGCATCTTCTATTACAGCTTGTGGAGCAGCTGCTAAGGTGATGTTATTGTTCCTCACTAGTATTTAAAAGAAATACGGCATATATAATAAGTAACAACAAAGATGTAGGCATCAATTCTGACTAAAAGACATACCTTCTCTCCTTTATATCCAGATTTCCCCTGGGAAAACAAAAAAGCAAGGCAGGTTGTGATGAGATATAATCCAAAAGTAAGAACATGAGTATTATCTTCCTTAATATTCTACTCTCTTCAGAAAATTAGCATTTCAAATAGAAAAGATGACTCTGATAAATATGGCAATATCATTTGAAGTACTGTTCTTTTTAGTCATGGCAGATGCTGTTGTATGGGTAAATAAATAGTATGAATGTATCATTTTAGACTGGGATTATGGTGATGTAAAAGCAGAGCAAGTAGAGTTGATATTTCCATCCTAGTGAAAAACATGCTAAAATAAGAAAACAAGAAAAAGTTACTAATTAAAGAGGATGTACTGAATAAATAAGAAAGCATAAAGTAGAGGGATTCATATGTGATTGAATTCAGAATTACACGCTAAGAGACTGGTCCTACACTTACTTCCTACGTGTATTTCATTCAAGTTTTTCACTGCTATTATACACGGGGTCCTTTATTTGTCAAATTTAAATAAGCCCAGAATGATTCAGGCAGAGTGCCAATTTCTGTAATGTTCTTAGATTATCATATCAGAGCATTTCAATGTTTTGGAAGCACTATGTATTATTGGAGAGTATTTTCTAGATCACACATATAAGAAGGAATTGTTCCTTTTCATTAAGCAATGAGAATGTTTTCAGTTCTTCTAATGTTAATGAATCATTAGATGGTAAACCAGAATTGAAATTTGTTCTTATAACAATAAAAAAAAAATAAAGGTGGTATTTTGCCTTAAAGGTACACTGCTCACTGGAGAAGAAGGAGAAAAAAAAGTATTTTTTTACCTCTATTCCATCTCGTCCTGGGATTCCATTAAGACCTGGGTCCCCCTATGAATAATTCAACATCAAGATCAGTGAAATAAGGACAAGACAGATCTTTCTGCTAAATCTGAAAAACCAATCACCTTTGCTCCTTTCAGGCCTGGAGCTCCACTGTCCCCAGTGCGACCCTTTTTACCCTGAAAATAACAAAATACAATTCTTATGATATATGTTAGTAAACATAATTTTGTTTTACAATATATATGCTGTTTTTCTCAAACTTAAGATATTTGCTTCTTTTAGATTTATTTCTCAAAATCTCTGCATTTACCATAACATTGAAATTGAATATCTGGGAACAGCAGGACCAACTCAATAGGCATTTTTCTGTTTTGTCTTTGTTATAAACAAAGCTAGTTTGTTCAGTTCTTCTCTGAAGAAAAGAGGTGATCAGCTGTTTTTGTAATTACCCAGCTTGCAAAGTGGATGTTTTGTTTTCGTCTCAACTCTTTGGGGTGTATGAATCTTTGTAAGCCATACCTGCACTTTCCAAGTAAAGACAGCAGATATTAACCCAAACAAAACTACTGTTTGCACACAGTAGAGGGTACATTTTCAATTAAAGTGCATTGTACTGTGCTGCACAAACCCAGGGTGTCTTTCTGTTTGTGTATGTATAGGATATTCAGGTCAAAAGGATGACGATGGGCAAATCTAGGGTACTCTTTCAAGCTCTGACACAGTCCCTTCACCTTGAGCTATAAGGGCTATAAGGTACTATAGTGCTTTTAGTTCAGTGTCAAGGATAAAATATCTGATCATTCAGTTCTTTTTGAAATGTAAGCCCTGCAGTTTAGATCACCAAGCCTTGTATGAAGCAACCCCCTAGATTTGCTAAGGGGTTCTATTTGAAAGACTATTCTGAAAGAAGTCCGGTCCACTTTATTCTTGTCTCAGTTGTTCCTAATGCTTCAGTATTTTGCTCTCTCTCTTGCTTTCAAAGAGCTTTTTGGATATTAATGTTTGATTTGAGGCTAGTTAGATCCAGCTGGTCTTGTCTGATTGCAACAGGACAGGTGCTCCTTTCTGCCTTTCATACTGTTGTGGCTAAAACTTCACCACACTACACTATTCCTCCTGTCTGTTCCCACACAGAAGGAGTGTCTCATGGTGTTCTCAGGTCTCTCTGTGCACTTCCTGCTGCTGTGGCATCTTCACACAATGTAACTATGGAAGAGTATGTATTGCCCCTTGAACTTCTGTTGTCTCAGGATTTGGGTTCAAATAATTTCTTTAAAAATTTTTAACAGTGAATTACGTTTCAACTTATACTGTATATCAGTTATTTGAGTGACAGCTACTTACAGCAGGACCAGGAAGGCCTCTTTCCCCCTTCTCACAGTTACATGTGTCAACCTGGGGACACTTTGAATGAAAATAGTACAAATCAGCACATTTAAATGGAAGAGATAGAAAACACACTGACATTTCCTTTAAGTTACTCTATGGCTAGTTTAAATACACCTGTAATGACCAGAAATTATATTTATATGTTTTACAGAAATCTTTTAACTATCAGTTTACCACTCATCCAGAATGTGGCCTCCTACACTCCATCCAAAATTTTGTATCATTCCTAGTCCTAAATTTTCAATCATCTTGATAATGGCTTTACCTCCAAACTCTTCACAAGGTCAGTTTATGGGTATGCTGTGTCTGTTCTGTTTTCATTACAAGGCACTAGAGATAGCCATGAAGATGAAGTAAAAAAGCATCTTACCTCCCTTTATTAATTCCATTGTATGCAGGATAGTTCAAAGTTTAGCTCTAGCTAGATCTATAAACAAAATATGTATGGATATATACTTTTAGTTAATGCAACTCATTATAACACTTGATAATCTTTCTTTCTCTTCTGTCATATCTACCATCAGGTGTCGCAGTCAAACATCATTATGGTATGTATTTATGTGATTTTTAAGATTTTTTTGAATCTTTAAGATCATGACAGAGTTATCACAGGTACTGGAGTTATTTTTGAAGGAGGGATAAGGAATGTAATTTTTATTTCTGGTTTAGTTATTTATTAAACCTCAGCCCATCTTGAATATGTCTAGAAGTGAAGGGTTCAAAAATTATTCTTATCTGAATATCCAAATTAGTTACAATATGTTTTCCAAGGCTAACATTTGTCGGAACTCACTCCTTTTTGGGGTGAGCCCGTAAAGGTGGAAAAGTCTCTCCTCCAACCCGTGTCTCCAAAGCAAGACTCAGCAGTCTTCTGTTGTCCGGTCTCAAGGTAGTTTATTGTATGTTATCTAAAAGATTTCTCCCTGAGCTGCTGTGGTCCGTTCAGCAGTCAGGCAAGGGCACACTCCAACGCCCAGGGGGCTGGTGCCCTCTTTTATATCATACATTGCGTATTAGATGTTTACAGTTTTTCCCCAATGCCTATCACCTATACTGAACAGTGACTTTCTACTCTAAACCAGTCTGTGAATGCCAACATCACCAAGAACATGGAGGTTATGAAGAAGAAGGAAAAAGGACAGGGCACACCCAAGTCCCTCCATCTTAGAACTTCTGACCCCCATGTACAAAACTCAGACCCCTCTGTACAAGGCCTAAAACCCCCCTGTACAGCACTCAAAAACTCTTCCTCTCATTTTGTGACTACTTCTACTATAATATCTAAAATTTTGTGATTTCTTGTTCTTCCTGCAAGGTTGGTAAATTGTTCCATGGATCAGGTTCAAAGCCACAGGGGTCTGTGGCTGCATTCCAGGGTCTCAAATGCTTCTGACCTGGGCTCGGAACATCCAAGAGTGTCCAAGGGACATTCTGGGTTCCGACAACATTGACTGTCTTGATACTTCTATATTGATGGAGAAAAATTAATATGTCAGTGGAAATGAGTGAAAAATGAAATGTTTCAAAGTTTTGCAAACACTCACACTATTTAGCAGTTTGCTTGAGCTGCTTAGGAGAACATTTTTTGTCTGAGATAACTGTGCCTTAAATAGCCCTAACATCTTTAAAAGGAAAACTAACTGTATTCCCTACAAAATGCCAGCCAGACCTATCAAAGCCTGCAGTCAGGGTGACACAGCATGAACAAAGTGGAAAAAAGCAGTGCTGGAGCTTTGAGATCTTACCCTTTTTTAAACCCTCTCACATAGGAAGAGGGTTAAGGGTTAGAACTGCCTTGTCTTCAGCTCTGCGTCATGTTTTCATTGTCACCAAGTCTGTCATAGGACATGTCAAAGTGTATCAGCAAATTCTTGCTAGCCTGAATACTCACACATCGTTTTTTGGGGTTTTTTGAAATTTGAATTTGCTTAGGTAAGCAAATTACATTAGTAATAAGGAAATTAATAAGTTATTAATTACTAAATACATTAGTAAATTACCTTAGGATAGGAAATTAAAGCTCTGTCCTGCAAATTCAAAAACATGTTTAACTTGAAGACAATCCCATTAGACTCAGCATTTAACCAGCTTCCTGAGCTATCAGTTTTCCTGAATTATGCTTCCATATATTTCTAAATATCTATATTAAGCAGTAAGTCTACACAGGAAAAAAAATACTTAAAATATGTACCTCTTCCTCAGACAGGTCTTTCTGTAAAAGACAGATATTGAAAACAACATTAGAAACTTAAAGTCTTAATCCAACTCTACAGAAAAGACACTGCAAGATGTGAACAGAAATAGATTCAGCAACTAGCTAATTAAATTATACAATTAATATATTGACTAACATTAATTAAACTTGAATTTTTGAGAAACATTCTGGCAATCTCTAGAACATTATTTAAACCAAACAGCAGCCATGGTATTGAAAGAAGACACCTGAGGATGACTGCCTGTTTAGAAGAGGTAAAATAAAGTGTGTTTTGTTACTTGAGAGGTGGTTACTGTGACACAGGAAGCAGGGATAGTACCAGAGAAGATGGGAAGTGTGCTCTTCAGGGAACCAATGCAAAATAGAAGGCTGTCAAAGTGAAGGACAGGAAGACAGAAAAGCCAACACAGATGCATGTTCTAGGCCTGTGTGAGATCACTTTGGTGTCCATTTCATTGCAGAAGCCCCCTGGTTGTTATTCTTAATTCTAGTTTATATCTGTGTGCATGCTCACATAAGGACTCCATCCACAGCTTGTGTCACCAGGGTTATAGGCTAGAATATGGCTCTATTCTCCCTACTTTGCAGGGAATGTTTTTTAAATATTAAGTTTAAATAGAGAAGAAAGGCATCAAAAGAAAGCTTCAAGCTCAATTTACATATCTCCTCTTTATTATATGGTAGATTTTCCATGGAAATTTAAAGATGTCTTTCATCAAGTTCACATTTTATCTGAATTGAGCTATCTCCATGGTCTGCAAATTTATTTTCACTTCTACAGGAGCTGCATCTTTTTCTGATACAAAACGCAACTTCACTTTCCTACTTGTTACAGAACAAAGCATTAGGATGTAAAAAAATGGGTTTTTTTAAGACAGGAGATTTGAAATACCTTTCTTAGGAGGAAAAACAAAGATAAAAATAATGTTTAAATCTAATTCAGTTTGCAGTGTCAAATATTTTGGATGACAAGATCTGAATGGTGGGAAGAGAAAGGAAACCTGTATTTTGGCACAGTGATCTCATTAATAATTGGGCTAGTTTAACATGTAAAATTGGGCTAGTTTAACATGTACAAGTTTCTTCAATGGTATACTGAAGAAATGTATTTTCAAAATATTGGAAATAAGATTTACATACCTTCCTAACACTATTTCAAATTCTTTCTCATACATACCATTTCTTTGAGAACCTTCTCCACAGTTTCTTTCTCCTGGAGGTTGAAAACAAACCTGGATGCTGGGACACTGGCCAGGAGCCGAAGCTTGGCAGCATTGCTAACCTCCTCAGCCACTCTGGTCATTCCCATTGTGAAAAATACAATTCCTTGGTGTTTAGCATCAGCTGTAGCTGCAAAAATATCTGGGTTTCTTGGATGATCCACTCCATCAGTGAAAAGCACGGCTACTTTTACACTACCCAAAGTCCCTTCAGACATGTAGAGCTGGGTAAGATTAGTTATAGCATAAGTTGTGTAGGTGCCATGACCTATGTGGGTGATGGGAGCAATGTGGGATTTGAATGCTTCAGGACCTTTCCAGTCATGGAAAGTTTGCTCTATGAAAACAGTGCTGCTGTACTGAAGTAAGGCCATCCTCCAGCGCAGGGTACGTCCAGAACTAAGCTGCAGACTTTTCATTCTGTCTACTGTTTGCAGTACAAATTTTTTCTGTTGTTCATGATTATAGTCCTTAGCACTTTCGGAGCTGTCCAGTAAAAAAGCAATTTCCAGAATGCAATCTTCATCTAGAATAAATAGGTATGTTGGTGAGTGTAGTGACTTCATACTAAATCTCATTCTACCCATACATGTATTTTAGGATTGAAGAGTGGGATTGGAATTATGGAACGTTTTGATGACATCTGTGTTCACAAGTGTGAGCCTTTCAAGAAGATAGAGCTGATAGAGGCTGAGGCATTTGCTCCAGAACAGATACCCCAAGGAATAAAAAACTGAAGGTGTGTTGATGTCATGTAGTATGAAATGAGAAATGTTGTAGTGTTTTTTAAATTTCATTCTGTCATCTTGCCTGGAATTTCACTGTATATCCTACCAACATAGGTGGAAGTCATGTATAAGAAAATGAGGCTTACTGAACAAGACACTGGAATGTGATTTGACAGAGCTGGATTTTGAGTGAGTGTTAGTACTGTCCCTAGTACTAACACTCACATCCAGTGACAAAAATTTCCAAAAGCAGGATCTGTAGAGTATTAATTTTCTAAACTACCGATGACATTACTTCTATGAAAATAAAGTTATACAGGCTATTATTCTTATGACAGTAAGAGGTATTCAGCCACATCATAGCAAAATACAGATGCTATCTCCTTTCCTGAAATACACAAAAAGGGAGGGAAAAGATGGGAGTAAAAAGATAAAAGTGCAAGAATAAGGCATGTGCAAATGTAGGATGAGACAAACCTGGCTGATTGTAAGCATTTAGAGGTCAAGTTAACCATATAATCCAGAATCCAAATAAATCAGGATGTTTAAAATCACACCTATTTTAAAATTACAATATTCACCTTGATCACTTGAGCTGGGATATTTTTCTACAATATTTGACAGAATGTGTTTAGGTTTTGATCTTCTCAATCCGTATATCTTCTCTTCCCTGAGATTTTCTGCTAAAAACTCATGATGCTCAAGTATCCACAAAAGCCACCAGAATCTGAGGAACATCATTTGTTTGTTTCCTAAACAACACAAATACAGAAGCACAGCAGTACAAGGATGATAAAACATGATTCAATTTTTGCTTCAACTTAGCAGTCTTGTATTAGCAGTCTTGTTGCTTAGCAATCTTGTATTTTAAACTGTCATCCCTAAAAACAAGCTGATTTTGCTTTCTTTGGGTAAAATCTCTTCAAAAACACACTATAAATAATAAATGGAGACATACTGGAATGATTTGCAAGCAGAGTGCATATCGTTCTAGCACGTGGCACACTGGAGACAGACTATTACAAACACATTTCAGTTCTCTCTCATTGCCTGGTATCATTTCAGTTCTCTCTCATTGCATGGTACCACATGGGTATGGCTGTACCCATGTGGATGCACTGTGAACCCCAAGTGTAATTCACAGAGATGTTTTTTTCTAAACCTGCTTTTTCCATGGCTGACATGGAGAGAAAGAGGTATTGAGGCAAACCTCAGTTTTTCCCTGCTCTCTTTACTTGAAGAACTGACAGCTGTGCACATTTCTCCCTGCTATCCCATTCCTCTGGCCTCAGCAGTCCTATGCAGAACAGTCATGGCCTGAGGGTGCTGTGGAGGCATGAATGTACCTGCTGTGCAATCCTGGGGACCAGAGTGCTGAGCCTAGGCTCAGCAGCTACCTACTGATAGGACTGTTTTTCCTTCAGAAAATTGTAACTGTTTGTCCTGGCCTCACATGAACACCCAGAGTAGCATACATGCTTCTCAGGGTCTGATAAATCATTCCTGCTGCACTTCGGTTTCATTGCCATCTCCCTGCAAACTCTCCCCAGGTAGCTACAGTGCATACCAAAAGGGCAGTTTGGTGACAAGAAGGAACCTCCCAGGACTGAGCATAAGTCATCTGACTCATAAAATTCCCTAACACAGCTTTGACTGCAGGGTTTCTTGGCTTCTGATAGTTTAGGATGGGAATTCCTGTGCCCACAGACACAGACACAGAGGGTAGGGGGTCCTTACCTCGATGCTCCTGAGCAAAAGGCTGCGCAGAGATGCAGGATGCTGCTCTGGGCTCGCTGGCAGCTGCGTTGCACTCCCTGTGATGGATGCTCTGTGAGAAAAGGAGGGAGAAGCCGGGCGACAAGCTCATGTGAGAGTCGGTGTCATATGTCAGGAGGGGCCAGCAGAAAGGAGAAAGGCAAAAAACAGCAATCCTGGCTCCCCCTCCTCCGCACCCAGCCGCTCCTCTCCTCCCACCGAGGCTATGCATATACATTCTAGTTTTAGCCCCCACAGCCTTTTACACACGAAAGTCCTCATCCTTAACCGAGACATGAATGGAAGAGGGCTGTTCTTACCCCAACACACTTCCCTACACACCAGCCCAGTTCTGTTCACCCTCTTCTCCCATCGCTACTATACACACTTTGCCCTCATGCTTTTGCACATCTCTCATGCTTGACTAGGCAGCTTTTTGTAATGTGCATCATGTTGTCAACATCATCTTAGCAGTTGATGGTTGTAGGATCCCTTTCAAACCTAAAAGGATCTCCTCGTAATGAGCGATTACTGTTAACTAATAAACTAAAAAGATATTTACTGTTGCATGAACTTGGCCAACTGATATTTCAGTTCCTGGTGAAACTGTCCAGCATGAGGTGGTCAAAAAAGGCAGGCCAGTCTGAAAGCCAGTTTCAGTTTCTGCAGATTTGTCTTTGTCACACATCTCCTTTTAAAGACTGTAATAGGGAACAATGACTGACACATAGTATGATGCCTTCAAAATCTAAGCTGGGTGGCTAAGGATCCTGAAGGCTATCTCTTTTACCAGTGATTGCAGCTTGTCACCTAATTCTTCAAAGATCCTTAGAAAACTTTGCATTCTAAATTAACATATTAAACAAGTAGCTTTTTTCACAGAAATGCCTTTTTTCTTTTACTGTGGACTACTAATTTTCCACCAACAGGCATACAAAGAAGACCCAGTGCTAACTGCTGTCCTCCTCTCCATCTTCAATGTCCAACCAGCTCAGCTCACTTATCACAGGCACAGCCAAGGCAGCTGAAGAGATTGTGGGGAAAAATGCAGCTTTGGCTCCAGTTTAGATATGTGAGAGAGGCTGGTAGGACAATGCAGCTGGATGCTGAAGCCATTTGCTACGGTTCTACCCCCATTTTCTATTTTCCATATTTGCTGGTAATTAGTCCAAAATTGGTGAACTAGGATGGCTGAATGCAGCTCTACATATTATATGGCTGCTTGTCCTTACCTAAGCTGAAACTAACTCAGCTACAGCTATTTGTGCCACAATTACAGCTAAGAACGAATCTTCTTTCAGGGCTGGGAAGAATTGATGTTTATTTCTCTCCAGCCACTTTGATTTTTCTGTGCTTAGACTGTCATATTCGGATTTTGATTAAGGCAAGGAATGAAAAGGCAATATCTTCCCATTTAGGAACACAAATGATATGGCATTTAACTGAAATAAAGGTATAATAAATCTTCCATATCCCCTAAATATTACTGAGAAAAAATTCTAATTTTAGCAAGAAAAAGCACATTATTTATGGTTGGGATTGTATGCCTCCCATAAGCAAAGCATTGTGATTCTTTCATTTTCACTGCTAATTCCTACCTCAAAGCATAGCTGGCAAATATTTTCTTAATTAAGTAACTATTCTGCTTGCATGTTTAGTAGCAAGTTCCTGGCTTCAGGCTATTTCCTTTTATGAGTGAATAATGTTTACCCTTGGGACAAATCTTTTTATCTTGGCCAGATGCTACTTTAAAAGCTTAGTGAGGCCTACACATTTTTGTACCTGTTTGCATGGTATTATTCTGTCCAAAATTCCAGCTATGTGACATAACACAGTACACTTCTAGACTTGCAGTCTTCTGAACCTGTGAAGTTCTCAACACCTGCACTATTCTTATAGTGACAGCTTATCAAAACCTGAATGATACCAATGTAAAATATGTATGCCCTGATACATCTGAGATAACTCTCAAAAATAAAAATTAACAGCAAGACTTCTTGCCTCATGTACCACAAACTTTACTAAGTGCATATTTAATATTTTAATGGCATTATTCTGTATGTATTTTTAAAATAAAATAAATGCTTTAAAACCTATGCTAAGGAACATTCATGCTGTCATTTAAGTGTTATAAATTTATTGCTGAATTTTAATTTTTCTTTGTAAAGGATTAAAAAAGTGTTTTATTTTTTCTTGAGGAATCTAGACATTGGATGTTTCTGGACACAATTGCATTTCCATTCCACTCATATTTAAACATATTTTAGTATTTTTTACATCTCTGGGAGATGACACTACAGACTTCTGTACTTAATTGACTAAGTTGGGCCCAGCTATCTTACCTCATGTATGTTTTCAACATTAAGACTGGTAATTGCAGGAGTCAAAGACTGACATGAATATAAGGCTATGCTATGGTTGCACCAACTGAAGCTGAGATCACAGATATAGCTGCATATTCAGATCTCTGGATTTTTTCCATCACTGTTTAAAATCCAAGAGTTCTCAGCTACCTGATCCCAGTATTTCAAAGCTTTGAAATGAGGTCTAACACTTTTTTTCAAATAATAGAGGGGTATATGAGAGCTATTTAAAATCACATCTAAATAGGTTATACTCAGTCAAATGGATTTCCTTATAATTTTAGAACCATGCGGAAAGGCATCATGAAGAAAGATCTGCAAGATCTTTTTGCAAGTGAGTGTGTTTAAGCACTTTTAGGAAAGGAAAAAAAGGTGATATTTATACCCCCTTGTTGGTGGCATTACCATTGCATAGTTGGTGACATCTTCAGAGCTACATGAGGTTGCAAGAGCACTTTGGAGGGACACTGAATGAAGAACTGGGCATAGATGCCACAGCTGTGGTGTAGCATGACCTCTTGTGTCAGCAGCAGCCCTCACTATTGCTTCCTGATGGGCAGAAGTAGCAGCAAGCCTGACAGTTCCAAACTTCTTCCCCAGAGCTCTCTTTATCTGCCCCTCCCTTCTGTCTGTGGGTACCTCCTTTACACAGACTCTTGAGCCTGGTCTGACTCAACTGTGACTCCTTCACCCACTGTTCAACAAAATTCAATACATTATTGAGAAGCCTTGAGTAATTTCTCTTAAGACAGAGTAACTAATGTCTTGTAGCATTATATCACGTCACTAGAATGTGATAGAGTCCTGACTAGGCATTCAGCTGTCCTACAAGCCTGCAACATCACTGGATATGGAGTAATCATAAGCCAGCACAGCTGGCAAAATGCTATCTGAATATTTCCATATGCTAAAGGAATACTGAACCACCAGGGAGGCCAGTTTGTGGGAGCAGCATGAAGCAGATAGACCATGTCTTTGATTTTCCTCTGCTCTAATGGTAATTCTTTTGGTCCCAAAGAGCTTGACATGCTGTTCCTGAAATATGTGTGCATTTTTTTGCTACCTCAGTGTGAATAATTCACATATCAAGTCTGCTGTAAACTGTTAAAAATACACACAATTCACATGAACTTCTTCTGGTCTTTCATGGCCTCAAGATAGTCTTGACCATTTTACCTGAGTGCATCATGGTGTAATGGTATTTCAAGAGTATTTATTTCATTATATTATACAAGTCAGTACATGACCAAAGTGTCCAGAAGAAATAAAAACCTACCTGACTTGAACTTGTAAAATAATGAAAGCACATCCTTTACAACATTTTGAATCCTGATATTAAAGAGCAATGTTATAAAGAATGTGGGTCACAGTCCTGTAAGTCGTATCACATAGGCAAGTTTTGGGAAAAAACAATTCAAGAGTTCAAATACTTAAAGTAATTGAACAAAAAAAGTTTTAAAAATCAGAACTTTACCAAGGCTTGTATCTCAAGAAAGATAAAAACCTGTATTTCACCTTTTGACTACAAAATGTGTTCTAGTGAATTTGACAGCCCAGGATTCAACTGAGCAGTCAGTTAATCATGGTTAAGTCTTGGCAAATTGACTTCTGTTTGTCAACTCTTTAGGCTACAGTTTAAATTTTTTTAAGATGGACTTATGTTCTGCCACTTCACCTTGTTATTCTATATGAAAAATGATCATCTAATGGCACAGTCTTACAAAAACCAGTAATGAAATCTTGTTGTACACAAAGGCAGTTGCAGAACTATTGATTTCAATAATCAGAATTTTATCTTTGCTTTTTGGTACAGATCTTGAGCATGTAGTCTGAAAGAGCTGATCAAAGCAAATCAGCTGTTTTCCTCTGAACCTATTGTCACAGAAAATACTGTAAGCAAAGGCTTTGATGGCAGAGACTTGCTCTTTGTATAGTTCCCAGCAGAGTTTAGTGATTGAGACTGGAGTAGTAAACATGTCTTTTTCTTTTGCAGCTGGTATGAATGTGGCTCTCCATCTTCCTCTTTTTAAATACTGCTCTTCAATGTTTTTCAGGAGGTGCAGCAAGAAAAAAGACTCTAACAAGGCATAAAAGGGAGGAGGCTGTCTTCAGCACTTTCCTATTTTATCCTATTTTATCTAGAGACAATACAGCCAAAAACTCACTCTGAGCATTTTAATGGTAATTAAATACTCATAATCTGCATGCAGTATCAATATCAAAGCTTTTGTTTTGTTTTTAAGGTGTTTGGTTTTTTCTATTTTTATTCTAATAATTCTCCTTTCATTTTCAGTTTCCCTCACCAAGAGATATTTTCCATCTTACAGCCTAAGTATGTAAGCATATCTATACATAAGCAAGTTATTTTCAAAAGTATTTGAAGCATTTAACCTAACAAGAGAATGAAAGCATGCTAATAAAATAGTTCAGCTACAGTTCTAACATACTAAATATTTGACTTAACATTGAATGGTACAAACATGAATATTTAACTAGATCAAGATTACTTTTAAAATTAATTATTTCTTAAAGATTTCTTTTGATGTGCTACATTGGTGCCAATGAAAATGTATTTGACAAGTAATTATTTTGAATTTGCTGTTACACGCCAGTTACTTCTCATTGTACAGTACACTTTGCATAATTATTTTATTCCACCTGCCTGATTTGCATTTTGATAACTGTAATTAGCAATACAAAACTCTTTTTAAAATACAATAATTACATTTTTAAGCAGTGGAAGCTCATATATTTTTAAGGAAGGTGCAATAAATAGCAGATGCATTAATCTCACCTAGCACATTTTGAGAAGATATTTTCCAATAATTTTAAGCAGAATAACTCTGCTGGAAATACAATCAGATAGTTAAAGCATGTTGCTGTATGTGGTACACCATATTAGCAAATGACAGAGTTTTGGTACTCATATTCTATACAGTTCTAAAATTGTGATCCTTTTCATGCTGGGAAAAGATTTTTTCTTTCAGAGACGTGATTATTTATAGTGTTGTAAAGAAGCACACGTTTATCTTATAACTATTGTTGTCAATATAACCCTAAACTTGCATAAATGTTAGAATTTGATCTTTTGACCTATTTTTAAACTGTCTGTAATATACGTTAGCCTCTGAGCTCGGAGCAATAGTTGTGCTTGTAAACTAGCTCTCAGATCCTTTAATGATCCTGACCAGCCTCAGCTGACACCCCCACCCCTGGCTCACGAGGGCTCCATTTCAGCTCAGCCTGAGGGCATCAACCTTGCCCACAGTGGTGCCAGGGCAGGTGTGTCACTGGCTTTACCAGTGACACTCTCAACTGCAGCCTTGTCTGGGTATGTCGATGTCCCATACTGTCCTGTCCTATATTGGTGCCTGATACCCTGGGCTAGGGGCTGCTCCCAGCCCATGTCCCTTGCTGTGGGCAATGGGATTAGAAGCCCAGCTCTGCTGTCCCATTTGGGACTCCCTGTTCCCCCTGCCCTGGGGATGCAGCTGTTCTGCTGCTCCTGACAGAATTGGTGCTATTATTTACAGGTCATCGTGAGTGCTGGTAGGCATCTCAATGTCAGTGGGTATCTACAGCTCTTCACAAACCCCTCGGAGAGCTCTCAGTGAAACATCAGCCCTATTACACAGCATTTGCTTGTGGTGAAATGCTGTGCTAGTGGAGGCAGGTGTAGGTCTTCATGCTCATAAATTAGTAAACCTCTACCTCATTCAGAGCTTTTTAAAAAGGTGTCTGTAAGCATCTATTTAGAGGCTGAGAGAGTTAAGGGGTTTTGGTCTCACGAGAAGTAGGCTCAAGGGACACCTCAGGGTGGCTTTCCAGTACTTGAAGAGGACCTATGAGAAAGATGGGCATAGACTTTTTAGCAGGGTTTGCTGGAATGGGACAAGGGGTAATGGTTTTAGACTAAAAGAGGGTAGATTAGATATAAGGAAGATGTTATTTGCAATGAGGATGATAAAACACTGGTGGTAAATATATCATGCCTGGAACCATTCGATGGAGGTTGGATGGAGCTTTGAACAGCCTGATCTGGTTGAAGGTATCCCTGCGCACTGCAGGGGTGTTAGACTAGGGGACTTTTAAAGGTCCCTTCCAATGCAAACTATACTATGATTTCTAAATGAAAACTTGTAGAATGTAAACGGCATTTTTGTGGAGTTGTGTTAGGATGAAATCTTATCTATTCATGTTTGTGGTGTTCAAACAGCTCTTTCCTTTTGGTGTGCCTGTAGCACAGTCCACAGATAGGTTTTTATGTGTAGGCACGCATTAGCTGAGGGAGTCTGTAGTATGGTTTGGTGAGTTAAGAGCTTGAAGACATGCAATGATTATTGAATGTCATTGCACAGGTAAAACTGATGGCAGTAGGCAGTGTTTAACCATCTTTATACTTAAATATGTGCAGCACCAAGCCTGCTGGTTTTTGCTTTTTAGCAGAAGGTGGTTAAGAAGGCGCTTTAAGATACGTGGGTGATAAAATGACGCTTGGTGGAAGCTGAATTGCGGTAGAGCTGCCGAGCGAAGCGAGCAGGCGGGCCCGAGGCGGGGACTCGCCGTGCTGCCGGGACGCGCGGGCTGGGCTCGGTGTCTGCGGCTTTTCAGAGGCAGCGTTTGATTGCCAGCTGCCGCTGAGCTGGTACCTCGAGCTGAAAGTGTCGCAGCACCTCTGCATACAACCAACCAATCCCTCTCCCGAGTGCAACCGCCTTGGCTATTGTCGGCAGCTACTGTAAAGGCCTGCTGAACTCGGAAGGCTGAAGTCCATTTAACCTGAGAGCGATGTTTTCCCAGGAGTGGATACAATAAATGGCTAGTGGCTTTCTGAAGTACAGACTTGGTTCCTACTGCAGTTGACTTACGAGGTTGCTTAAGCATCTGAGATAGCCATAGAATACTCTGCAGGAGTGAGGGAGTGCAGTCTGCAGTGTGAAGCTGGGTTTTAAAATGCTTAAGTATTCACAAAAGCTGTGTGACACATTCAGTGCAGTATAACGTATTTTTGTAGTGAAGGCATGGTTTAGGAACCAGGCATGGACAAAATCAAAATAGCTGATGTCCTTGAGGGAGAATAATGTAAACTTCTTTGTTTTGCAGTATTTCACAAACATATGCATAGCTTAGATCTCTGTTAGATTTAATGATACTCCCCCAATAAAAATTGATTTGTCTGTGATAAAATTGATGCTTTTGAAATAAATGAAGCAAGAGAAAGAGATAGTGAACTTACTTTTTTGATGTATAAGGGGTCATTTTACATGTGTTGTGTATTCTTCTTCCACAAAACAATTACTTCTCTTGGTGTTAGATTGAAGTTCAATGGCTAGAAGTATGTATTAATACTGTAGTTACTAAATAATCACTAATACTCTAATCTAATACCATGCTTATGCTTTGTAATGCTTGTAAAAAGGATTATATGGAAATAGAGAAAATAGATGTCCATTTCTGAAGTAGTTTACCTACCACAAAGCTTTAATGCCAAAACATCTTTCTACTCTGCTTTTGGTGTTATCATATATTAACTGTAACAATTATAGAGGTAGGACTAGATTCTCTAAATTTTTTTAAGCTTGCAGGATTCCTAACTTGAGAAATGCTTGTGAGTACAAAACATTTGACTTCTAGAGGCATTTAAGAAAACAAGTACTTTTATACATAATGTGAGTTATCAGCTGATTTGTTTATGTCTTGTGTATCTTATTGAACAACTGAATCTTTCCAAATATTTTTCAGAAAGGTCCTGAAGGTCTGGAGTAAAATTTCAATGTGGAATCTCAATTCTTAAAATGTCAGGTTGAAAAAAACCAAACAAATCAGTGACAAGACATGTCCACGGGGTGTCAGCCTTGATTCACGTTTGAAGGTTGCGTGGTTATTGCTGACTGCAGAGGTTGGCTGAGAGATGACTGATAGAGCAAGGCTGTTAATACTACAGCTAACGGCTTCTTTAAAACTTCAGGAGATTTATATAATGCAGGAGTAACAGTGCTGTCACTATAGCCACTTTGGTTCAAAAAGAGACCAATAATATAGTAGATGTTTTTATAGTTTTTCTTTTGAATGGTCTTATTTGGGCATTGTGTACTACCTATGGATTAGAAATATTAGGATGGGAATAGCTGATTTATCCTCCTACCTGGCCTGTAATGTGGTGTGGGCTACCAGAGGTGTCCTTGAAGTAGAGAAAAAGGAGATACAGAAAAGATCTCTTGTATGAATAGTGTCACCTATTGCAGTGGCGGAGAAGTTAGTTGGTAACCTAGGCTGCTTAGTATATTGTTGCCCTTTGCATGTACTTTTATTTTTTATAAGAACTTAGACCTCTTTAGTGCTATTGTAATGTGACAGACCCTCAGCCTTCTTTTCTGAAAACCTCTTGAAAACCTTCAGTTCTTCTGTATTGTGGAAAATAAAGTGGATTTTTGAACAATGATTTCCACACTCTCTTCACAAAGGTGTATTGTACTGAGCTTTGGATACTGCATACACAATAAATGTCTAAGGCTGTATTGCATTTCCTTATGTTAACCATATCTTCACCTGATGGACAGGGAAATAAAAACATTGCTTACAGAGCATCAAATAGTAGTAAAATAGTTTTGCTACACTCTATTTGTAACTATTAATATTCTGTAATGTTTTAGTGGTTAAAATGAGTTCTCAGACTCTCTGGATCATTTCAGAGTATGAAGACCTTCAGAAAAGAGTAACCAGATTCAAAGGAATGTGTAAAAACATAATTGTAGTTAAATGAAATTCATTTAAAAAGCTATCTAAAGTGAGCAGATTACAAGTTCATCTTTTCTGTCTTTTTCTGGATCCAGAGGTAGCCTAACAGTAAGCTCCTTCTCCACTTTTTTAATTAACTGCTTTCATTGCTCACATTTTCAGGAAATCTTTTTTCCCTGACATAATTTTTCAAGAATGAGGTGGTAGTGCTGATGAAGGTGTCATAACTGGGAGGGAATGTTCCTTCTGGTTAAAGTTAAGAAACTTTTTTTTTTTGTATTTTCTCATATTCTTGAGATGATATGTTGAGCTGAGACCTTCAAATACATGCTAGCTGCATATGAGAACATCGAAAGACCTAGTGCCTGTGAGCAGGATCCTGAAGCATCTTCATGACATTTTTCTGTTCTAGGCAGTTTCTTATGTGGATATGTGAACTCAATTTAATTTACAGATTAGTGACCTTTTTTTGTGGAGCATCTTTAATTATTTCACAGTGGTTTGTAGACATTAGAAATGCTGGGAGCACTGTGGGACAGAACTGCTCAAAATATGGTACAAAACTTGCTTCCATGAGTTATATAATGACAACTACTACATACCTGTAGAGGTTGCTGAGTCCTGGGATGATGGTTGGAAGCTGTAACTGGGAACTGGGAGATGATGGATGATGCAGTAAGGTTAGCAAACAGCAGTAGTTTTTTTTTCTGCATGCTCATGGAGCCTGACCTAGACAAAGCAGCAACCACTTACACAACCTTCCTGTTACTTGTGCTGTGGTGCAAAACAGTGGATCTTAGATCTTTTTGCCTCCTTAGCTTGAGAACCTCTTGAGAACTCTATTCTTGAGTTGAACTTTTTACCCCACTCTAAATATATGCAGCTTTAGTGGAAGGATTTTAAAATAATTGAGGGGGGAAAAAATTTTGTTGCCTCAAATGTAAATGCTTGCTCCTGGTTCTAATAGTTGTATATTATGAAGCATGCTGTGCATAGTTCAGAGTCTCTGTCAAATGCAAGCAGGAGGAATTTGCAGTTTACAAGGATTTTGAAGTAGCATTCTTTGACTATTGTGTTTCTTTGCTACAGTCTTCACTGTGTCAAGTATTTGGTGCATCTCACCCCTGTTGGTAACAGTTACTATCAAAAAGAAGATAAAGTCAAGAAGGAAGAAGTCCTTTGTCAAAGAATGAGACTTTAAATATACTGAATGCGTTGCTATTTTATTTGCTTTTAGAAGTCATTCATGGCATAGCCCTTCCTGAGTAGACCATCACAGCTGATGTCTGTTTCCCAGGTCTGTTAAATATCACCTCAGAGATGAGGAAAAATTTTACCTCCTCCCCTTAAACCCTTTTAGCCAGGGACAGCCCAAGTAAAGATCACTTCAAAGGCAAAGCATGGCTTTTTTTTTTTTTTTTTTTTTTTTTTTTTAACATGGCATTGCAGTGGCAGTAGATGGTAGTCCTAATTTTACTGCCACAATTAAATGTTGTGACTATGCCTAGTTCTCTTCATATTTGTGCATATCAGGAACATCTCCTGTAAAGATGCTGGAATTGCAGTAGCTTAAATTGGTGCTACAGAAATGGGATCATTCTCCCTACACAATACAAACTCCAAGGGAGAAAAGGCATGTGACTCGACATCCCTTATCTTCAGCAACTCCTTTCAGGACTGCTTAGATAAGATTAAAAGAACCAGGCTTCCTTCCAACCATCTCCCACTTTTTCACCTGAAGAAATTTGCTGAGAATAAGAGCAGACTCTAGCTGCAGAATTTGAGTCTACTATTAGCATGTGCACAATTGCAAACACAAATGCAAATTCAAGGAAAATAGAGCTCATTTTGGCAAATGTGTTTTGATGTTGTATTTGAGATGATAGAAAAGATTCTGTTGACTCCTTTTTATCATTCATCCTCTGTGGAAAATTGTGTAAATCAAATACTAAAAGAGCTGCAAACAAAAATCTGAGAGGTTTCTTCCAGATTGTTTAATTTAGTTTTGGCTTATTTAAACTGAATAATAGTTTAAAGTTGTGGTCTCTTCTTTGTTTTGCAGATAGGGGAATGAAGACATAAAGATCAAAATGACATTAAAACTAAGAGGGAATATTTTGTTATCTTCTAGGGTAAACCACTAAACTGATACTTAGTGTATTCAAATTGCTTATAGATATTTGCATTTATTTTTGGCCTCTTTGTTCTGTGATTGGGTTCTAAAATGAACAGAGTTACTGTTGGATGCTACAAGAGGAATAGTGTATGATGAAGTCCATAATATTGAACTGTTTTGTACAGAAGACTCAATACCTGCTGTCAGCTGATTTTGTGCTTCTGCAAGCATGTCTGCCAGCAATATGTCAAAAATCTATCAAATGCATTATTCCTGTAGGTATTTTAATCAAGGGCAAAACTTCTGTTTGGGAATCTGGTATCAGAGTCTGTATGCTATATATAGCACATTCAGACTGACCATATGTGGGAGAGCAGGTTGTGTTGGAGACACTGGAAAATGCACCCACATTTTTTTTCTTCTTCCTTACTCCTCTCCCCAAATCACTGGATTAGTTCTATGTTCTTCTCTGTAAAATGTACTGTTATAACTGAACTTGTATTCCGAGCCAACATCTTATTTGTCTGCTCTTGTTCTTCACAAATACACAATGAATCAAACCCAATGGAGATATTTTCAATTATACTGCATGAAATTTAGCTGTGTTCCTGGGTTGTCAGTAGCCATAATGCACATTTTAAGAGCTGCTTACAGTTGAGCCCTGCTCAGCAGCTGGGAGGGGAATGCCATGGAAGAGAGGTAGCAAGAGGAAGGAAGGGCTGAAGGTTTTCTAACTCCCATAGTCCCTGTAAATCATACCGATCATCTTGTATCTTGGAACTTGTATCTAGTTTTCTATTGGTGATTTGATACCAGAATTAAATCGTAGTGTGTGAACTGGATTTCCTACCCTACAAATGCTTATCTGGTTTTTAGACATTCCTAATTGTTCTTTAAAATGTAGTACAAGCTTTTGAAATTTTGAATGCAATAGATGGAACTTAGCTAGCTAGCAATTGCTACGGTAGCAGAATGGTTTTATCATAAATCTGCGTAAGTATGTTGCAAGCATCAGTTAATATATTACTGTGTTTCCGGCCTAGAGAGATAACATTTACAGTTTGTATTTAGGATCTGTGCATGTCCATACATAAAAATCAAAGCTTAAATTAATATCTAGACTACATAAAAATACTGGAAATACTGGGTTCCAGTGCAATTATTATTCAGGCCTTAGTAATAAAAATTGCAAGAATATCTTTACATGCTCATTTGGCAGTGGCACACAAAGGTTCAATTAGAATGAAGAGTTAATTGGATGGAGCACTGTAAAAATATGATTAGTCTCCTAGATGGTAGGTTTTAATGAAAAAATTTATTTGAAATATCCTTATGCCTTCTGTATTTAGAAATAGTGAAACATGAGCAGGGCTGATAGATTCTTTAGCATCATTTTGGGAATGTTACTCATGAGAAACTACCATTTTCTACGGAGGGAAAAAAAGGCCACCTCCTGCAGCATATGATTGAGGGTATGGAGTGCAATTGTGTCCCTCTGGAAATCAGTCATTTCTGACAGGTTTATATTTTTTATTTCTTTATTCTTTTAATCTAGCCCTTAGCTGAATCCCAGTGAGAATATTTTGCATAATTTTCTTCTAATATAACCATATACTGTTAAAACCTAAAGGTCAAACAAAAATGGAAAACTGCCCACAAATCCCTAGTCTTTTCACTGTGTTTAACTCAGGATGAGCGTGAGATAATGACAGGTGCCTTTAAAGTACCTTTTGTCCCTTCCTAATCCTGGTTTATGGGGATTTAAACATCACAGGCATAGTAAGTAGTCAATGAAATGTTCTATCTCATACATAGTTTCCAGGGATCCCTGTGAAGTAGGAAAATATAGACGTTATAGTGTTGTACCTTCATCTCTTTCTGTTATGTATTCTAGTTTTGTGCTGGAGTAAGATTTGCTCTGGTGATCTTAAACTATATTCATTTTGTATGGTTTTTCTTATACTGGTAAGTTAGTTCAAATCAGCAGTTTCATAGTTGTGAATCTGACCTTGTATGTCCTAGTGCAACTTGATCAATATCAGTTCACATAAAAAGCAATTGTTTTGCTGTAAGAGGAGTAGTAAGGACTTCTGCATTTATTGATTCTATTGGTTTTGCTTGCATTTCTCTTTGCTGTCTCTTGTAACTTAATCTTTAAAGAAGCAGATTAATGCCTGCAATGAAATATTAGGAAGACCAAAATATACTGGGAATGAAGGAAAAGCAAAGAGCAATATAGAAGAATATGTGATCCATACTACGATAAGAGCAAGTATAGCAACAGAAATAAAGGAAAGACCATGATGTCTTTTAAGAGAACAGTAAATGGTTATTAGTGCTGTAGCTCTGAGAGCAAAATTTGGGTTTAATATTCTCTTTTATTAAAAATACTTTGGTGCAGAAATGGAAGAGTGCTGACACTAAAACTATATATGATCTGAATCTCTGCTGACTGTAGTCAGTGCTTCAATATTTGAAGCAGTTGTAGTCTGATGACATGGAAAAGTTGAATGACAGTAAAACATGAAAAGAGTTTTACATATTTTGCATGTCTTCTGTAAGTTTCATTGAAGCTCACTTATCTCACTTGATTTAAAATATTAAAAAGCTTATTTAAAGATAATGTAATGCCACACTTAGGAGACTTGTCAAATCCCAAGCAAGATGGAATCCACAGTGGCTGTTGGCAACGAGGTTCATAAAGGAACAGATATGACTAAATTATACTGCAAGGACGGTGGGGGATGCCTGTGTTGATTACAGAGGGCATAAATCTTTCTCTTGAATTTTCACTACTTTTCTTTGCTGGATATAAAGAGAGTGAGATATACTTTTGCTGGAAAAGGTAAAGATGGATCAGCAGACCTTCTATTCACTAGTCTTTGTTTCAGTATTTCTTAATATCACTGGCTGCTTGTTGGATGATGACAGATTTTTAACAACTTCTTTTGAAAATTTTACCATTCATATCTGTATATACCATTCATTCATGTATGTGCCTTTGCACTTCAGGCTGAATCATTTAATTACATTCAAGAGGTATCAAACCTTGAATACCACTCAAACTAATAAAAATTCAGAGACTTATTATCTGAAAGGTTGACTGGAAGAACTGATTGTTGACTACAATGAGTTTCTACTTGTATATAGGAAAACTAGAAACCTAATTTCTAAAGTCAGGCATAGGTTTTTGTCATCTTTTATTAACAAATGCTCTTTTTTTCCTGTAGTAGATCCAGGCAACTTGTGTTTCATTTGAATAATGGCTATGGCTAGCTGTTTACTGACTGCTGATGAATCTTAGCTGGAACTATTGAACTTTGGACTTTTGCCTCCAAAGTCTAATGGAGCCTGAATTTAACCTAATGTCTATTTTAATTTTTTTAATTTAGAAGGAAGGTTTTTAACTGCGACCTGAGGAAATAATTGGAATGTTTGTGGAATTGAAAACATTCTTATTGATATGCATTTGACTACCCATCAGTTTTTCACAGGAAGATGGCAATAATAATATATCAGCACTGCTGGCTCCCTACTCCACTTTTTTCATCATGCAATAATTAACCAGGTATCCAGCTTCATAAATCAAAGGTCTAAGGTTTGAGACTTGTCCTTTTAATTATTTCTGGAGTTTTGACTACAACACTACAATATGAATAAAACATTACTTTCAGGTCAATATGAGGGCTCAAGCTAATGGCCTTCAAATTAATGAAACAACTTCTTGTACTGTACCTAATCAGCCACAGAGGATTATGGGGACTGAAGGCATTTTCATTAGTATCTCTTAAAGTGTCTGACACAAAGTGACATAGCTTCAGTTTTTCTAGAAGGGTAAGTATTTAAGTTGCTCTTAAGGAACAAAGAAATTTTAGTACTAGGGGATATGGTGTGTAACTTCCTATTTCATTTTAATAGCTTCTGGCTCTGGCTTACAATGACACTTTAGCACAACTATTTATCTTAAAGAAAAAACAAACCCCAGACGATAAACAACCCTTCCAAAGCATTTTTAAGACATTGGTAATTACAATGGGTATATTGCTTAGCTGTTCTTATACATATTTTTAGAACTCACAAACTATTGTTCCAGGCAAAAGGAGTCAAGAATGTGTTTCAGTTTCTTGAATATGCTCTTCAGCTTATGCTACTGTGCAGCTGCACTAGAAACTCAAGTGTTGCATATCTGAGATTTCTTAAAGTTCTTTTTCTTACTAGAAAAGTAACTTCCGTGTGACTTTTGAGATTTCATCCTTCATAATGCTGATCACCATGTATTCAAAATAGTAAAGCAACAGGAGGTAGCGTTTAGTGTGCCGTAGTCTTTAGATGAATCCTAATTAGGAAAAATCTTAAATTTTAAAACTAGATTATACAATAATAACTTCTGAATGCAAAAAATTATGCTGAAAGGAAGGAGGAATTCAGTTAGCTATCTTGAAAAGTACAAATCACTCCATCAAGCTATTTTTAATGGCAAACTTCTACCTCACAATTTTGTATTCTGTGAAGTGACTATAAAAATACTATTATATACTCTTTCCATGGTAGCTGAGGTGGATGTAGCTTCTCCAGGCATGGTATCTTGCTCCTCCTGGCTAGTGAGGTACAAGCTGTTGAGACGCTGGCCGAGCAGTGCAGCCGCTGTGAGGCTGTTGTATCCCCATTGCCGTTTGCTGCTCTATGGTGCATTTGTGGGGCTGTGCTGTGGAGTGGCACAGCTGCCAGCGCTCCCCTAAGGGTCTGCTGACTGAGGGGACAAAAGGGACTGGCAGTGGCTGTGCTACAGCTCTGAGGGAAAGTGGATAAAGGGGGAAGGGTAGACTAGTCAAGCCAGCCACCCTGCTTACCAAAGTTTGTGCTCACTGAACTGTCCTATATCTCATTCCTGTGAACAAGTCCCCCAAGGAGGAGAGAGGTTGGGTTTTTTTAATTATTGTAATCCTTTTGACCTCATGCATTCATGAGTTTGGTCTCTTCTTGTCAAAGTAGTTTTGCAGGTTGACTGAATCAGGTGCTATTTTCAAACCAAATATTTTGGGTATTGTTCCTTAGCAATCAGTTAAGAATTGCTACAGTGTAGCTTATATTGAGCTATAATTCTCTTTGTGTTTTTCCATTTAATTTAACATAAAAAAAATATATTTATACTACAAATATCTCTCTGTGTACAAATCAGTGGTTGTCATTCACAGGGTGTTGCGGAGTAGCTATACTTTCACCATACACTCAGTAACTTTGTTCTTAGATGGTGTTTAATAGGCCTATTGATGTCTAGTTCTCTTTTTCAGTGAGTGTGGTGGTTTGTTTAGAAAGTTCAGAGTTAGGCCATATTTTCAGCTTTTTTTATAAAGTGAGCAGTGGTGAACATTGATGTTCTGAAATACATATCAAAACTATGAGAATCTGTCAACTGCAATCCCTATACTGCTAAACCATGTTCTCATTTGTTTACTGTTATTACCCTGGGTTTGGCCTGGAATTCTAATTAATACTACTGAGGTCTTATTATTTGATCTTTTCTCAGGTCTTTTGACTGATTGCTTTTGTGATCTCTCAAGCATTTCATCCTAGCTGTTGGAGGAATGAGACCTAACCAATTTTAGTATGAGTCCCATTTATAAAGATGTTTGTCCTGAACAGACCTCATATCTGTTATTAATAGGAAAGTAAACCAATGAAAAGAGTAAAGGAGATTCAGAGTTATTCCAGCCTATCGTATTTTCCTTGTGAATTCCCTATAAAGTTTTTGGATCATAAGTAATTTGCAAATGCTTCTTTACCTCCTATTCCTTTTCAAGTACAAATCCCATTTGTTGCTTCCTTGCAGAGCAGAATGGCACTGAAGGGCCAGTGAATTGGAGCAAAAATGAGGACCTTTGTTCTTTAGAGACAGAGAAAGTTCCAAAGAAATCTGTTTGCAGTAAGGCAAGTACCAAGACCTTTGGTAGTTAGAGATGCAGCTGAAGTAGAGCATACTTGTCCTTACTTTGTGACTGTGTTTCCAGGATGGGGAACAGGGTGAACCAGACAGTTCTGATCAAAGGACAACTGCAATCTGTTTAATCTTTCTCCACTTTCTTCTGCCTTCCAGGTGAATTAAAAAACCTCTCTCATCTCTACATGGTTACTGTTAAACTCCAACACAGGCCCATTTCTGCAGATGAAATATACCTGGGGTGTTTTAGAAGCTCCCTTACTGACTGTCTTTCTACTAGTCTCACTTGTTCAGTGGCAGTTACCAAAAAAGTTCCCATGTTCCTGCTTCTTGTTCCAGGATGCAGTAATATAATGCCAGCTTGAAAGAGAGAAGTTGTAATATGTCACTAACCAGAAGACCTTGAGGAAACTTTTGGCCACAGTGCCAGCTGCATTGTGCAATTCTGACTCTGATTTCTGTTCTGGACCAATTCACCTCTCCTCAGCTTAATGTTTCTCACATTCATGTGGTCTGAATACCCACTATTGATCCAGTCTTCTGGAAATCGGTGCTTTAGTTACGAATATGCATTAGATGTTTGGGTATTATATCAACTAAGACTCTCTTTTTCTTAGTTTGAGATTAGGTGGATTTTTTTTTTTTTTTTTTGTCTTTAAATCCTTGGAAGAAAGTATTTCCCTGGCAAATGATTTTCATTGTTTTAGATACTGTGAAATGTGATGTGGCTTCTATAAGAAACTTGGTGAACTTGGGGCCATTGTCTGTTTGGGTTTTTTCATGTGTTGTAGAGTTGAAATTAATACGAGTTCTTTGCACAAGATGCATGTTCCCTAAAACATGACCTTTTAAGAACATGTCTGCTCACAACACATGTATTTGGAAAAAAAATTGGTGAAGTCCAAATACACATTGCTACTGTGGATCCCCATGAAAACAGCTTAATCTGCTCTCCCTGAAGTCTGATGTCTTTGATGCAAACTGAAGTGGGCCTTAGGTGAAGGAGATGTCTCAAAAATAGTATCTCTGAAGAGCCCATCCTACCATTACTAGTCTGTTAAGAAAGGAAGTCTCTAACACACTCAAACACACACCCACACACACACATTGTTGCTTGCTATAAAACTAAGGTTCAGTTAAAGAAATGGGACACTTTAGATTGCAGAATAGCAAAGATGGATGAAATCTGAAGACTTAATTGCTGCTGTTTGGTACTTATATTATTACCCAGGCAGAGAGACAGTCGTTAGTTTAGATTTGTATGATTTGTCATTACCAGTGTTCCCCCAAAAACATGAGCACAACTTTAGTATGTTTAAAATATAGCCTTGCTTTAGCATGATTGCACAAAATGTCATGATAAATGCATAGGATTTAATGATTAAACTTTAAATGTGAAATTGGAAACATAGCTTGTAACTTAAAATGTCTTCTATGTGGAAACACCTGGGTTTATCCGAGGACAGATTGAACACAAGATTACTAAAAGCCAATGGCAATTACAGCCTTATTGGATAATGTACTGGGCAGATCCTTAGCCTCTGTAAACTGTCCTAGCTCCAAGAAGTTCAGAAGAGACACATTTACAGATCTGATCCACATTTTCCTATAGTGAATGTATATCTGTTTTTTTACGTTTCTTAACCATCAGCTTTCTATCTTTATCTAGTCATACATCAACCCTGATGTTTCTATCTGTCTGTGAAGAACTGCTTGAGTTTGGACACTAATTTAGACTGAACTTTGGTCAAAAATGAAGCCTTTTAATTTTTAACTTCCTTGCTTAGCAGATATCTTTAATAAGTAAGCAGTGTTTTTGTCAGTTCTAAATTACACCTTTAACTGTTTTTCTGAGTGCTTGCTTACACTAAAAACCAGGCAAGCAAAGACATCCCAAACTGTATTTTCAATCAAATGTGGAGTTCAATGAAAACCGCATTGCCTATGTTTTCTCCCTCTAATCTTCTAACAGACGTAGTCTGCATCTTCTTAAACATACATAATCAACTGCAAATTCCTAGGTGTAGTTCAGTAAGAAATCATGAGCTGCCAACAGGAACAGTCAACAGAAAGATGAGCGAAAGACATGTGTTGCACCCACATGGGCAATTTTGGGTGTAGTTATGGGAAAGCCTTGAGGAGTTTTTATTCTGATCTTGATGTCTCTAGTCTCGAAGAAATTCCATTTAATGGTGTCCAGCAGGACAGGGTCCCTTTACTTGGATGATGAGGTGCCATGATAAAGTGAGAGGAGAAAATTTTAGATGAAGTAAACAGAGGATAGCATTGTCCTGTGCTGGTTCCTTTGTTACTATTATTCAGCAATAAAATATCTGGGCAGTTTATATGTCTCTAAATGAAAATTTTGTCTTGTGAGTGCAAAGAATAATGGGTGGGAAGGGCATGACCCACCATGTCAGCTCACTGTCAACAGCATCGCCACCATTCCTGTTGGAGACTCCTTCTAGCCTCTCACCTATGGGAAATACAGATGTGTAGAAATGGTGATGGTGAATGGGGCAGGAGCACACCTTCTGGCTGCCAGATGTGAGGGAGTGAAACAGGTAGGTGCCTCCCAAGGCTTGCATCCAGGTCACTTCAAGCATACAGTGACAGAAGACTACATATAGCTCCCAAGCACTGTTTGCCCTCTCTGCGTGTTGCTGGGGTGTGAACCACTTTAAACAATTTCTCTTCTAATTAAGTACGGTCAGTCTGTGTTGGTTTTGCAGGCACCCATCTGTAGAGAACAGATCTGCTTGCTCCCCTCTGAGGATCCCGTCGTTCCCTCCCCATCGGCCTTGCTGGGAGATTAAAGCAGCAGCGGCCCCATACACAAACGCAGCTGGTTCCGTTTGGTCAGCCTGAGCCTTGCTGTGAAACCACGACAAGAATTCCAGTAAGTTGGCAACACTGAAACACAAAGAAAACAACAATAGGAAAAGACCTTCCGTGCAGAAAGGAATGTTTCAGGCACTATTCCCCTACAGTGAAAGGAGAGAGGGTGGGAGGGAGGAGGGAGATTTGAAGAGGGCAGGTCTCCCCCTCCCCCGGCAGCTCTGGATCTTGTGATGGAGAGATCTTATCCTCTCTTTGTGATTCAGAGGTGCCAGGAAGCTAATTGAATATTCTGATCTGCCCCCAGTGTTTCTTGTGGCTTGACCCCGGTGCTGTGTCGTACCACTACACCAAACAGCCCTGAACCTGCATAAATCACAACCTTGCAAAAGCCTATGCTCCACATATTCTCTCCCCACCCCCCCTCTTTACTATCTTGATAGATAGAAAGCCTGTACGGAAAGGTTTAGAGGGATTAGCGTCCTACAGGACCTGGAGAGAAATCACAGTCTGCTAATAAGCAGTGACATGTTCCTGTGCAACTTCTGCAGGAGCAATACAGGCACCTCTACCCCTTTATTGAACTTGCAATCCATGGCAAAAAGAATAAGAATTAAGATTTGAATTATTGCTTAAGTTCTTTTGCAGCATCAGCAAACAGCCATTGCAGTATAATGAGCATGGCATGATGCTAATGCAAAAGATATGTGTTATTTATAAAGGTGACAGAGCCTCCTGGAAGACAGACCTATCCTTCTCCCATGATATGTATACAGAGTAGTCACTGGTGACATGCATGTGTATGTGTGTACATATATGAAGAAAGTACAGCTTGGCATAACTAAATTTCCTACATGAAAGACTATTTTTTACTAATATATTAAAAAAAAATTAACTTCACTCATTTTATATATGATGCTTCTGATCCAGCAAGCAAAGCCTCCAAAAAGTTTGTTCTTTTTACCAAGGCTGCATTCCAGCCTGAAGTTAGTCTTTATCTTTTCCCTGTGATCCTACATACTGCTCTTCCCTTGTTAGTGGGCATATGGTTCCTGAAATGGCAGCAGTAAAACACAAGGAGATATTTCTTTGTGTATTGCACACACTGTTGGAGAGTTAGAACTAAAGGTGCATGTCTCCAGCTGATATCTTGAGAATTCACAGCCAAAGCACTTTACCAAACTGATTTTATCTGCTAAGAAAGTGCAAAAGTAAGTTTCATCCCTACAGTTTTCCTTTCACAGTATTTGTGTGAGCACTACTAAGTTCTAAGCTTTACCTCTGCATTGGTGAGTAGATGCTAGATTTTTTTTTCAGAGTTATCAAAAATGCTTTTTCTTATTTGGAAAATGCCTTTGGGACACTAAAACCTGTGACATTCTTCATTTGCCACCTGCAATTCCCAGAACTACTCAAAATAGATGAGCACATTAAATACAGCACCAATGGATTCTGATACGAAGTCAGCAAAGTGCAGGGTCTTGGGAGCATCTTGGCTATCCTGCAAAGTGTGGAAGGAGGGGCAGAGGCAGCCCGTGGCTGCAGGGCCTGGAGCAGTGCCTGATTCCCTCATGCTGGTTCCGGGGCCGCCGGGTATAAAGAGCTTTATGCAATGTCTGGAGGGTGGGAGTTTATAGAAAACGCGATGTCTCAACAGGCGGACACGCCTTTCTTCTGCAACTAGCAGGATAAGAAAAAGACACCAGGCTCCTTGTGCTGCTGCTGTGCAGATCAGCACCCCGGAGTCCAGGAGCCAGCTTCTGAGGAAGCTGGAGCATCCCAGCCCAGATGGGACCTCACCATCGGATGGATGGAAGAGCAGCAACTGCTTGCAAACTGCTCATATTATTCACTGCATGCATGATGCAGGGCAGTTGCCAAGGTAAGTGCTATGCTCCAGCCTCTTCGGAATGGGAATTGCACCGCGAGGAGCATATCCCTACTCCGGGGACTTTTATAAGAAAAAGACCAAAGTGCCTGAAAGTCGAGGGTTAACGGGCGCTGATTCAAGGAGTTCTTTCTAATAGCTAGGGGAGACAGCTGGCTCTTTCCAGGAGTCATTTGATGGAGTCGGTTTCTGTTGTGGAAAAGTAAGTAGCACCTTAAAAGCACTGAGAACACCACCGATTCTTTAGCTTCACTTTGTCTTGGTTTTAAATTATCCCAGGATGCTTCCTTTGATTGTTTTTCTGGTTTTTACAAACTTTTTTGTTTCCTAGTTGTGTAAGACAGCAACACAAAAATGTGGCTAAATTTTGAGGGATATCTCAGACTTTGCAACTCCACGATCTAAACTCATGGTTTTACGGAAATGCAAGCAGGCAGGTTTTTCTGTGAGTCCTGATTCCTGGCTGTGAATAAGGCCAAAAAAGAAAAAAGAAAAAAAAAAAAAAAAAAAGAAAACCACCCCAGACTTTTTGCATTTTTTTCCTTGCGATCTTTGTGCCTTTCTTGCTACTGAAATACGGGCGATTTTACAGAGCAGAGTTCACCTGCATTCCAAGAGCTGGTTTGGTGACCACTAAATTTGTACCTAGAGTTGTTTTTGGTGAGGAGTGCACAGGCTGCAGCACTTGCACGTAGACAGGTTGGGCCGGGGGTAGGGGGTGGACATGCTTGCGTACGTGTGGTATATGCAGTCATTTACAGAAGGCTGTAAGAAAGAAACAGATGCTTAGTCTGGAGCACAATAAGCTCCCCTCAGTCGGTCTCAGACGCAGATTTGAAGTTGAGAGAGGGAGAACTTTTTCTCTGGGCTTTACTGTTGCTAGGCGACATCGAGCAGCATGTGACTGGCGGAGCAGGCGAGTGCCGCTCCTCCGCTGCTAATCTGGCTGCTAGGGATGGAGTAGCCGTGTGCCCAAGTCCTCCCTCCGGCCAGCGACTGCAGCCGATCTTCCTGCCTCCCCTTCTTCACGCTGTTTGATTGCCTTGCATGGAAAATCAAGCCTCTCTTGTTGGAGCTAGAGTGGCTAAAGTGCATTTCCTCTGCCCCGCGTATTGACCTGCAGTCCTGCTGCTTCTGTGTGTGTCTGTGTATTACGTGTGTGTTCAAATTGTTAATCTGCTTTCTTTGCTCAACTCTTAGTTTAAGCTCCTTAGACAGAATCAACTAAGTAATTATACAGCAACTGCTGTTAGCAGCTCCCACTTATGAACAGAGAAATAAGAGATAGCTAATGTGCTGGAGACCTGCAAAACCTCCAGCCAAGGAGGTCACACGGGGCAGAATTAATCCTATGCACTATTATTTTATATTGGATAGAATGGAACTTGCAGTACACATCAAACTTTTTTTTTTTTGTTCTACAACTGCTTCTGATTTGTCCAGAACATACCTGATAAAAGACATGACAGAACAAGCAGAGAGAGGCTTTGAGTATGATACTACTACTATCCATAGTAGTATCCATACAGAAATATTTTTACTTTTATGATGTTCCTTCTGCTCTTTCTCTCATTCTCTCCTCCCCCCTGCCTCCACAGTAGAATAACTGTGGAAATCAAACACTATAATTTTAGTAATGGGTGACTGATACTTGCAAAATACCTGGATAGCAATTTTGCCTGCAGTTTGATTATGACAGTGGAATATTTGTTAACCATAAGTTACAGTTCCTTGAATGCTGAGATCATGACAGACTCTTATTTTAAAAAGAAAATTTGGAGAACCATGAAAGCAATCCCAAACCTTTGAAGGAAAATGGTGAAAATCTCTTGCCTTATCATCACTATTTCCAAAGGCGCTTCACTGATGTTTTTTGAGATTTTTGTTGGCAATTTCTGAGCGTTCCCAATATAAGATGGATGTTTCTAGAAGAATTTCACCTAAGCACTTGCTCAAATGATAGTACTCTTCCTCGATTTACCTAATACTGGTTTTACTGTGAGTAACCGTAGTGCTCTCAAACAGAATAAAAATGTTTTGTAATTGCCAGCAGTACAGGGCCTGTTTCTCTAACCTTTAGTCTATAGATCTTGTCTGTGGGGTAATTGTTGTCAGAAAAAAGTGTAACTGGAATCTAAAAAGTAGTTAAGTGAAGGTAGTGTCAAGCAGGAGCATTACAGGATTATTGCTCGTGTTTGTTTTGAGGAATATCAAAGTGCTTCACACTCAGCCATAAACTAGAGACAATGGATGGATGTTAGTGCACCAAATTTGATTTGTATCCTGCTCCTCTGCAATGATAAATGATTAGCTTGATACATCCCAGGCAAATATGACTAAAATTTTTTACCATTATGAGGTCTCTATTCATCTGAGAATGAAGACTATTCTAGGAATGAATGCATATGGTGTGATAAGATATATCAGAAATCACAATGAACATTGGCATGAAGTGTGGCAGGCCATTAAGAAATAGGTATGGTAAGACCAAGTAGAGAAGAGTTACAGCAGTTCTTTCTGGAAGTCATGGAGAAACATATTTTCCATAAGGCATTGTAATAATTCAATCTCCAAATTAATAATTCAGTGTTTTTTAGACATTGTTTTCACTCAAAACTATTTAATTTGTCTGTAGGATGATGTACAGTGACATTGCTACGGGCGACAGGTCAGAGTCACTATTCATACTTCCTCGTACAGCACTGCACACTTTTAAATGACACAGAAGCCTGTCTGTAAGATTCCACCTCTGCCAAAACCTAGAGTTTGAAGACTTGCGTGACTGCGGACTGAGGATTTGGAAATAACAGGAAGGGAAAAAGGATGGCAAGAAATATGAATATACTGATGCAATCCTGACATACAATTTGCTGGGTTTTGTGCATTTCAGTGTTCATAATCCTGTGCTAGTACAATTTTCTTGGTTTATCTTGGAGATGTGCTTAAACAAAATCAAGAGCGCAAATTACACCGTGTCCATCTACCTGGCTTCTAAACTGGTTTACTTTGTGAGGCCTGACAATTTGCAAGTATCTGTTAGTTAAACAAGTTATAGTCTTCTCACATTTTAATGAGTTTTTCTGTGCACTAACAGGGGTTTTGGTTTTTTTTCTTTATTCTTTTTAATGAATAGCCCACTTCTAGGACATCTCTTGAGTTTTCTTAATAATTCACTCTTTTTCTGTATTCTGTTCAGTAAAGCATATCAGGTATTTGCAAAGTAATCAGCTAAAGCTAAGAATGGGTCAAATCCCAGAATTTCAGTTAAATATTGAAAACAGTAATTGGATGACACCTGGTTAGATTGAGGTTCTATGCCAAATGCTAGAATTACAGTAAATAATTAAGCTACAGGAGTGAAGACAAACAGAGACAGAACATCCAAGGAGATTTCAAGTAAGATAAATGTGTGATGTGTGCGATGCTTCTATTTCCCTGTAAGACAACCCAAAACCTTCTTTCATAAATTGAGCTGATTGGAAATTTGAGCAATGAAATCCTACTTTAATCCAGATTTACTTGCCATGTGTTTTGCAGGAAATAGCAAAGATTCATTTGGGGTAAAGGTAGACTGCAATTTCATTACAGTCTTTCAATTCTTTTCCTATGGGGCTTCCTGGGTTGACATGAAATCACTTGTACTGTTCGGAGTACAGTAATTTTACTACAGTAATACTACAGCAATATTGCTACAGTACCTTTCCCCTCCATGCACCTTCTTGCACTCTTAACTTCTTGTTCTTTAAGACTGAACCTGCAGGTTCTTCGGAATCTGAATACTCTGAATACTCTTCTTTTTAACTGAGCAGTAAGCAGGCACATTGTATTTGTAGTTTATTTTATCTATGTTATTGGATCCATTCAGTCTTCTACAATATATATTTTTAGATTTGAGTGGTTGTGATAACTTTTCAGATGGACAAATATGTAACTTGAATCACACTGTACTATCACTTTTTTAAGCAGGGGTTGTATCTTTTCTTTCAGAGGTCTACTTAAAACATATTGGAACCATATAGTACTTTGGATGTTTCAAAGGAACTTACACTTTCTAGAAGTTGTCATTGTTAAAAAACATTAAAGATCCCTTCTAATTAAGGATCTACAAGTTGACTTCTATTTAAAGAGAAGTGGATGTTTTTATTCCACTTTGACTAATTAGTGACGACAATCATAATTTGTCAGTTTCTTTTTAATAGCTTACACCGAATGTGGTAGATAAAAGAGCTGTTTTTAAAATTATTTAAAACTAAAGTGCTTCTTCATATAATTTGATAATAATACACTGTTCTTAAAAACACCTTGAGCTGTTTCTAGATGAAAGAATAACAAGGTTTCTTCTGAGTCAACCCAGTGTGATTCCTTTAATTTCAAAGAAATTACCGAATTGTACTGATCTAAGACAGAAAATATGCTTCAGTGAAGAGTAAACATCTCTTTAAATAGCTCTTCATTGTTTGAGATCCATTTTGAAGTCCATTTTGTTATGATGTTAATTTTTTTAACAACTTTTTTCTCCCTTGACTTAGTACACTTACAGAACAGTTGAAAAAAAAAGTTTAATGAGTAAGCATAGAACTGTTAAATCAAATTGATAGCCTTTAGGGTATTCCTTAAGCTTTTACTGTTGGTTTCAGGGGTTTTAAGGTTTTCTTTGTTTTGCAATGCTTAAAGTGGATTAGAGATCAAAGGATTGCTGTTACAAGTTTTGTTTTGGATTAATGAAAGACATATAAGAGTTGACTGAAATGGTTCTAGTTCTATGACCTGGTCTATTTTATAGTTTTAACATGAATAAGTTGCCTTTGTTTTACAATCAAGAAGCCAGATCTTCAGCAAAAGAGCGCTGTTTACAGCAGCAGCATGTCTGCCCAATTATTTTCCTGCACAGCCAGGTCATGATACTACATCCTGCTGAGTCAAGTCAGAGAATGGGGAATTGGGACTCCCTTTAATGGGGATTGCTGGGTCATGCTTTTGTGGACCAAGAAGGCTGGGGCTTTAGTTGTATTCTGTGGCATATCTTAAAAAAAAAAAAAAAAAGCATAGACCACAAGATATCCCAGGAACTGATACATTCACTGATGTACTTAGAATCTAGCTAATGGTTTTTATCTTCAGAAACCATGGTGCACGTTATCACCTCAAATAAATATACCATAGGAAATTCACTTTACTTTGAGGAAGTATCAGGCCTGCAGAACTGGAATACAGACATACATGTCCGGGATTTGTCCCAAAGAAGGAAACCTACTATGTCAAGTTCATATCATTCAATACCCATTTTGATCTGATCAAGCCCTTCTCATACCTTGTCATCTAAGGGAAGTGATGAGAAGTTCATGAGAAGTGATGAGCGGTGACAGTTAGTTCACTACTCCTGGGACTAGGATGCCCTCACTCATTTTCCTTCTCTTCTCCAACGTCCCATGCTCGTGTTGCTGACAACCTTGAGTTTTTGGTACTTCCTTTGTGCCACTGCTCATTGGACCTTTTCTGAACTGCTTTCACTTAGAAACTTATGGGGAAAATAAACCTGACCTATGGAATTATGGCTTAGGGATTTTGAGCAGCATGCAGAAAGAAAGGCCTGGTAGTTACTGGAGATTAGAAAAGAAAGGGAACCTTGGCATCATGTATAAGGGGAGGTGTTGGAAAGAGGGTGAGAAAGAGACACTCCATTTTCATATGGCAAGTCAGGCTGGCCATGCAACCACCGTCTAATGCTGCTGCTAAAAACCTTACCATGCTGGGAACAAGAGTAGTCCTATCAGGGCTAGAATGAACATGTGTTAGTGCTGCTGGAAACCCTTTTGTAAAGTTGTCTTGAGTAAACAGATGGCTTGACTTGCATGGGGCTGCTCACATGTTCACTTTTGAGCAGGGTTGTAGGGCTGTTCTCAACCTGCAATGTAATAAGTGAATTGGATGATATCCAAGCACATGGAGTGTTGCTGCAGTTCTTGTTGGCCTTCTAGCTGTGTTAATAACAATTACTTTTACTACTGCAAGGTCTAATACTTTTTTAAACCTTTTTATGTGAAACAAACTCCAGTTTGTCTGAAATGATCGGCAAAGTCTGTTGTGTCTTCCATAGGAATATTTGAGCTGTGTTTGTTAGCTCTGCAGTTACTAATTTTCTGTGTGAAGTCAGCCACAGAATGCACTTTAAAGCTTCACTGGAAACAGGTGCAAAACTTTTTCATTCTTGGCTATGCTACTTTTTCTAATAGGAGTTAAAAATTCTCAGAGACTTAAATCCTGTAAAACAGTAGAAGAAGGGAGAGCCCCAAATGATCGCTCTGTTAAAGGAAAAATCTTGTCTTTAAACAGGCAGTGTGGAGATACTGACTCTCCGGACAGCAGCATAACAGATGTGGTTGCAATCTTCTCCTAGCAGACATTGTGAAAGACTGATGGCAAAGTATTGCTACAAGGAGGGGGGTTACAAGTTAAAGGTTGCAGACCTATAGGCAAATGCCTTCAGACCTCTGAGCAATGTGATTTGTATGTTGGGTGTTACCATTGAGATACCTGGGAGACAGTGTATGTCTTTCCTGTAGTTTTTTGTGCTTGCTTCTGGATGTAAGGACAGGGTGCAGTATGTGTATGCTTTTGTGTTTCCAAGCATGTTGCAAGTGTAGGGCTTATGCAGCTATACCAGCTGGAGAAGTTCTTCCCTACTATTAATCTCTGTGCCTGGAATGCTGCTTAGAGTAGCTAGCTAATGTAATTTAAAGAATTATTTAAAATATTAATTTATTAATTATGTCTTAATAATAATTTATGAATTATTTAAAATAAGAATTATTTAATATAGTGGCCCAGCAGCCACTAATGAAGGGAAGTCACAGCAGAATCAAACATCTTTAAAAAGTCTAAATGGGTGAGTAAATCTGAGAGTTATAGATTTTGGATTTGGATACTTAAGGAAATTGTAGATAAAATACTTCCACTGGGGTTGACAGGAAGAGTAATGTTTCAGGAGTAGATGATATTTCTTGTATTTATCATCTTCTGATGAATTCAAGGACTGTCTTTTTAATGTGGCAAACTCATTAATATTACTATTTGTGTAAAAGGATTTCTTAAATTATTTTTAAACCAAAAACTAGAAAGAAAATATGCTACACTTAGAAACAAAACACCCAAAGGATTATTTAATTCTTACTGTTCATTTTCAGGTTCTTTGAGATAATACTGCATTTTGTGTGAGCACATCAGTCAACATTGTTGTTTCAGTTCAGGTGGTCCTGGCAGGAGGTGTGGAACTAGATGATCTTTAAGGTCCTTTCAAACCCAAACTGTTCTATGATTCTATGATCCATCATTTACTCAGGCCTGGCTTGACATATGGAATTTCCTTTTGGGGAAGCTTGCTAAGGAGTGACCAGCCATTAGCTGCTAACTGAAACAGAGTCACTACTGAATAAGGGAGAAAAGTGATGTGTCAATGCATCCAAAGGAATAGATGTAGTTCCCAGTGTCATGGGTAGTAGTAAGCAGCATTAGAATGTCTGTCTGGGCACACTAGATGCTTGTAGCATGTGGTCTATCTATTCTGTACTGACACGTCAGTTCTGCTTTTCTGACAATCATCCCACACGTTTAGTTTGCAATGAGTAACTGTTGCAATTTTTGAAATTTGTGCAAAATGACTAGTGCCGTGTGAAGCTTTGGGTCACAGTTTAAATTGTCTTTTTTTTTTTTTTTTTAATCTAGAGTCCTACTGGTATGATGCAAAAGAATTTTGCTGTGGATATAGGTTCTGTGGTGGGAAGACAGAAATAGCTTTCATTTTATGTGCTTACTGTGTCTATTATCTGTATGGGAAAGTGGTCTATTTTTTGCATGGCAGGTTTAATTTTTCATTTAATAACTTGCAATATAAAGTTATAGTAAGCTTTATAATTTGGCAAAATGTTATATGTTGGATAGCCATTTTTCTTCTGGCAATGATGCAGAAAAGTAATGAAACAATTTCACTGCCATGAGCTGCCAGGAAGGCTCTTACTGAGGCCAGTTCCTAGTGCTACAGTGACTCATCAGCTTTCAGGAGAGCATGACAGAATTGAATGCAGGTCATCATCTCAGCATGGGGTCTAATTTTGAGAAAAAAACAGCACAGGGGTTGGTAAATTTCTTTTTAAAATTGTACAGGCTTTCAAAACAATAAAAGCTTCCTGAGAGGGTTGTTTTATCATCTGCTACTGCATCTGACTTTCTCAGTGATGTATACTATACATGTTCTCTCTAAGTTGTTTAAGCACTTTTTTTTTTCCCCCACACACTGTGTAATTGTAAATGCTTTCTAGTCTTGAAGATTTTCCTCTTTCGGTCATATTCCCCCCCAGCTTCTGTTACCCAATTGTTATTCTACAGCAGCCTTGGGGGCATTAGCAAGGTTCATTCTTATGAAAATGCTTGGGATGCTTCCTTCTGTGAGTAACTGAGACTGTCTTTATTTCTACCGTGTTTGCATGTTCTTCTTCCTCTTTATGTCATATGGTCAATTAGAACAGATTTTTGCATACTTAATATGCCATTAATGAAAAAGAAGCTACTAAGATTTAGGAGAGCTGGGATGTGTATGCTTCCCTAGAGATCCACAGTTCTTGCTTCACTTCCCCAACTAACACAATCACAACTGATTTATGTGGATTAAGACACCTAATGTCAAGACCACTGGATGGGGTTATCCAGATGAAGGCAGAACATGTTCTTCACATGAAATGTCTGAAACATATTTTTATATTGAGAAGGTTAATCTTTCAGCAGCACTGCAAGTACCGGTTCTCTTGAATTTGGCCATACAGATAATAATTCTACTAAAATTTCTAAGGAGTACAAATAGTTTTTTTGTGTCCTCTTGGAAAATACTTTATGTGCAGTTTCCATTAAAAAAGGCTTCCAAGAAAAATTAATGGTTTAGCCTCAGTTATCACTGAAATACAAGAAATTTGTCAGTGACTTAAGTGAAAGAAGAAACCTGGTCTGTTCAATATAAAGAATATTTATTTTATCAGTAGAAAGGAGTATCGCCTCCTATTAGAATTAGTCCTTGCTTAAAAGGATTATTTCTTATTCCTGCCTTGTTATAGAACTAAAAAGATAGTAAAAGTTTATTTATTGCTTAAAAAATGAGTTGAAACAAAATTATAAAGTAACCAAATTTTTATTATTTTGTATGATGGAAAAGATGTGTAGTATGGATATGTACTTTTTGTGTGCATGTATGATAAATAAACTGTCATGGTTTTAAATATACAAGGTTGGGTTTTTTACATTTAGGATCAATGTGAATAACTTTGAAAGACTGAATAGCTTAATTTTGTTTTACTTTTCCTATAATAATTAGTTTGAAAGTGGTAATGTAGAAACATTGTTATTTTGTTCTGAATACCAGAGTCTTAAAAAAAAAAAAGTTAAATTTTTTTTGCTTTTTTTCCCTAGAAAGTCCATATGTAGTATATTAAAAAAAAAAAAAAAAGAGTGCTTGTTCTCTTTATTGGTTCAGGCTTAAAATTGAAAAAAAATAAAATTGAATAGATTCGTTAAGAATAAATTAATAAACCGTTTCCATTTTCATCAGGCTGTTTGCATTTGCTGCTTTTTCAATTAATAAAACTGAAGTAAGGTAAAGGAGATGAGGATTATGAATATCTTTGATGTTGCTAAAAAGCATTTACAGTGTCATTCGTTTGAACTTGTTTGCAGGAGATCTGAACCCTTTTTTCTTTGTAGGAAAGCTCTCCTGCTTAGTTTCAGTAGATTAAAATCCTGAATTTCTTTAATTCTTGGATTTATGTTGGGACATTTAGCAAAAATTAATTTATAGCCCTTTTATAACTGTATTAGCTGCAAACAAATAGTTTAACATTGAATACAATGATTTTAAGTATTTTTATCAAAGATTTTGCATGTAAGCATTATTAAAATATTTTATGCTTTAGTTTTAACAATTGCTTTAGTGGACAAGTATCTGTATGTGCAAGAACATGCAGACACAAATCACAGAATATAATGTAGATTTTGCTGGGCTTTTTTTCCTGCTTGGCAAGTAAAGGCAAACCATAAAAATATGCTGATGGTGCTGGGAAACCTTGTATTTCTAAGTCCATAATGAAAGACAATATTTTCACTTTTGATCTTGAAATTTAAAGTGCTTTTCCAAAAAAAATCAGTGAGTAAAAATTTCAAATGTAGGTATTGGATCTTACCTGTCAGAGTAGAATTTGTTTATTATAGTTTCTGATACCCGTCATTGTGCTGAACACAGAATGTGTTTTACTCAAAAATAAGTCCAGCTAGTACTGGTGAAGAACCAGATCTTCTGCTTCAAGTTCAGTCCTTTATCATTTCCACCACTGCCCCCTGCCTCCCACCCCCAAATAATCTGACATATGCCTTGTTTCTTGTACTGCCGAATAAACATACCAGCAAAACACAGTGTGCCTCTCATGAATTGTGACTTTTTTGAGTACCAACAGATTAAAAATAAAATATGAATCTGTGTTGGTGGAAGGAAGAACAGGCCTATATGGCCTCTTGACATTGGCACTCCCTTGGGAGTTCAAGAGGCTGTTGTCTTTATGTGCAGACTATCCAGGGCATGGCCCTTTTTATTACATGATTGTACAGTGCAAGACACAAGGAGCTCTTGATCAGCTGCTGAGTCTGTAGATGCTATTTTACTAATAATAATCTTGTTATATGTAATTGGATGATAATTCAGTAAAAGAAATCCTACACTTCCCTTTTAACAATGCATTGCTGTATATCTGGCACTTCAGCTTTTCTGCCCCAGATTGTCCCTTGACTAGTCCTCTGTCTGCCTAGCAATCTGTCTACAAAGATCTCGCAGTCAAGTGAAGTGGGTGCAGATGCACATTTGTACTGTCTTTTTGTTGATATTGCCAGTAAAAACTATTTCTTTAATCTAATTTAGAGATACGTAGGTACAAAGTATGTTTTGTGTTGCAAGGGCTTGAAAACTGCAGATAAACATTTTTCTACTTTGTGTAATACTATAAGTGTTTGTGTGGTCTGTGTTTTTTTTTTTTTTGAATCTGAATAGTTTGTATTAAATGTAATGAAGTTTAAAGAGTGTAGAAAGACTGAAAGTTAAGTATCATGTTGAGATATATGAAAGCTAGCATAATTTCATCAGACTCTATTTTTATCTATTAAATAATATTTGTTCATTCTCCTATTATAATTGCTAGCAGAAAACTTCTTTTTAGTATCATAAGGAATTATTTGAAAATAAGCTAAGGTTTTTCCTAAACTTAGAATTTTGCTTCTTTCTACATTAGTGAGGGGGAACAGAGATGGAATTTCCAGAGTTTCAGCCTTCCCTCCTTGAGCATTCCAAAACCTCAGGCTCTTTGACATGTAATTAGGCTAGGCAAAAATCTAACATCAAAGTGCATGGAAGCTGATTCTTCAGGATGCTGTTACCTGCAAGGCCCCTTGAGTCGGCTGCTCTATTTGGGGGCCAAATGGGAAAGAGAATACCCTTTTTTGGAAGCCAGAAAGGGAGAAAAAAAAGAGCTTGTCACTTATTTTTCTATTTGTAAATTTTGTGTGGAAGAGGTTTGTAATGCAGTCTGTTTGCATTTACTTGTTGAAAACCTGAAGACGTATTACAAGTGGAATTGCTCAGTTGAAAAAATATTGCCTGGAAGAACATTTTAGATGCAAATAAATCTGTTGAGAGTTTCCTGAAATGCAAATTAATTGCAGCACTGTAAGTTTGATTTCTGAGTGGGCGGTTTGAGATTGGTACAATCTACCCTGGGCTTAATACATTCCTCATTACTTTAAATTCTTCATTCAGACTTAACTGCTAAGGAAGTGTAGCAGTTTTCAAAGGCATTGTGAGCACAAGGAAGGAAGAACAAATGAGGGGTTTTGGCCTATTCTGTGTAGTCAGAATGAACAGTCATGGCTCTTAATCTGTGGATGACAAATGTAATTCAGAAGATGTGTCGTCAGATGAAAATGTTCTTAATCTGTGGATGACAAATGTAATTCAGAAGATGTGTCGTCAGATGAAAGTGTGACGGACTTCAAGGTTAAATGGGCAGGTAGAAAATGTATGAAAATAATACAAAAGACTAGAACTGATCAGGGAGGTACTGCAAGGACTCAAAAGTAACACAGAGGGGCAAAGAGTAAAGCTGTTTTTGTTCTATTACAAGCCAAACATAGCATTCTGGTTTTAATACAAAAGGATAGAATTCTAGCTTTAATTCTGAAATGAAATGTTTCTACATGAAGTGAAGCCCAGTGCAGGTTGAGAGGGTGGAGTGGACTGCCTTCCTGTTGAAGATTGTGGCCCTATGGGTTAAAGCATTGTGCTGTGAAATGTGTGATGCTATTAACCTCTCTCTCTTCTGATGAAATTCCCTGCGACTTAATGTGACATTGAGTAACATTCATCAGTGGTGTGAATGTTGAGTACCATGCCCTAGTGGCAGTGGGGCTTGTCTTTGGCAATGGTTTACCATAGGGTACTTCATTCATATGCCGGCAACAACTGTTGCAGAAAAATAAGGTAAATAGTGGTAGAAGGTGGACTTATTTTTAATAAATTAAAAGTGTTTAGTTAGTAATTAGCTCAATCTTCCCTCTGATAAAATCACTACTATGTTGTTCTATTCCAGTGGAAAATGACTACCTGACAAAACCTTTCTGCAAGTAGCTTTCCCAGAGCTAGTAACATAAGCCTTCTTGTTTCACCTGGGAAAATGCTCAGTCTGAAACATCCACTGAGAGTTTCTTACAAGAGCATCCCAGACACAGAGAACAATATAAATTCCAGTGGCCAATTTAGCATGAAGCCCCAAGATAGTAAGTATAACGAGAAGTTTAGAAATAGTGCTTTGGTCTACATTTTTCCAGTGATGCTTCTGATCTTTGATTTGCAACTTCAGTATAAGACTGGTTTATATTAAAGCCAAGATCATATATTTGTTATTTCTTTTGTTTTTCCTTAATATTGAACAGTTGAAACCATTTTTTCCTGTCAAAATTATTTTTATTAATGCCAAGAGATTCTTCTTTATGTATATATGTTCTGATGTGATTCCCAAGATCTGCCATGCATTTTTAGCCCGTATTTTAGTACTGCTTTAATCACCGTCAGAAGACTGAAACTGAATTATAGTAATAGTAGAGCAACACCAAAAATTCAATAATTTCCGGAACTTGAACTTTCAAAAGTCACCCAATTTCTGTTCTGTTAACAAATTTTAAACATGAAAACAAAGACTGATAACTTTATTGCTCATTTTAAAACTCAGTGGTTCTTTCCTTCTTATCAGCATTTGTTAGAGTAAATCTGAATTTCTATGGCAATTAGTTCATTAGTATCATTTTTTTGTAATATCTGATTGATTAATGAGCTGTCTTACCATTTAAAAAAACCCACAAAAAATTTATTGAAAGGAAAACCTTTCATGAAATGACTGATTACTAATTCTTCAGTGACTTGAAGCTTCAAATAATATCAGTAAACAAGCGAATACCCCTTTTTTCAGCAAGAGTCCTTGCTCTTGCTGAAACCCAGGTGCTGCAGGCTCACATTGCAAATAACCAAATCTGGTTATTACTGACGTGGTTATTTTTCTTTCATTCTGATTCTTTCTCCTGGGTATTTGTAGCAGTAACTTTGTAATCATGTATTTTTCCCTGTTTATGTTCTCCTTTGTCAAATTTAGAATTGTTTTTGTTCACAGATGAAACACAAGTTGTTAGAACCATTGTGAGAAGTGCCCTCAATACTTCAGATCACTTTTGCTTTCATATTATTGATTTTCAAAGATTGGGTTTTTTAAATGAATCTACATAATTATCTGCTAGGTAATTGTCTTTGTTTTAAAGATAATATAAAACAGTGATAATTGATGTATTAGTCTTTCATAACATTTGTAGGTGTTTCAGAGCTCTTTGCCTTCAGTTATAAGTAAGCACAGCAGATAACATTGTAAAGCTTAATGCCATAATTAGATTAATTGTAACAGATCTGCTGAAAAATTGTATAAATGGACATGGATGTGGTGCTTACTGTATATAGGTGTGAGCATCTTAAATTATATTCTGAGAAGCATTAGAGTAGCAGAACTTGTGGCTTGCAGGTTTTCTGTTAACATTCAGTTACCATTTCTGGTACTGTACAAAGACTGCTGTGTTTATACTGCTTTGAAAAAAAGTTTATCAGTCTTATCACCTCATTTTAATCACTATAAGGGTATGTTTAACTATAAGACCTTAAGATAGGCAAAATAAATTATTGTTGTACATAGTGCTTACATTTTTTTTAGCTGGTTATTATTTAGAAATAAAATACAAGTTGCTCATATTGCTTGTTTATAAGCATGTTTCATTAGAAATCCTAATCAAGAGGATGCAAATTTGACTTTATAGCGTAGCTTCCTTTTTAAGTAAGTGACTATGAATATTTTTTGAATAGCCATAATATGCTAAATATACAAGAAGATTTAGTATTTGTTTTGCGCTGTATTTGCAATTGATAAATGGTGGGTTATGTGTTGTGAATTTAGAGCTTTAACTGCTAATCTCATCTGAAAATGTTGCTTTGTAGGGCAAAATTCAGGGAGAAGGCCTGGGATTCCAGAGTGAACTTGTACATTCCTTCAGGGCATTTTTGCAAGGGAGGTTGTTGTGTTTTAAAGGTAGTTGATAAGAGACCTGCACCACCAACCCCAGACCTGCACCACCAACCACCATCATGCATTAGTCTATAGAAGGTATTTGGGTGAACATACTCCTGTACCACTCCGTACCACCATTTATCCAAGTGAAATTTTTGACCATTTGCAGGATACATTATAAATCAGGGTGTCACTAACAGACAATCAGATTTGAACATTCCTTGCATAAAGTAGCTTGCCTATATCCCTGAGGAATACATCACTTAACTGTGTTTATGTGACAGCGTTGATATGCCTGGTTTTACATGAAAGTTAGGTAGCGTGTTATTTATGTCATCATGAATTCACAAAATAGGTGGTTGTGCTTTATGTATACTGAGGTTATCTTCTCTGGACAGATCACTCAGAAGAATTGAAAGATGTAATTTTATTGTATGGTTAATAATTTAATCAGGAAATGGGATTTTTTTTTTCAGAATTGGACTTTGCTACCATTTCAGGTTTTTTCAGTGTTCCCCTCTCTGAAGTGCTGACAACAGATTAACATGAAACAGAGCTCTGTTGAACCTAATTATGTTGTAGCTTATTGTTTTGAGGATCTATAAAACTGTTCACTCCCTTTTTATGAGGCTGTAGTCACAATGAAAGGCCATAAACAGTGCCTTTTCTCTTTCCTACAGACTGGAGATTTCATTAGTTGACTCTAACAAAGGCCTGATCCAGCTGCATTTACACCTGGGAATGAATGCTTCTTTATCAGGTCTTAATCCTTAGTAGATCAAGCAGGAGAGAATGACAGCAGGATAGCTTTTGATCAGCCATAAATGTCTGAAAGCTTAATTTTTTAAAAAATTATTTGCTATTCAAATCTTGACTCAAGACATGCTTTCCTGTACTTCAGAGGAAATATTTAAAGTATGAGGGCATTATTAAAAAGCAAAACAAAATTGAGATCTTTCTATACTTTCAAGTAATTACCACTGAAACAGGGTTGCCACATCAGCTAATGGGATTATTATTGTATGTTTTAAAATCCTCATACACTTGGGAGAGCACTAATGTTTAGCCCTTAGATATATTGTGGAAAATGGTGCCCTACCTTCAATTAAAGTCTATACTGCTTGGGAATTTAAAATTGATGCATTCCTCCTAAATAGGTTTCTGTAGTGTAAGTACTCTGGGTCTTGTTTGGGTTATTTTTTTCTTCTTTACAACTATTTTTGTTTTGTTTGTATAATATACAAATGCTAAAATTACTGGAATTTTCTAGCAATTTAGTTGGAGATTTCTGTAATACTTGAAGATGGTTCTTTGCGGTTTTTTTGTTTGGCTGGGTATATAGAGCTCTTTCTTTATATATATATATATATATATACACACTTTTTAATATTTTTATACTATCTTTTGTATTACTTTTGTATTATCATTTTATCTCCATGCTGCAAGGCAGTGCATAAACCAGAGTTCTTGATGAATTTCACTGTGTGTTATGATGTGCTGGTGGGGCTAAGCTGCCTGTTCCTGCGTTTCCCTGCAGGATGTGAGCGGGGGCAGTTCCGCTGTGGCGACGGTCGCTGCATTCCTGCAGACTGGAGGTGTGATGGGGCCAGAGACTGCTCGGATGATACAGATGAAGCTGGCTGCCGTAAGTGAAACAAATACACAGCAACACCTTTGTAATCTAAGAAACTGGGAGATTCCAATGCGCTCAACTGTACCTATGGTATAAGAATGAGTATTGAAATGGGAGAAAACTACAAGTTGTCATGAGATACTGCAGAATCTATTTGAGTCTTATTCCATGAGCTCATTTGGCTTTGGTACACAGAAAATCAAGTAGTGCTCAGCTTCTAACATGACTTTAACATTTTCTTAAAAATCTGACATTCCAATAATGCAGTTTCATATTATGACTAATGTTCTGAGTAGATGTAGAAATGTATTGTATTCTGTTACTGTAGTAATCCTGAATATTGGATGTATATACAGCTACCACCAGCATCACTTGTGCTCCAAATATTTGGATTTTTCTGATCCTGGACAACTAACTGTACCTACTGTGCCCAAAGTAGAGTCATGCTTAATTGTCTAGAGTTGATTTTGCTGTGTCAGCAGCTCATGGGCAACAATTTTATTCATATGGACTGTAATATCCATGCACCAAGATTATCTCAAGCTGAATGGAAAAGTTGTGAAAATGATGAATTTCTTTCCACAGTCTGTTTTCAGGAACTTGCTGATATTTTACCTTCTCAGTTCTAGTGTTCTTTGAGTCTTGTGGGTTGGTGCAATTATCCGCCCACTTAGAGATTAAGCCAATTTTTACCCCTCAGCTGACAGGGAGTGATACTAATTTATATCTGTTTTTTTTACACTGTTATTATTTCTTTGCTGCTTGACCCATGTAATAATTGGAGGCCATTGACATGGCTTGGCAGTCTGATTTGTTGCTTAGCACTTTAGCTCCAAATAAACTTGTGTAGTCCTGGGTGAAGAATGCCTTTAAACTGGCAAAACAAAATAGTGTTGTCACACAGCAATAATGAAAGTTAAACTTCATTTTTTTGTGTTAGTTGTCCTTTAAAACCAATATGTTAATGTGCTATAGGTAGTGGGGCACATGAGTGCCTAGCAAGATTGTTTAAAACTGGTCTGAGGTTCAAATCATATTAAAACATTATTTGGTTCTTGAAGCGGGAAAAAGTATACATGAAGTACAGGTCTGTAGTATGTAATCAATTCTATCCCTCTAATTAGTTTACTACTGATGTTATTTTGTACTTTTCAATTCTAAATCTTCAAATTGTTTTAATTTTCTCCGTCATGCTTTGGTTAAATTGATAGTTGTGCTTGCATATCATCCCATGAGCACAAATTTGACCTTGTATTTCTGCAAAAACATAATCCTGAGAACAGAGATGATCTAGACCAGAGTCCTGTTTACTGGTCTGTGTTGTACTAGAGATTCTTCCAGGAGTATTAACTAGGAATGGAGTAAGCTGTGACACAGTTTCAAACGCTTATTTTGATCTTTCTCTTTGATGGTTCCCTATTGTTTGTCTATTTGAAGAGTGCAGAGTGGAGCTGGAGCAACAGCATTCAAGTTGTTCTGATCTGACACTCACTTTTGCTTCGTGAATTCACAGGGAAGAATAGTGAGCTTGTTTTGGTAGATCATGTTCTTACCAGGGATAAAGCAGCAGAGATGAAGTGAGAACAGCTGAACAGACCCCCTGTGAGACTGGGGAAGCTACTGTGACTCAAAAGTGAAAAAAAGGGCTCTGCCAGAGGGCAGTTCAGAATCTGAATATTTTTTGGGGTCTCCCTTCTAGACGAGCTTGTGTCTCCAGGAAATAAGGCTGAAGAGTCTATGCAGGAGTTTACTAAGCTGAATTTTGCCTTTGAGCATACTTTTGCTGGTCCATTTTCACCTCTCTGGTCTGTCCATTGTCTTTGATGTGTTAAATGCTTCATGTGTTTCATGGAAGTTACAATTCAGTGATACTTGAATCTTAGACCTTCTTTTCCCTTATGCTATTATTTTCTTTGAAAGTGCTTCCACAGATGTCTGTGAAGTGACAATTTTTTCATTGCTTACACTAGCACAACCTACCTGTGAAGGAAATCAATTTCAGTGTCGGACTGATGGGGAATGTATTCCACAGTCATGGGTTTGTGATGATGAGGAGGATTGTGAAGATGGCTCCGATGAACATCAACAATGTCGTAAGTATTTTGACTTCCAGTGTTATACCAGCTTTGTGAAATAATGTAATTTACATTACAGCATATTGAGAACATACAGAAACAAGCCCTCTGTAAGTACAGAAGTCTCTCTAAGGTATTTCTAGAAATAAAATAATCTGAAGTAGATAAAATACAGAAAATATGTCTGAAAAGATATCTCCAGGTCTTGAAATCGGAAAATTACTCATGCTTCTTTTAATTAAAAAGAGAAAAAAATATGAAATGTTTACTAGTTTTATACTTGATAAAAAGTAATTTCAAAATGGTGAAATATGCATATTGCTGTATCTGCTGTATCCATTGGCTAGCAGAATTCACAGTGGCATCTCAGAACTCTATATAACAAAATTTAATTATTTTTAGATGACTTTGAAATATATTAGTATATAAAACAGGAGGAATTATCAATAATCAGCAAACATTAGCCAGTATTCTTGTATTATTTTCAGCAATGCTATTAGTAGCATTATTATTTAGAATTAACAGAGCCATCCTTTCTCACACTGAGAGAGGAGAGATATCTATGGTCTTGGTGTCTTGTGGGAGTCTAGTCTTTCGTTATCATTTGGACAGCTAAAACTTAGAAGATAATACTGATTAGTATTGCACTTTAAACATGCTAAACAGTGTATTATTCATGTCTGAATTGCCGTTTTCAAGTAAAGTATTTAGTGTTCTCTGTACAGTTTAGATCAAGAAAATAGTTTAACAGCCTAACTGCCACAGCCATAGCCTTTGCTCTTTTCTTAGTATGTATAAAGAAATAAAATACATTAGTCTGGCTTAGAATTTAATGACTAAGCATTTGAAGGGCTATAAGTAGATGCTGAAGTGGTGAACAGTGAACTGAGCTGATTACTGCACCAAATTACATTCTCTGCATCATTGCATAAGACAAGAGAACAAATGTAGTGTTCTGAAGGATGGTTTTTCTGCCATTTCTAATATTAAAATTTACTCTAAGTGATGAAGATAAGATTAATTTATTTTCATTTTGATTGTTTGTATATTTTTTTGATAACTTCTTTGAACTGAACAGCTCTCCAATCTCTGGGGAGGTTAAAATGTTTATTTTGGAAGGATTTTGCTCACAGACTTGGTTTTTGCTTTTGTATCATGATTCCATCTTAATCAACTGAAGATGGAAAATTTTGAATGATAGATAACTTTTGTTCCCCTCTTCCTCTGAGAAGGAGTCAGCACAACTGCTGGTTATGTTTTAACTAAAGAATCTGTAGCTACAAAATGCAAAATGAGCAAAAGCTCTGAGTTTGACCTTGGAACTGGGTCGCTGTAACATTGTTCACCATGTACTGGTTAATCTTGAGTGTCAGTATCTACACAGTGGCATTGTGCTGCTGCCATTTTTGAGTCATCTCCTGGTATTTATCCTTGTTGTTTTAAAGGCACTTTTTATCTCAGTGTTTGGGAAAGCTAGAGGAGATTTACCTCCTTGAAATATTAAAACTTTTTATTGGGAAAACTGTCTGACAGCCCTGGGAGTCATAAATGCAGAAATTTGTTTTACTTTACTGTCATGCTCTTGTTTTTCCTCATGACAATAGTATCCCAGTAGCTTATCTTATTTTGGGAACACTGCTGACAGAAGGTGGCCGAGAGAGCCCCTGCAGAGCAGTAGATGACAAGATGCCAATGTATAGACTGGGATGATGTTGAGATACAACATGAGTTTGAAAGAAACAAATGTGAGGGGGCAGAGGGAAGGCAAAGTTAGTAGTCAGCTTGTCCTTCAACCATATCTTTACAGATTCATCTTAGTTTGCCTAAGAACTGAAAGCGTAATTTAGCTGTAGTGGAATCAAAGTAGAATTGAACAGTTTTATGTGGTTGCTTTTTCCTGACAGCTGTCAAGAGAAGAGACATAATCATTCTCAATCCTCCATTAGTTATATATGCAAACTCTTCCTAACTGTTGAGGCCCTGGCTATATTAGAAATCAGTGCCTTACCTCCAACTCCACTCTGTCTACTTTGTGACATTCCAGTTGACTGAATAATTAGAGATACTGACAGATTTTGACCCAGTAAATAAAATAAGAGAAAACTTTAAATCAGTGAGGATTGGTAGTTTAATGTTTTAGGCAGAATAATTATAGGGAGGTACTTTTTAACCCAGATCAGTTCTTCAGTGGAGAAAAGCAGTGACCTTGCAGACTACAGGAGCCCTCCCAGAGCTATGCTGTCTGCTGTGTGCTTGTCAAGTGTTCTTTAATCCTCTTGAATACACCAAGACACAGGGGGAGAAAGTGTTATACTGACATTTATGAGAAAGATGAAGCAGTTAAAGAGGAAGGAAAATATTTTTTCTGTTAAAAAGCCTTGGTTGATAGGGAAGACTGACTGTGTGCCTGTTTGTTGCAGCGGGGAGGACGTGCTCAAGTCAGCAGTTCACGTGCTCCAATGGCCAGTGCATCCCCGGCGCGTACTGGTGCGATCGAGTGGAGGACTGCACCGATGGAACAGACGAAAGAGTCTGCCGTGAGTTTTAACTGCTAGCATGAGATTTGGTTTCATCTCATCTCTCTGTGGCATTTTAATACATTTGTAAGATTAAAGGGCTTATTGATAGACAGGATGACCACAATATGCTTTTTGTTACAAGAGTTTCATTTCAGATTCTTCTGTGTATTAGAGCTGATGTTCTGATACAGATCTGTTACCACAGAACTCAAGTGCAAACTGCCGCAGGATCAGGTCGTATTGTTTCTCATTGTCTGAAAGATAATTAATATTGCACTGTAAAAAGGCTACTATGTTTAGTTGTCTTACGGCTTTGGGACACTCAGAGCTAACTTTTCTGAAGTTTTCCAAGTTGTTTTTGCATACATATAAAATCAATATTAGTTATAGTCTGTACAGAAAAGCAAAATTTGATTCTAAATTACTTAAGATTTGATCCCTTTAAAAGCATTTTATTCTAGACTGCAGCTTCCTGTGAAGATGATTTAGTCATATTGTATTCAGATGAGTTGTTTATATTGTGCCAGCAAAATGCAGATGGACAATTAGTTTTTTTCACCCTAACTTCCCCAGAGTTGAGGCTCCCTGTCTGGTGACAGTCTCCCTAAATCCTGGCCTAGGTTGAATATTGATGGAAAGTAAAGCTGACCACAGAATAGAGGCCATGTTTTTCAGAATTGCTTTTGTCTAATACCTACACAGCAGTGTGTAACAGGCATGTCAGTTCATTGTTAGTCTTAAGGAAAGGCTTCACACATCCTGAGTGACTTCTAACATATGAGCTGCTATGCTGTTAGAACATAGCGTGCCTTTGGGAAACAGACATAACTGCAAACTCCACTTAGAACCAGACCCAGGGCAGGAGGTGACGGGGGGAAGAGGGTGTAGAGGTAATGGATGGACAAAGAAGTGAGAAATGAAATTTTGTTAATGGCTCTGCTTAGGGGAAAAAGGGCATATGCCTAAGCTGTGTAAAGGAAGGCTATATGGTCATCTGATTGCTATTGTGGTTTATCCTTGACTCACAAACGGCTGAAATTGTCCCTATGTAGAATGAGAGGGTATTTAGGACTACATAATACTCTGGAATAAAATGTGGCTAAGTCATCCAGCTTGGAATTTTCATGTGATAGACCCACAACCACTTTTGGTCACCAATACAAATGGCTAAAAGCCAAGATCCAAAGTACCCCATCTCATTGCTGGAAGAATATCTTCTGTAGATAAGCATTTTTTTCTCTTAAAGTTCAGAGTAAGAAATGAAGTTGGTAACTTTAGCAAATCTGTCACACATGAAAAAAAGATATCTGTTTTAAAAATGTATTATCCGTGAATTAAAGAACTGCTGAGCATCTCTGAGATACCTGTGAGTAGTCATTGAATACAGTGTGGAACAGCCAGGTGCCATGGTGTGATTGTTATAATGCAGTAAATCTGTGTCAGTCTGGGAGTAGAATCCTAAGGATGATACTTAAAAATATTTTTTTCAAATTAGAAGCTGCTGTGATGTTTGAAAATTGAAGTAACCTTTTATTGCATGTTTAACATTCTCAGCTAGGTAAATTAAAAAGGCAGGAAGGGGCCCTCTAGATATGTTAACAGTAGCACTCTACTGCTGTGGGGGAAAGCCAGTCATTGCTGCTTCAGCAAATAGGCCCCCTGGCTGTTGTGGGGGCAGCATGTTTAGCCCCAAGGAGAGGGACTGCGTCCTGTCATTCAACAGCCTCTACTCTGGTTTATTAGAATATGTGTTGACAGTCCCTCTGAGACAGAAGAATGACTGTGACTTGGAACCTTGAAAGCAGTTAGACTAGTTTAAAGAAATGTGACAGTGCTGAAGACAGGAGGATTCAAGAAGAATGTAATGACAAGTCTCTTGAGGAAGGCTGGTTAATTTTATTCCCTTTTTGTCTTTGCAAGGCCTGGAACTTTCAACAGAAGCCATAAAATAAAATTTTCAATTTGGGGATTTTATGATTAACTGTGTAGTACAGATTAGGGTACTAGTGTATTAGTTATGGAGCAGATTCTGATAGTTGTTTTGAATGATCATTTTTCCCAGTGTTTAATGTATTTCCTTTTCCACATATAAACAAATGTAAGAGCAATAGTACTATTTTGGCCTTTTCTTTTGTCGCTAAATTCTCCTTATTTAATTTGAACTAAAAGTTTTCATAAATAAAAATGAAACATCCATGAACAACGAAAGAATAAAGCTATTTATAATTGATTCTGGTGTTTCATGAAGCACAACAAAATGGAGACTTAGGTCTCTTTACTTATGCTTTGCATTCACTCGTCTGTCTGAAAACAGATTTAGATTGTAAAGAAGATAAAGTTTTATTCCTGAATAAGTTACATTATATAAGAAAGTAGTCAAATGCAAAATGTATCCAATATAAAGTAAGTCTGCAATTAAACATGTAAAAAGCCAGAACAAAAGAATTCAGAGCCTTAGTCCATTTTATTGCTAATGGGATTAACAGCAAGGGAAAACTGCCCATGCAGAGACTAAGATAAACATCAGAACAAATGCTTCAGCTACAGGTCATACAATTAGTGCACTGCAGCTGTTTTGATTTCATAAAATTATGGCTTTTAGGTTTTTCTGAATACACTTATCAGGCTGTTTTCTAGCTTTTTGAATAGTCAGCAGCTAGCAAATACTTTAATTTTAAAACTTTAGAAACACAGAATGAAATGGCAGATTATTTGGGGTGGCAAACACTTTTGGGGAGTAGGCAGCTGGTGTCATTTTTCTGGTACATACTTTGTTTCTCTCAGTCAAGATAGAATTTTCTCTCCTGCCTCAGCTTCATAGTTGAAAAATGAAAATCCCAGCCATGTCCATTTTGCTTGGCTGTGACAGAATAACCTTTCTGGATACTGCTGTGGCAGCTGAGTGCAGGAGGGAGGGAGGGCCAGTACTTTAAAAACATGATGCTGGAAGCTAGTGGGCTGAGTGTGGGCCAAGATACATGGGATTTTTTATTCTGATTTTGATGTTGAGCTGCTGCTATAGGTCAGCTGCCTAACCTGTGAATTCCTGCCTCTTGTTTGCCATGCTAAATAGCTGTTGTGGTCAGGAAGTGGGCAGCCAGCTCTGGGATTAATTTTCAGAGACCAGCGTGAAAGTGAACAGAGATCAAGAACTGAGGACATCATAAGGGAGGTAGTCCAAGAAAGATGAAAAAGGCCATAGTCAGAGACTAATATTCTGGGTGCTGGAAAAATTGCATGTAGCAGCTATAGGATGAGGGGGAAGTTCAGGCTGAAGGAAGTATCTCCACCAGGAAGAGTTTGGGACAGGGAAGTAGAAAAACTGGAGCAATCTAAGGCAGGCAGCCAAAGACTAGAGTCTCAGGGATCAAAATCAGGAATTAAGGCCAGGAATGAGGGTCTGGTCTATCTGCCAGCTCTGAAAGCATCTCTGCTATGAACACTGCCTGGTATCATGTAGCTCACAGGACTATTGAGCTTGGAGTAAGTCTCCCTCCTGGTGTCTATGGTAGGCTGTGAGCTGTATGGGCAATGCTTTGCCCACAGTGGGGTGGTGACTCATGGCAGTGAATCAAAGAGTTTTAATTTATTTTGTAAAATGTTTTTACATGTTGCAAAAAAAGACACTTGTTAGTAGGAAATTGCCTGTTTTCTTTTCCTGTTATTTCTACTCCTTGTAACATGGGTTAGGGTTATAGAAGCTTGCACTGCTGACTGTGTGACAGAAATCAGCTTGTGCTGAATCAAATACTAGTTGCAATGATTTCCTCTTGCTGTTTTTATATTGATTTATTTCCAGCTTGCAGAGTGGAAGTGTTAGGCAGGGTGTGAAATAATGCAGGTTTGGCAATCCCTGTGACATAGGTTTCAAACACCTTCCATGTGTCTATTGAAAGATGCCATTTAAATATGGCATTGAAAGATGCCATTTAAATGTGTTCACAACTGTTGCCCCACAACAGTTGCAAGGAGGAAGGTGCTTCATCTGTCATTTGTGCTGGTGTTTGCCAGTTATTTATATTTTGCAACTGAAGCGTTGGCATGCATCAGGGAGACAGATTGTGTAGAAGTATTTTGGCTAAGAAAAAGCCTGAGGGGAGGGGAAAGAAAGAAGAGCTCCCTTTCTTCCAGAGCACTGAAATGAACATAGGTGAAAAACATTGCCCTGTTTTCACCAAGCTCATATTATCTTCTAGGAACTGTCATGACTATGGAAACATTTCTTCTTTTCAGTTTTCTGTAAAATTAGCTACAGGTTTTTGGAGGAGAAGGTTAAGGAAACAGTATTTATGTTGGAGGCTACTGACCTTTCAGAACAAGGTGAAAGAAAACAGTGTTTATATTTTTTCTGTCCCTTCACTTTTCTCTTAATGTTGTGTTCATATTGTCTCCTTTCACTCTCTTGTACAGCTGTATTCCCAGACCTCCTTAGGTGCAAACTACCTACCTTGTTGTCCTTTTAATTCAGAACCTTATCCTTCCTTTTTTGCTCTTTCTAGTCCATTTGTCACCAACATAGAAAGAAAAAAAGTCCCATTGCCTGGAAGAGAACCCCCTCAAGTCATTTGCAGAGCACTGACACTTTTTCCATAAGCCCCCTCTAACAGAGACATTATGATAAGTTTCTCTGTGTGTTATCAGTTCTTGCACAGCTGTGGGATTTTATACTCAAATGTACTAATCTTGGATCAGGTGTGTGCACAGAATTCTTAGTCTAAATAAAAATTAAAATAAAAGCTAGGAAATGTTTATTTTGTAAGCCTCAAATGCAGTGACTGATATAAGACCTTTCCACTTTAGCTTAAAATATCGTGATACTTGCTTTCCAACTTCATTTGCTGGAGTGCTTTTCATTAAGCTGGATTGTACAGGTCATTATGTTTAGGGAATTAATCCCATTCCTCCCCTCTTGATGCTAAGGTTCATATTCTTCTTTTCCTTTTAAGAAGTCCCCATTTGGTGATAAGAGAAGAAGAACTAAGCTCATGGCTAATGTCTTCTAAATTTTGGAGAGAAAGAAAGGGAGTTGGAGTCCTGGGGTTTTTACAATTGCAAAGAGAGTCATTCCATTGTTTTGAGATATCCTAGTATTGTTATGAAGTTCTGTTTTGGCTTCCTTCCTTCTCTCAGCACTGAGCCCTCACAGAAGTCAGTATTCCTTCCTTGATTCTTTTACCTTTTCTACTTCTCCTTACATAAAATTAACCCAGGTACTAAGGAACTGTCCTGATGGCCTGCTGCTGGAGAGGAGACTTTGACAAAGTTTTTCTTCTTGTAAGGGAGTTTAATATGAGCTTGAGAAAAATCTTATTACTGGCTAGATTCTTAGTCTGCCTGGGCATTCTTGAAGAAACAGGCAGTTCAAGGCAATGGGTTCAATTGTTTATTTATTTGACATCAGTCCATCGGAAACAGTTTGGAACATCACTGGAGGTATTTCTGTGGGATGTGAAAAAAAGTGAGGAAAATTACAAAACTATCCATTATACATCCCGTGGAAGCTTTTGTACTTCAGTGCATTTACAAGCACATACCTTGTATTCTTCCTTTTCTTCCATCTGCCCTATAATACAATGTACTGCCATAGCTGTCTCTGCTGGCCCATAGAACTCCTGATGGTTCCTCCCTGTCATGCCTTCTCTGCTTTCAGACAGGGAAAAAGTATTAATTCCATGGTGAATTTAAAACTTGGTCCCAGGTCAGGCCTTTCTTTAGTCCTTTCTGTAGGCAGAGGTAACACTTCAAAAATCATGTTATTTCCAAAGCATTATGAGTTTTATCTGAGCCTAACTGAAGCAAGAAAAGGATGTTTTAGAAAGGTGATTGTCTGGTTGAGAAGCAGAGAATGCTTAGGGAACATGTTGGCATTGTCAGACTTTCAGAATGGAAGATTGGGAACTATCACTAGAAGGCCACAGGCAGTAATGTTGTAGCTGGAACCCTGCTAATCTGTAACTTCTGTTCTTTGCTTAGGTACACACTGTTCCTAGTGCAGGTTGCCACCTTATAGTAACTGCAGTGAAAACAAATGAAATGTAAATGAATCAGCTGAGGAGATGGGCTAGACTTGTAGTACTTATCCTCTCATTTTAGCAATTTAACAGTTAAAATAATATAAGCCTATTCCATAGGTAATTGAAATTTTGTGTGTATGTGATAATACATGGAACAGCAGAAGCAAGTGAAACAGTTTGCCACTGTCGGGAAAAATTGCAGGTTTCTTGATATCTGCTTGAAGCAATTTTATAACTCATGTTTTGGATTCCAAGGGTTTAAATGAAAATGTGCCTAATTGAGAGTCTTCTCTATCTGCTTTATTAACTCTTAGAAAAGTAAAATAGGATAAGTATTCAAACTGAAAATCTAAAAGGTACAAAACATTATTTGGCTCTTCTGTGTCTTGAGTTCATTTATCTTCTATATAGAGTCAAAGGTTCAATAAATCTGATTTCTAAAATTACCAATTCTTTGCTTTCTTACTTGCCATTTGACTGAAAAATGTAACTTTTGTCTACATAGCAACAAGATAAACTATGAGCTCATGTTCTCCTACTCAACTCTAGCATGTGCATATGCTTAATTAGTTGGATACTTCCACTGAACTCACTGACTGCTTGTATGAATAAGTGTTCTCAGAATTTTTTTAATTTGAAACATTTGAAACAATCCCTTGTATTTGCATATAGGTCATCTATATAAGTAGAATATCCCAAACCGAAAAAGTCATTATTTCTGCAGAATCTGTTTTCTTTTGTGAAGGGGGAAGCAAGTAATAAAAAACAACAGTTCTAACATTGTTCATGGAACCTAGATATTTAATATCCTTGGCTTAATTGGTACAAAACCATTAAAACCTGAGGTCTCTGAGTTTGAGAACTCAAGACACTTGAAGAGGACCTAGGAACTGTAAATTTCAGGAAATCCTTTGCTATCTAAATACTTTTATTAAGATCAGGATAGTGTAAAACTGAGTTATAAAGAATAAAATAATAAAATGTTCACTGCTTGCTCTCCTTTTATGTTCCATTGCTTTCTATCACATTGTAAAGTGTTTGGGTTGCAAATCTTTTTGGACTGTGGGAAAGCATTTAATTTTTCTTTTGTTGCTTGCAATATTTTGTAGCATCCACTTAGAGGATATTCTTTAATATTTGTTGGAGAAGACAGTATACTGTATACATTGATTACTAGTATAGGACTACTAGTAATGGAGTTTTGTATTCCCTTTTTCCTTTAAACAAAGATAGTCTGTTGGCAGTAGATGGATATGACTCATTATAGTCGAACTTCATGCTAATATAAAGGATTTTTTATTTTAGACTACCCAAGATGTGAACAGTTATCATGTGCAAATGGAGCATGTTTTAATGCAAGCCAACGATGTGATGGCAAAGTTGACTGCAGAGATTCTTCCGATGAAGCTAATTGCAGTAAGTCCCGTGTGCAGAGTGATCCCAAACAAATTTGCTTTATAGACCTTCTTTAGGAGTTAAACAGATTTTCTGTATGTGTTTCTGTATGTGTATCTTTTTCAGCACGTGGATGTACCAGTGCGCAGTTCCAGTGTGCTAATGGAGAGTGCATCCCACAAGCCTTTCTCTGTGACCATGATGATGACTGTGGAGATAGGAGTGATGAAAACTCTTGCAGTATGATGTTTCTTTTTTTCTCCACTTTCTCTAACTGTTTTACTAAGACGTGGTTCAAGCAGATAGCAGGAAGCAAATTGCTTGGCTGTACAGCCATCAAAAGCTAATCACTGTTCTACAAGTAGTCTTCTGTGCAGAAAGATGAAAATTGCAATGCTATTTTGATAGACTTTGTCTTGAGCTGCTAAGTTCCTGGTTATGTCATTAGTATTTGAATTTGCTGGACTGATTGGTTCTGAGAGTCTGGTTCTTAATACATATAGTTACACTTATGTTGTTGTCATCTTCTTAATTTTAGCATGAACCAAAGGTAATTCATACCTAAATGAGAAGAAACCAGCAGTGTTTGCAATACATACAAAATTTTTTAAGCAATATAATAAATGATTGTATATGAGACAATATTGTTATTTTTAACCTTTTAGCTGCTTAGAGCAATTAGATTTTCTTATATTTCTTTCTGTAGCTTATGCAACTTGCAGAGGCAACTTCTTCACTTGCCCGAGTGGCCGTTGCATTCATCAGAGCTGGATTTGTGATGGAGACGATGATTGTGAAGACAATGAAGATGAAAGAGGATGTGGTAAATACTTTTGCTAACTTCCAATGGTATTTTCAGAGGAAGATGACACTAACCTGCATCTATGAAATTTAGACCAGTCAAGATGTTCTAAATACTTTTAATTTCTTTTAAAACCTTAGAATTCCACCTTCATTTTTATTTCTTTTTTTTAACTTCAGCAATATTTTTGTTGTTTTGTGTGAGAATTATTGTGATACTGAGTATGACGCAAACTAAGTTTAGCATACAGCAATATATAATTTTTTCTTTTATATATTCTCTTTTATATTTTGTTTTGGTTCTTCTGCCTGTGGAGATTTTTCAGGTCATCTGTTAAGAGACATGAGCCTTTTAATAACCAAACTCCATTGATTCAAAATGAAATTAACTCTGATCCTGCCAAGATTTGTCATGCGAGAAACAGAAGCTTTGATGAATGAAAGTGTGAATGAGATTTCTTTTTCATTGGCCATTTCTATGATGAACATAATTCTCTTTATCCAGATAGCATTTATATGTTTTGAAACCACAAAACTATAGTTCCCTTTCTGGTGCATTGGTTAGTTTAAAGCTAAGTGGTGTTACCTTTTCTAACAAAACAGAAAAATAAAGGGATTCATATGTTGTATACCCAAGTATCATTGGCATTGTAGTTTGAACATAAAAGAAAGCATGACAAGTAAGTATAGATAATGTTTCTTTATAGTCTTTCCCAGCTGTGAGCAAGAAATGGAAACTGGATATCGAAGGGTAGAGATGCTTTGGGAAGCTGTTAGAGAAGAATTTTTAGTATTTGGAATATACTCTTCATTATTCTTGTTTTTCTTTTCCATAGAAAGTGGTCACCATGAATGTTACCCAGGAGAGTGGGCCTGCCCTGGATCAGGGCATTGCATTCCAATTGGGAAAGTGTGTGATGGAGTTGCAGACTGCCCTGAAGGAGAAGATGAAACTAACATCACTGCAGGCAGACACTGCAGTATGTATTGGAATGAAAAACATCGACAGAATAGCAGAAACATCAGCACTGACATCTTTTTACATTCACCTTTTGTCTCCTAAACAATACTGAAATTTTGGAAGCTCGCTATTTTCACTAGCACTGTTTTGACTGGAAAGAGGCATATATGCTGCAAAGAGACCATTTCTTTTTTAAAAATTTGTACATGAAATTTTACAAATAAGGATTTTAACTTGTTCTCCACACCCTAAAATATGTTTGTGAAGTCAGGGAAAGGTGTGCTACATGCCTTCTTTGTTTAAATATCTGTTTGTCCCTTTGTGTAAGAAGTAATGATTTGTGCTGATCAGAACACAGCATTGAATCAGTATATCCTAAACTTTGACTAATTAACTTTAAAGATTAGGATTTTTAAAAATATCTTTTTTACCTGGGATGTCTGTTTCTCCAGTTAGTGGTACACTACGTTTTTTATTTTGGAGGCAATGAGCATGCATAGTTCCTGTTAATTTCACTCTAATCTTACAAATATCAAATCCCTCTGAGGACAAGGACCAGTGTATTTTAATTTTTAGGAAGATAAAAATTCCTATTAACAAAATCATGCCTTTTGGAATGGGAGGGCAGAAAAAATCAGAGGAAATGAGACTTTATTGTAAAAAATGCACCTCTTGCTTTGATGAGTGGTTTGGTAGTTACAGCAGATATGAGCTGCAAAATAAGGCATTTAACAGAAGAATTTGAGGAAAATGAAAATGCTGACTTTCACCTCCTTCTTTGTCAAGTGTTTTACGATCATAACTTACTTGCTTGCCACTGAATTGTTTGTTAAATAATAGTAGAAGTAGTGAAGTAGAAAAGAGAGAGAGGGAGAATGAAAGGATAAAGGAGCATTGGTCCATGAAGACAATGCAAACAGTATATTCTAATACATTGGAATGATATACATATTCTTCTTAATATAACATACTAGGGGTTTTTCACACAGAAGAGTAAATGATGAGGTTATATGCCAATAGACAGAGCTCAAGGATGTGTTGCTTATAAATAGGTCTTGTGGAAACAATGAAAGTTTTGGGGCATTACACATGGCTTCCTCTGGTCACCTTTTGACACAGTACTTACCATTGGTGGTACATATAAGATTGATGCTTATCCATAAACTCAGTTCTAAAAACCTATTAAAAACAGTACCTTCTCTTCTGTGTTCCATGCCCTTGCTCGCATGCATGTAAATGTATGTGATTTTATGGAACTTTGTACATCATTTTCTCTGCAGATTACTTTTTAAAAGCTGTACTTGAGATTTGAGGCTCATCATAGAAAAGACCTCAGCTTTGTAACTTTTAATAAGGCAGAAAGGTGTTCCTCTGGGAATAGGTGTGTTTCTGAAATATTTTATTTGCCTTTCAGACGTCTCGCGCTGCGCTGCGCTGAGCTGCCAGTATCGCTGTCATTCCTCTCCATCAGGAGGGATGTGCTATTGCCCTGCAGGATATACAATAAGCAGCAATGACAGTCGGACCTGTATTGGTGAGTAAAGCCCAGGGATTACAGATGTCCTGTACCTTCCCACAACCCATTGGGAAAGCTTGGATTCCAGGAAGGCGAATTAGTTCAAATTGTATGGATGTACTGGCAAATAGAAAATCTCAGGAGTCAGCAAATGTATGAAATTTTTTGTAGCACAATGGCAGCATGGTGACACAGAAATCAACCAGAGAGATATCATAAAGACCTCTTTCACTTTGACCTAAAGACATAGTGACATCATGATTAGGTTTAAAAATACGTACTGTTGGGTGGCTGGCTTATTATCAAAAGTTTTTACTGGTCTTTAAGTGTTTACATTGAGAGAGTTTGTTTCTGCCTCAGTCATGTGTGTTGCATACCTGGAAAAGCAGTTAATGATGTTGAATTGTTTGTTACTTTTGGAAAGTGGCTGTATATGAAGACAGCAGAACATTGTACTTCAATATAAAAAGGGTGTTTTGTATTTGCATTGTGGAAAGGCTGTGTCTTCTGTGGGGTTTCAGTATATACATAATTTACATGAAAAAGAAGAATATTTACAAGAATGCAAAGGTAACTGTAAAGCTGCTGTAACTTGGTAGCACAAATGATATATCTCAGTAGCTGGCAATTGAGTAACTTCAGAATAATGAAAGTTAGCACTGCCTAAGAAAAGAAAGGGGTAAATATCTGTTACGAGTTTTCAACCCAAGTGTGTTTGGGTTGTTATGGTGTTTGTGCCATTAAAAGACATTTCAGATGCTCAGTTTCTAATGACATTTTTATATTTTTGAGAATACTGGGTGGCCTAAACCTGTATAAGCTGCAATGGCAGAATGGTTGCTTTTTGTACAGACAGAGAAATAAGGCATGAATTTCCTCAATTTTTTCACGCTTTTTTGGGAAATAAATGAAGGACACATTCCCAAACCTGGTGCAGTCTCAGTGAGTCTTCTGTTGTTTTTTTGACTGCCCTGTAAACCTAGTTATCAGATTCTGGCTTGTAAATCCGAGTCAATCTATTTTAGTTTGCTGAAATCTAGGCATACATTTGTGACCAGAGCAAAACTTGTCATGAAGGAATGCCTGACAGTCAGTACTGTATAATTCCTGATACAGTACTCTACCTATATGGCATTTTGCATGCTAAAAGGAACTTTTTCTTGCTGGTTCTGGTGCACAGAGAGCTTTTAATTGTAAATCAGATACCTGTTAGCATGGTACTAACTCTGAGCTAATAAACACTTGCCTTCGAGTAGGACTTAAAGGCTTAAGCACTGCACTAAAATAAAGGTGGAGCTCACCTTCAGAGTGGGCTTAAATCCTGCCAAGTCTCTGTGTGTGCCAAGTATAGAGTTATTTTGCAGGAAAAATACTTCATAGACATATTCTGTATTGTGGAAAGTAGACATCCCTTCAAATGATTTTTCCTTTTCTCCTGGCAGGTGTGGTTTAGATTTTTTTTTTTTTTTGGTTGGTTCATAGTCTTTTGGGAGGGGGCAGAATTGTATGTAGGTCCTTGGGTAGGAAACACAGGTTTTTTGTTATCCAGAAATACAAAACTGAAACACTGTGGAAAAACATGCAAACTCTCTTTCTTCATGCTATAGTTTTGCAAATAGATATAAAGCAAGCAGAGAAGCCAAACTTGCAGCTTCTTAATTACAACATGAATTTTATACAAAGTTACAGGCTGTTTTTTATAAATATGCCTTATTCACTTGACAGATTTTGATGACTGTCAGATGTGGGGTGTCTGTGACCAGCTGTGTGAAGACCGTGTGGGACATCACCAGTGCCACTGTGTGGAAGGCTATTTCCTAGAGCATCACCGGCATTGTCGGGCCAACACTTCAGGTTAGTGCACTTCAAGTGTCTTGTTGGGCAAGTAGATAAAGCTAGGCAAAATGGGGTAGTTTTAATGTCTGTACCACACAGCTCTCTTTGATTTTAACTCTGCCCTTAAGGACTTATGGTCAGGACAGCTTTCAGAATATCAGCAAATGTCAGAACTCTGTATCTGCTGGCAAGTGTAGGTTGGTGTTGATTGCCTCATCAGGGCTGCTTCTCCTCTAATCAACAAATGTCTTCTAGGCTCCATTGGTTTTTCAGCACCCCTGACTTTTGCAGAGTTGGGAGGTTATTGCCAGAGCACTCCTGAACAAAAAAATTCTTACTTCTGTGAGGGACAGTTTTCTGTCATGCTCTCTATGGAGCTTAGTGCTGTCAAGAAATCAGGAAACCTCATTTTTTTTAGAACTGTGCCAGCAGATGGTTTTGCTGAATGGTGTAATCAAACACTTGCCTGTGAGAGAAGCCATGCTCTTGGCTTTGAGTGTCGCAGTCTGAACTCTGAAGAATACTTGTAACTCAGCGTGTAGTTCCTCATCAGCTATAGGCTGCTTCTCCTGACCTCCTGCTCAGTTCTGAAAGCAGGCCCCAGGAAACTCTGCTTTGTGGAGATGTAATGTCCTAACAGGCTATTGCGTAAGGCAGGTGTTCCTACCTACGGAAAATTGGTGGGAATGGGAGTTCCTGCTTGGCATAGCTGATTAGCAGCCTTGTTTCTTAGAGAAGCAAGAACTGCTCAGCTCCCTCCCCTTTCCTTCTTTCTTCAGCCACATCTGCAGACCTGTCTTCAGCTCACCATGTTATAAGTATTTCTCTCTTATAAATGGGAGAATTTAGTTCCTGCTTGAAGTCAGTTTCACTGGGTTCATTTTAACTTTAATAGAAATAGTCTTTTGGTGTTTGCACAGGGGTTTTATAAAAGTTTTACCTGGTATGGCTTTAAATACATGTTCCTGCCTGATTTGCTCTAAGTGTACAAACCAAAGGCAAATCGCAGCTAGTTAGCACTCACATAGAAACATTTATACAGATTGTAGTCAGAGCATCTATTTAAAACTTTGTGTCCAGTGTATGAACCAATATGTATATATTGCAATGCCCCTTTGCAAAATATCTTGCCTGCAGAGTAATCATATCTGTGTCCCTCCTGCTTTCAGCTGGTGTTGCATCGATCATTTTTTCCAATGGCCGTGATTTGCTGATTGGAGATCTTTATGGAAGAAATTTTCGTACTTTGGTGCAGTCACAGAATCGTGGGATTGCAGTTGGAGTGGACTTTCATTTTTACCTGCACAGAATCTTTTGGACCGACACAGTGCAAGATAAGGTTGGCAGAAATTTCAAGAAGAATGTATTTCTGTGTACCTGGAAGTAGAGAACTTCAAGAGGCAGAATGTGTTGATAGGCCCTCATTTTTGAGAGCCAAAGCTGGCTGTATTTTTGTTTTCTAACAAAAAAGCTCCTTGAAATGTTTTATGTTAATGACTGCATTTTTTTCAACTATACTATTACATGTGACCTATTAAACAAAGAATCCTATTATATGGGAATGTCTTGAGCAATTTTTAATTTTAGTTGAGACTGAGTCCAAAAAACTAATTAAAAGAAATAGTAGACATTGTTTCAAAACTGAGCAAATTTTTCTCAGTAATTTTTGAAACATGATCATTTAAAATGTAAAAGCTGTGTGCCTTCCAAAATGATAAAAATCAGACTTCTTCGTATACTTCAAATGGCACTGTAATTGAGCTTGAATAACAAATATTGACAGTATTTTGTGTAATGAGCCAATATTGTGTTACTTTTCTCTTTTTTTTTTTTTTTTTTAAGGGTAATTATTTTAGCTTCAAGACACAGTAGAGCAAAGTCATTTAAAAAAACAGTCTGGGGACTCTTGTGGAAGTTGGATGGCACCCTTGTTCTTTTTTTCTGTGTATAACTTAGGGAAACCAAAGAAAATCTTAGATCAGATGCTGAAAGTTCATAATCTTTGTCCTCCTGTTGATCGTCGTGCAGAGTGAAGGAGAATCTGTGACCTGGCTCCTGCTAATGCCACTGATGGATCAATTTGGTGTCACTGTTGTAATTCTGCACCTATACATAAGACATGTAATAAAAACTATAGTTCTCACCACAGTTCCATGCTGGTTCTGTGGAAAGAACATTCACTGTGTGGCTTTCAAGTAGGACAAGATTTGTATGGACAATTTTTCACTTGTTCACAGTTCCGGCATTTTTATTGTGGCTGTAGTAGGTTCCTGTTGCTGCAGTTGCTTTGTCAGTGGGGCTGAATGTAGTCAGGGTAAAATCTGCACTTTTATGAGACAGGAGATTTTTTCAGTCTTTGTAATAGGTATAAATAAAAGATAATAAGGAATTTTTTGCTGCACACCCCAGGTGACCAGGACTGCATTTTTATCTGCCTAATATAGTTTAATCCTAATTAATTAAGATTAATTAATCTAATCAAGTTCTAGCTAGACTATCCAGATGAAAACATTTGCATTTAGGATTTTCTTAAATGATGAATATTTCCACCTGATGTCTTAAAATAATGATATTACTGGGGCTTTTTTTGGTCTTTTTTTTCTTTTTTAAGGTTAAGACATAAACTAAACTAGAAAATTGTGGGTTGTGTTTTGTGTCATCTTTATCTCATTTAGTGTACTGCCAGATAACCTAATGCCCGTAAGCTCTTTCATCAACAGGGTTTTCAAAGAACAGAGTTGACAGTTAAGTAGTTATCTTGATTATTGTTACTTGGAACTGAAGAATATTCAAAATTAAGCAACTCTTTCAGCTCTTATTTTTCTTGCATGTATTTACTTGGCCATCTCTATTTTCATTTAAATGCATTCCAAATCTCATGCTGTTGTTCCAAAAAAAAAAACCAAACCAAAAAAAAAAAAAAAAAAAACCAAACAAAAAAAAACCCCACAAAAAACTACTTTTCGTATTACTCAGTGTTATAATCACACAATTACTGTATATGTAAAATTATTTTGTTTGGACTGTTTACTTCATGTAGCTCTGAACTTGCTTGTAAAATAACAACATTATTTTTCTTGAGCAGGATGCCCTTAAAATTAGCCTTAGATAAAGGAGACCACAAGCTGTGAGACCTCGTTTCTGTGAGGATGAACAGCTTTCCCTTACTTTCTTCATTTTACTATTTCCCCTTAGTGGAAGCTGTAGTAAGAGCTCCCCCTCTTGTTTCTGGCCGCTGTTGAGAGCTTTACCAAAGCCTGATTATTTGTTTTCAATCAATAAAAACACTGAGTTTTGCTAGATTCCAGGAAAGCAAATGCACTTTCCTCTTTATATTTTTAAAACCATTTGCTGGCTAAGACAAGGCTGTTTTAGTCTTTTATCTTGTCCAATTTGCAGAAATGCTAGTTGAAGACAAGCCTTCTGCAAATTTTGCATTGGTTTCCAGATCTTTGCAAAAAATCCTACCCTAAGGAATAAGTTAGAGGGTAACTTGCTTGTATCTGCTGGCAGATACAGATATAGTTCTGGAATGGTGATCAATGTGATGATAAAAGACATAACATGTGACTTGTGATTCAAAACATCATGTGGGTACTGACAATATTTGTATTGTTTTCAGGTTTTTTCTATTAATATTGATGGCTCTGATTTCCAAGAAGTTTTAAATATTTCAGTTGACACACCTGAAAATCTAGCAGTGGATTGGGTTAACAATAAACTATATGTGGTTGAGACCAGTGTGAACAGAATAGATATGGTTAACTTGGATGGAACAAACCGTGTGACTCTTGTTGCTGAAAATCTTGGAAATCCTAGAGGAATAGCACTGGATCCAACTGTTGGGTAAGTGATACTTATCAGATAATGGTAAAAGATGTCAGAAATTCCCTTATTGCGATGTAAATGGAAAACAACTAGGAAACAGCAGGAGTGGTCATTTTAGAATCAGATATAAAATATTTTGAACATTTGCATTCTATCCTAACCTATTCTGCACCTTAGTTTGTGAGAGGGCTTTGCAATACATTTATTTATGATGTGTGGAATCTGTTTCATGGCTGGAGTTGTGTGTGCATGAGCAGCACTGAAAATGGGACCTGTGGAATTGCCCTGCAGAGGAGTATTATCCTTAAAGATTTCAGTTATGATACCACCCACAGATCTCCCACTATTTGAAATAAAGAGATGGAATGATGCCAGGAAAGTTAGTGTCTCCTAATCCATATGCTTTAAAAGTATATGTGAACCATGAAAACATGGATCTTCAGAGAATGGGAAGAGGAATTTCATGCAACTTGTAGTCATGGCTGCTGCTTTTGTTTATTTCTGGCAGTAAACTTAAGTCTGTGATTTAATAAGGAAAATAGTACTTCTGAGGTCTTTTGGGTGAAAGCATGCTGCTTTATGGATTTATTCTATAAAAGAAAATGAAAATTACTTTTTGTGTAGAAAGTATAAAGTATGTTTTCATAGTATGCCAGCTGAGAAACAAATTCTGTTCTGTAAGGTTGCTGGTTTTGAATTCCATGTGAAACGCTGGGGTTTCTTATAAAATCTCGAGGAAATGTGACCTTTTTTCTTTTTTATCTCTTTATAGTTATTTGTTTTTCTCAGACTGGGACAGTCTGTCTGGTGATCCTAAAGTAGAAAGGGCCTTCATGGATGGCACAAATCGTCAGGATTTGATAAAAACAAAATTAGGCTGGCCTGCTGGGATAACCTTAGATATTGTGTCAAAGAGGCTTTACTGGGTTGACAGCCGGTTTGATTACATTGAAACTGTAACTTATGATGGACTTCAAAGGTAGGTGAAGTATTATTCCTTGGTAGCTACAGATACACTGATTATTTTATGTCTAGTTGAAAAAAAGATTTCTCTAACAAAATGAGATACACAAAGGATGAAAATTCCAACATAATGAATGTGATGCACCTTTGTCTCTATGGTGTCATGCTACTTCTAGACATTCTTTAATTCATTATTCTTTGCTCTTTTTTGACCTTGAATGCCTCTTGCCCTTATTTTATAATGTACATTTTATAGTCCACCAGTATAGTACACATTTTTAGAGCATTTGCTTTTTATTGTTTTTCAATTCTGTTCATTATTTTCCATCATAACTTCTTTGCATTTTTTTCATGAATTAATTTATATGAACTATCCCACTTCAAAACACTAATTTGTGTGATAGGTATTAAATGCTTTTCTTACATTTTAGAAATCTTTGCTGTCAAAAATTAAGTCATCCTTCTCTTATTATGATGCTGGGGAGACTAAATCACAGCATGCAAGAAGGGAGTCCTTGAGTTTTGATGGGACTGTGTCTTACAGCATAGTGTTGTTTAGATGCCTGCTTCTCTCTGTATCAGATTAGTATCAGTTACTCAGAACAAGAAAAAAATGTCCCCTTTAGCATACCTTCTATGTATTGACTTCAAAAAACAGTCTTCTGCTCATTTGACAGGTCTGTTGTTCAACGTATTTTTTCACTTACTAAATTATAAAATTAATGTTGCTATCTTTTCTCCTCTCATCTTTACTCACTGTATTTTCTTGGAATTTGCTAACACTTTTTCTCTATTTTCACTGCCGTATCCTCTAGGTTGATGAACTGTGTATGTTTAGCTTTGTCTCTTCAGTTCATTTGATCTTTTTCGTTTGTACTTTAGTAGCTTCTCTGTTAAAGCAAAAACCAGTGAATGAATTAAAAATACTGTAATCTTTTTTCTGTTAATAATGTTATTGTCTAGGTAATATTTGGTAAATAATTTAAAATCATCTTTATAACAGGAGAACAGTAGCTCATGGAGGCTCACTGATTCCTCATCCATATGGAATCACTTTATTTGAACACAATGTTTATTTCACTGATTGGACCAAAATGGCAGTGGTGAAAGCTAACAAATTTTCAGAGTCTAACCCTCAAGTGATCTACCACTCTTCTCTGAGACCTTATGGAGTGACAGTTTACCATGCTGCCAGGCAGCCATTTGGTAAGACCATAAAATAGATTATGAAGGGACATTTGGGAAGCATGTTACCAAAAACTGGTAAAAATTATGAGACTTTTACTTTGCTGTAAGAAACTGTAACTATGATACATAAATTTGTATTGTAAAACTGGGCTGATTTTTATCACCCAGTTGTTTCATCCAACTCCTGTAGCTAATGAACTGTCAAATTCCAGAGTATGTGGAGCTTTGTAAATAGACTGATACTTGGTGGAGTCAAACCTGTGGGTTTGAGTAGTATTGGTGTTTAGGATTTTTTTCCTCAGCACTGCAATGAATGCAGTGAAAAGGCTATTAGTATTCAATTAATTCTGTGAGATATATTTCTGAAGTAGGTCTATGTGCAGAAGACCCAAATTATGGCCTTAATGCTGTGTGCTGAGTGTGTCTGTATAAGCTGAATTCCTTAATGATGGTTACCTCTGATGTGATTTCGGTGCATTCCACAGTAGAACTGGTGGGGTATGTTGTCCATGTGATGTAACTCTCACATAATCCACATGATTTATTGTGGATGTTGAAGAAAATCCTGAAAAATCGAGATAGTGGTGCCATTCGGTTAATAGAGGAAGTTATAATTCTATCTGTATTATTTTCCAGTAAGAAATCCTTGTGGAAGTAATAATGGAGGATGCGAACAGGTCTGTGTCCTCAGCCACAAAACAGATAATGATGGCCTAGGTTATCGCTGTAGGTGTGTCCTGGGCTTTGACCTACACGTGGATGGACGACATTGTGTTGGTAAGAAAATGCCTTACAATTGTTAGAAGTAATGCTACTCTATTAGCTCTAGAGCTGTTTCTAGAACATCTTTCTTCTCTTCAGTAGCTTCAATATAGTGTGGACTTTTTGTCTTTTCACCACAACTCTTTTTGACAGCTTTAAATGTAGTCATTTCTGCTGATGTTCATTTCAAGCCACAACTTAAACTCACCTCCTTTAGTGAGGATTTTGAGTTAAATATGGAATATGTGTATACAGCTGTATGATTGAACTCCTAATCCTGAAATCAAGCATGAATGCTTGCTAATATGCAGATTTTGCATTATTTTGAACATATAAGCCTGCTTTCCTGTGCAGTACTATGCAGATTAGGTTGGTCTTCTCCCTTTTATCACATGGCAAGTATAATAGATTATTTTGGAGCTGTGTGTTTCTATCAGCAATCTTCTTCTTCTTATTTGAGTGCAGAATTGTCCCTGATGCACATTTACTATGACTGTCTACTGACAAAGTATGTCATATAAGTTGTCTATAATTTTAGTATTTGGCCATTCATTTATCTGGCTACCCCAGATATTGTCTAGTTTTATGGTGGCTCGACCATAAAGCCTGTGAGTTTTTTTTTTATAGATGATTATAAAGACAAGACTACAGAAGATTATTTCTGCTTCCACAGGCATAATGATTTCTTTAAAAGTGTATTAGGACCACAGTAGCAATGAAAGAAGAATACTTGACCACATCACCGAATATTCTGGATTGGGTTTTGGTTTTCTCCCTCAGTTTTTATGTCTTGTCAGTATTTAAATCCCTATTTTCTCATTCTCCTTTTTTCCACTTCCAGGCTAGTAGTGTTACCAAAATAAAACAAAGCTTTTCTTAATACTCAGGTGAGTATTGTGAATCAGTAAAGTCTGTGTCTGACTTTTCCTTTCACAGCTGTGCGGCAGTTTCTGCTGTTTTCATCCCAGACGGCAGTGCGGGGAATCCCATTCAATCTCTCCACCCAGGAAGATGTGATCATACCTGTAACAGGGAGCCCTTCATACTTTGTTGGAATTGACTTCAGTGCTCAGGATGACACAATTTTTTTTTCAGACACAAGTAAAGACATGATCTATAAACAGAAAACTGATGGTTCAGGTGAGACTCATGCTTAGGAATTGTAGAGTAATTATGGTAAGGAGACTAATATATATTTTTCTAAAAAAAATAAAGAAACGTCAGATTATGAGAAATACAGATAAATCTCAGTGTGACCCCAGTAATGTGGAAATTGTTTCTCAAAAATGTTTGTACAACTCGCATTAATCTTGTTGAGTTCTCTTGTTTGACAAACTTGTTGAATGCATTTGGGAATGAACTATTTGTAATACTTCTCACAACTGGTATTTGCCCTCACTACTCTATTTATGCAGACAAGTAGTATGAAACTGTGTTTCCATTTTAATTTTCCTATCTGGAAAGTAGGATGTTTGTTTTGATACTGTAATACACAAAAAGAAGATAAACTTTGTGAGATTTTTGGAAATCCTATTTAGGCTAGTGTAAAGAATGTTTCTCTCCAATTTATAATGATCAAATGTCAGCGTATAGTCTTCTGTGTTTGCTTGCTGCCTTGGGTCAGGTTAATGGTAGACTGCAGCTGACCATTACTATGCAAAGAGTAGGTAAAGTCTGGCTGTTGAGCAAGATGTTACTGCACTGACCTTACTGACCTTCATTTGTAAAATCCTCAGTGTAAACTTAGTGACAGATTTTTCTCTGACCTTTGGCTACTCTTTATTTTCCCTCTTTTCCAGTTGGGCTTGTGGAGATACACCTTGTCTGGAGCAAAGGGCACCCCTCCATCCCCTTGGTATTGGTCTTTATATTAAGTAGCACAGAGGTAGCATTTTTACCAAGGGGAACCACAAGTTTCGTCAATAGAATACTGCACTCGTTATTTCCCCTGTTCCTAAACATTTGCAATCATTATATGTGTTATAAATTCTAGGAAGAGAGATCTTGACTGCTAATAGAGTGGAAAGTGTTGAAGATTTAGCTTTTGACTGGATCTCAAAGAACCTCTACTGGACAGATCCTCGATACAGGAGCATTAGTGTGATGAGGCTGGCAGATAAATCCAGGAGAGCAATTGTTCAGAATTTAAATAATCCTCGTTCAATAGTGGTTCATCCTGTTATTGGGTAAGTTTAGATTCTCATTTTAAACTATCTGTACAAATTCATGGTTTAAACAGAACTGGTGATATCAGATTTTACATCTGATTCTGGATTTTTGTTCTTTTCAAAATACCATCTCTTTTCAGTTGTCTTGTCTTCATTTCGTTTGTTTTCTTCCAGCCTAGGATTCAGTACCCAGAGGAAAGGGCACGGTGAAATAGATTCCACATGACAGAAGCACTCAAAAGAACTCTCTTCAAAAGCACTTTGGTTTTTTTCCTTCTACTCCTGTTCATTGATAAAAAAGGCAAAAGAACTTGGTTTCTTTGTATCACTCACAAAGCTATTTCTCTTGGTTGAAAGATGGAGTTTGCTACATTGTTTTTAATACACTTTAAATTTGCAGACTGCAAACATTGGTTCCGTAGTTTTCTCTCTGAATTTCTTTATTTGAGCCATATTGGATACTACTGTCTGTATTTGATACAGACTTTACAATATGTGACTCCATACACAAAACGAAGCCCTGCTTTTCTTGGATGGAAATGCTTACTTTCAAATTCCATAGTCTGTGTTCTTTGCCAATCCCAAGACAGTGTTTCTTTCACTGCATAGTTTGGCTTCATAATGTCATACTACTTTCCATGAGTAACCAAATACACTGTTTTGAAAGTAATCTCATAAGAATAATGTTGAGCCTGGATCCTTGGATATCCCAACATTTTTTATTTGCTGCTTTATAAAACTATTTAACATTAACTTCAACTCTTTGATGGTAAGCATAAGTTAAATGCATCAGGAGAAAATTCTTTATAGTATTCATGCTGGAAGATGCCTTTTTGATTGGTTCTATTTCTATGTCAGTAATTACATGAGAACCTTAACAATTTTAACCAAGTTATGGATATTTTATATCTAAAGGACTTCCAAATACTTACAAATAAAATACTTACAAAGATTCCGGTTGTTGTATACAGGATAAGTATGAATTGTCGGTACTAGTGCCAGTTGAGAAGGACAACACGAAATGGTATTTTTTTAAGTTACGTGAAGGATACAAAGAAAAATGTTAATGCTGTTTCAAATGTTTGCTCTGTTTAATCACATCATATAATTTAGTCTATATGTCTTCTGACATGTGTCTTTTCAGGTACATATTCTGGACAGATTGGTTCCGTCCAGCAAAAATCATGAGGGCGTGGAGCGATGGATCCCATGCCTTGCCAATTGTCAATACAACGCTAGGCTGGCCTAATGGCCTCGCCATTGACTGGAGGTACGGGCAACACAGAAGACAGAGAGGCTATTTTTGAGCAAACATGTTTCTTCCTTTAAATTGTTAAAGAGTAAAAATAAAGGAATGATGTCAGATTGCATGCACCGGCACTCTTTTCTTGAAGACCTTATCTTTCAATTGGTTAAAAAGCCTTAAAATATAAGGTTTTTTCATAATTCCTCCCCACTTACCCCAGTAACTTCTTGTAGGTTGAAGATTATTTTTTAAGAAAATGCTAGTGCTTCATAATGGACATAATGTCACAAAAAGATAAAACATTTTCATTATTTCTAGTTCTCTGAGGTTGTACTGGGTGGATGCTTTTTTTGATAAAATTGAGCACAGCACCTTTGATGGGTTCGACAGACGGACTCTTGAACATATTACTCAGATGACTCACCCATTTGGCCTTACAATTTTTGGAGGTAAGTCTGGCACTGAAATATTTATCTATCGTTATTACAGATTTTCCTTTTCATATGGTGATCTGTGAGTTTGTGACATAAAATGACAGAGATTTTGCAATACTGGTTTTCCCAAAAAACACTCTTGAAAGTGTCTACTAAAAATGTCTTCAGTACTTGCTTGTTTTTAGAATTGGTTTTATGTATATTTATTTTTAAATGTTTTTAGATAGGTCAGGTAATTAATGTAGTGCAACAACTCACATATGCTGTACTAATTATAGCTTCCAAGGTGAGCTATTCATGCTGAACAGACAATGTGAATGACCACTCCAGAGATGGCCAACACTTCAGGATTTCTAATAATTATATGTAAAGTTTATTACTATATTTATGTTGTGTCTGAAGAAAGATGTCAGTATGTGACCCTTTTTGATTGTGTATAAAAATATCTTCAAAAATACTCTAAAATTTTCTGTGAAGTAGTCTTAATGAATTACTTAGAATTGCCTTGGAGTTTGAAATTCCAGTTGGGTTTGTTATGTGTTAATTTCAGTAAAACTTTAGAAGGCTTTCCTAAGTTATGTCTGCCTGTGACTGAAGGCTCACTTTGGCAGCATTATAAGTGGTGAAGGTCCTTTTGTCTTTTTCATGAAACAGTTATGAAAAATGGTTAAATTTTCATGAAAAGTCCTCTAGGTTTTTTTTATGATACTTGATCTTTTATGTCATATTTCTGTATAATATGCTAAATATTTTTCAAAACAGGTTATGCCTATTTCACTGATTGGAGACTTGGTGGAATAGTTCGAGTAAGGAAGTCTGATGGAGGAGAAACGACTGTTATTAGGAGGGGCATTAGTAACATTATGCATGTTAAAGCGTACGATGCTCATTCTCAAATAGGTGAGCCCCTTTCTTCTATAGAGGGAGGATGTGAAATAGGGAATAAGATACAAAATGTCAGGACAGCAGATTTCCAGTTTCAATTCTATAAATGGCTTCACTGAATCATAACTGACATGCAAGGGAGGCAGCACAGGCACTTGCAATCACCCATTTTTTATTTCCAGTTGTTTAAATCCATTGTATTATTGTATCACTGCTTTGTGACTGGATGCAATTTCCCTCTACCCCTTCTGTTACTGTACTTAAGAAGTGACCAAAATGAAATTATGATTCCATTGTGTTTTGTGTAATTGTATCACCAACTACAACTTCGTATTTCTCCTTTTCTGGTAGAAGTTTTAGTTAAAGTAAATTATTTATTTTGAGGAATTGGGTAAATGTTAATAAAATTACTATTCTTCAAGTAATTACGATTTATAAATCACTATTTTTAAAAATTTTATTTTCTTAAATTCTATGTGATTCTATGATCTAAGCCAAGGATTTGGCATTGTAGTTAATTTTGGGAAACAGCCAATGCACTCATCAAACATAAGATTAAATCTAAGACTACTTGGTATCAAAAGATTGCATCTGGTCTTGCAGCCTTGGTCAGATAGCAGTTCTCTTTTGTGGTAGTATACTTATTTCCAGACAGTTGCTGAAAATTATCAGAAAATTGGATGAAATTTAATAGTTTGTATTCAGCTTCCATAAACATTTGTGGCAGGAAGAGTATATGTAATGCAACACTTCTTTTATGCTATTTCTAATATTGCTGTCGATGAGCTTGACCTGGTTGTGCAGTGTATACAAAACCAGAACTTGCTACAGCACTTTTTTTACAGTTATTGTGCACTTTTAATAGTTCCCAAGATGTTATCTGTAGTGTGTGCATTGATCTTCTCTATCACTTTTTAAGGCTCTAACTACTGTAATAGAGGAACAAATCCCAATGGAGACTGCAGCCATTTCTGCTTCCCAGTACCAAACTTTCAGAGAGTTTGTGGGTGTCCTTATGGCATGAAGCTGGCTTCAAATCAACTGGCATGCGTTGAAGATCCATCCAATGAGCCACCCACTTTGCAGTGTGGCTCCTTCTCATTTTCCTGTGGTAATGGAAGATGTGTGCCTCGATACTATCAGTGTGATGGTGTGGATGATTGTCATGATAACAGTGATGAACAAAACTGTGGTTCTTTAAGTAAGTAATCCCTGTAATCTGCAGTTAGTGTTCCTTGTTTGCAGTTCGGGAAATTTAATGAGTCAATATGGCCTCATGGGAATAAACTCCAATTTTTTAGGGCTGCATCTGTGAATAAATCCTGAAATCTTCCTGGGAAGTTAGTTACTTTGGAAATTACTTGGAATATAATTAGTTACTTTGGAAATTATATCATAGGAATACAGGATTCAGTACCAGCCACCTAAACAATGCATGAAAATATTAATATCTCGCTATTCTCAAAATTCAGTTTGCGGAGAAACAAAAATTAATTTTCTAAAGAAAAATGTTGTCTTTATTCTTTTTTTTTGGTAAATTTTGAAAAATATTGGAATATCAATAGCTTGCCTAATTTGGATGCATGGAGAGGACCAAGCCATCTTAGTAAAGATAAGGACACTTATAAAATGGCACTATAAGAAATATAACAAAACCATATGCATTGCCTAACCTTCCTCTAAGATTAAAGCAGCACCTTTTATTTCACTTAACGTCAGAATAAAAGATTTTTTTGTCATAATATTTGAGCAATGCTGATCCATTTGTTACATCTGGATTTTAATGGTTAAGTAAATTAAAAGCACAGTGTTTCATTTCCTGGTTTTACAGTAAGATGTCTCACAAAAAATATTTTGTTATTCAAGTAAATTGAGAGAAGAGTGAGATAATCACAGTTGAGAAGGCATTGAAGAGAGGATAGGATACTGGAGATATCAAAGAGGCTTTTATGACATATCTGGTGCTTCTTCAGAGTTAATTCCTTTAAATCATGAACAAGAAAATAGGACACAGTAGTAAAATGTGCTCCCTAATGCACAGGACTAACTAGTATGACTGAGGTATAAACTGTTTCTTACTAATAGGCCATTTTAGAATAACTAGAATATCTTTTGGGGAAAAGTACAGAGCAAATGTTTACTAGAAGTTACTTTTCTTGTTTAGATTGTTGTGGAGTGCTTAACTGTGTAATTTTTATTGTTTCTTGCAGCTTAAAAAAGTTTGTAAGTATTCTGTTCAGTTCTGCAGCATGTTGCATAACAGACATTTTATTTCTAAGCAATGTGCACTTCAGAATTTGATGCATATTTTTGGCATTCTGTAAGTGTAATGAATGTACTGATAACTGTTGCAGAAAAGGCAAGATTTGGAGATCTTTATAAAGACTTTTTTTTTTTTATTATTCAGACAATACTTGTGCTTCTTCAGCTTTTACCTGTGCCAGTGGACAGTGTATTCCGGGTCGCTGGCATTGTGATAAACATAATGACTGTTTTGATGGCAGTGATGAATTGCATTGTCCTACACAAGGACCCTCTTCATGCCCTGCAACCCATTTCACCTGTGATAATAGAAGATGTATTCCAAGAATCTGGCTATGTGATACTGATAATGACTGTGGTGATGGCTCAGATGAAAAAAACTGCAGTGAGTATCATGGTTATCTGTTTTTATAGTCAACTGTGCATATCTTCATAGACATATCTGTTGGTATAAGGATGATAAATGAAATTGGGAAAAAAGGGCTAGTATCTAATTTAGACTGATATTTTGTGGTCCTTAAGGTATGGAAAACTTGTCTAATTTGAAGATCCAGGGCTAAGTAGAATGCAGAGAAATAATTAAAAAAAATAAAAAGGGGCAAATGTGATAATCATAATCATGGTGCTGCATAATGCCATCCACTGTAATTAGCAAAAAGCAGTTAAAACTGAGATGTTCTAAACACCTACTTCATAAGTGATGTCACTGATGGCTAATGGTGTAGTCAGCTAACCTAGGCTGGAAGTTTTTACCAGAAGTAAGATAGTAGCTTTTTCATATACTTTCTTTTGAGTTATTTATCACTATGTGGAATCTTTTATTTATTTTCCAAGCCTACATATAAATGAAAAATTAACTGATATTAATTTATTAGTGCTTATAATTTATATGATTGCTAGTTGCTGTATTATATGCTGCAAGCTAGGGATAATGTTTTTCTACTTTCTCAGCAATATGCTGATTTCAAAAGAGAGGAAAGAAACACATTTGTATTCATTGTCATTCTTAATAGCTTTCACAGGCACTTGTGAGCCCAGGCAATTCCAGTGTCCAGACCATCGCTGTATTGACCCATTCTATGTCTGCGACGGAGACAAAGATTGTATAGATGGTGCTGATGAGCATGACTGCAGTAAGTGTAACTTTCTTTGTTGAATGCCTCTTTATTGTTTCCTCACACTTGCCCCCAAAGGAGTCTTTGGTGATCTCATATTACCAGCTTCAAGACAGCAGAATGCTCAATAAACCTATCCATAAATTAATCCTGTTTGTGGTGCTTTTGATCTCTGGGCTGCTTGTGGAGGGCTGAAATCTGTTTCCTCTGTTTTCTGTGAATTACAAAGTCACTGCATTTTCTGTGTCTCAGGGAAATTATGGTCTTCAGTGGAATTGATACCAAAGCAGACATAAGCACCTGTGGGGAAAATCTGATGCAGTCTAGCTCTGTAAAAGAAATAAATAACATTCAATATTTTTAAATTTTGTAGTATATAACTGCAGCGCCACAGAGTTTAAATGTCTAAGTGGAGACCAGTGTATCAGCACCTACTACCAGTGTGATGGTGTTTTTGACTGTAACGATCACTCAGATGAGGCTGATTGCCGTAAGTATATTGAAGCTGAAAGAAAGGCTTCAGTTATTAAGTGATGCTTCTGGAAATTTCCTTTAATCTGCTATGTCAAATACTGTCCTTGAAATCTTAATATTCTTTTCAGGGAAACATGTCTTTACATCATTTTCCTGAGCAGGAATTTCAAACACAGCGCAAGAATATCATAGAATCATAGAATGGCTTGGGTTGGAAGGAACCTTAAAGATCATGTAATTTCAATCCCCCTGCCTTGTGTAGAGACACCTTTCACTAGACCAGGTTGCTCAAAGGCCCATCCCACCTGGTCTTGAACACTTCCAGGGATATGACATCCACAGCTTCTCTGGAAAACCTGTTCCAGTGCCTCACCATCCTCACAGTAAAGAATTTATTCCTAATATCTAATCTAAACCTGTTTTCTTTCAGTTTGAAGCCATTCCTCTTTGTCCTGTAACTACATGCCCTTGTAAAAATTTTCTCCTCATCTTTCAGTATCTGAAGGGAGCCTGTAAGAAAGGCCACAATTAGGTCACCCCCAAGCTTACTCTTTTCCAGGCTGAACAATATCAATTCTTTAAGTGTTTTCTTGTAGGAGAGGTGCTTCATCCCTCTAATCATTTTGGAGTAGACTAAGCAGATTATGCTGGCAATAGTAGTTGGTCCAAGCAAAGAGGAGAGTTTGCATTCCTTTTGGCTATAACATTTTGTTTTACTTGGCATTTCAGTTTCAAGATTTTAAAGTAAAATAAAGTCTATTAATCTGAAAAACTTGGTATTCATGAGAGTTAGATTGAAACTGTTTTTTGAGTAATTTTTTACACTTAAATTAGTTAAAATGTTACAACACAGGGTGGTGAAAGAGAAACTTGATTTTCTGTAGCTTTGGATAGGTACATAGGTATAAATATGTGTTTGCTCAAAGTATAACAATAGTTGAATTGCCTCGTTGACCACATTATAAAGTAGGAGTTAAATTAGCCACATTTTGAAATGTCATATAGATTGACTGACTGTGATTCTATGGCCTGATCTGAAAGCAATACACTTCTTAATAGCACTATAACTAGTTTTATAAGAGATGAACTGAACATAGTGGTTTTGCTTCTCTGTCTAAAATTGAAACAGCTTCTAACTGTTGAATGTCACTGTTCTAGCTACAAGACCACCAGGGATGTGCCACCAGAATGAATTCCAGTGTCAATCAGATGGCAGTTGTGTTCCTGATAACTGGGAATGTGATGGCCACGTTGATTGTGCAGATGGCTCAGATGAACATCATAGGTGTCCTGCCAGAACATGTCCTCCGTCGCTTTTCCGCTGTGATAATGGCAACTGTGTGTATCGAGCGTGGATCTGTGATGGTGATAACGACTGCAGGGACATGAGCGATGAGAGAGATTGTCCAACTCAACCTTTCCGCTGCCCCAGCTGGCAGTGGCAGTGTCCAGGTCACAGTATCTGTGTGAATCTCAGCAAAGTATGTGACAATTCTGCTGATTGTCCTAATGGAGCTGATGAATCCCCATTGTGCAGTAAGTTACTCTTCAAGTATCTACTGTGGACTATGTGTCATGTCTTCAGAAAGAAATGGAATATTCAGCATGTTCTATTTAATGTCGCAATGCTTCTGGCAGCAATGTAACCACAATGTAATTTGAGGTCAAATTTTTAAGTGGAACTTGCTTTCAGTGAAAAGAGACTACAATGATGACTGAGGAATTCATATGCTATGTCCAGTCTTGTCCTCTGAATTCCAGTGTGACTTTCACTGATTTTAGATTTTTATATAACTACATGGGAATTTGTGTTCCTGGACACATTCACTAAAGCATAATATGCTTTATATTCAGATGAAATGTGATTCAGTCCTTAATATTCTCTTTTAAATTTTTAACTTCAAGAATCATGATTAAAATCAAGAAGTTAATGTGTAGCCAGAATTTGTATTTATGTTGATTATGAATTGATTTAAACATAATCTTTTTCTCTCCTTCTTTCCTCCTTCTTCTCTGTAATCAATGCACATTCTCAGATGAACCCCAGCCAGGTATGATTATAAACTATTTTAAATTATTATTTATACAGCTTTAGGATTGGAGTGGTAAAGTAAATTTTCATATATTTCTAGCTATTTTTGAAAAAGTTAGCCTTCTGTTTCGCATTCATTTAATGGGATTCAGTACATGTGATGTTGTTACCTGCCTTAATGTGCGCTGTGTATCTTGTATTTTGCATATACAAGGACCACAGTCCATTCTCACACTGCATAACTGATGATTCTGCAGTCATTTTAGTAGCAGTCTTTGGCTAATAATGCAATTGAAAAGACTTAAATTTATCATTGGAAGCATTTGTTGACTATTTGCTTATCTCTTTCCCCAACCCAACTTCAGATCAGGAAAGCTGCTCTGACAATAACGCTGGCTGCACTCATGAATGTATTCAAGGACCTTTTGGAGCTCAGTGTACCTGTCCTGTTGGATACCAGCTTGCAAATGACTCCAAGACCTGTGAAGATATTAACGAATGTGACCCTCCAGGCTTTTGTAGTCAGCACTGTTACAATGAGAGAGGATCTTTTAGGTGTTATTGTGATGAAGGATACATTCTAGAAGCCAATGGGAGGACTTGTAAAGCAGCAGGTGAGAAACATTGATGTCAGTCTAAGAATGACAGCAGTGCCTGAAAACTGTCCAGCTTTGTGTCGTAGTTTGAAAGACAGGTGTCTGCCAAGGAAGGCGGGAACCTCCCTTGGAATGGAAAATATGACCCTCTTCCCTCGGAATTGTTATTACTTTGAAATTAATGGGCTTTCAGGCAAAGATATGGGAAAAGGAATAACAGTTCTTTACTAATATATGTACACATGTAGATATGTATAACAAGACAACCAATCAACAGCAATGGCAGCAGCACGGAACCGAACGGACCGGACCCGAACCAGCAGCCCAGGGGCCGCCTTCGCTCGGCTGCCGGCGCTCCCCCTCTGGTGCGGTTCCGGTCACGGCCGGCAGGGGCGCTGCTGGCGCCGGCCCGCCAGGGCGGGTGCGATGGTTGCCCTGCGCCGGCAGGGGGCGCTGTGGCGCGAGCTCGGCCGCGTCCCCCTCACGGGGCCATGGCGGCGGGCTGGGTGGGGAAAGGGGCTGCGGCGGCAGCCTCGGAGCGGCGGCTGGAACGGCAGAGTAGCAAACGAAATGTATCAGAAACTCCACAGCTGTAGCAGGAGCCACAGGGGTTTCCCGGCAGGCGAGGATGCGGGCTTAGTGTGTAGCGAAAACCCGGAGCAGCGGCAGAAAAGCGGCAGCCCGGCTCCGTGCAGCCTGGAGATGCTCCTTTGAGGCGGCTCGGGGTCCCGGGTTTTCCCCTGAGGCACTCAGGGTGGATGGTGAGGGTCCTTTTTGGTAAGGTAGAGTGTTAATAAGGTGCCAGTCCAACAGCTGCTCTTAAAAGCAGAGGCTCACCCACAGTAAGGAAGAAGCAGTACAGGGCTGGGCGGCGGCAGTGGCAACAGCTCGACCGACCGTCCTCCGATGTGACTGCAAGAGCAAGAAGAGGCCAGCCCAGCCCCTCACTCCCAGCCAAAATCTCCTGGTATTGCCGGCCTTCCCGAGAGAATGCCCCTCAGCTCGATAGGGCAGCCAGCTGCACTATCCCCCTTCTCCTTGGCTATAGCCTTTATCTCTCTTAAGTACCGGTCGTTGTTGTCTCTTAGCAACAAATAGGAGAAAATTTCCTGAGAGAAAGCAACTAAAGGAAAAATCCTGACCCCCAACACTTTGCTATTATGGTATTTTTCTCTTTTAAAAAAGTCGATGTAAACAGCCCTTTGGAGCTGTTCATCAGATGACCTTGAGAATTAAAACTGTCACCTGTAGGGTTAATTAGAAACGAATATTTAATTGAAATAGTATATTTAAAAGAACACTGTTATTTTTAGCCTGCAAAGGTCAAAAATAATGTTTTGAAGAAAAGCAATGACAGAGGCTTCTAAGCCATAGGCCAAAATTAACTGTTCATAATGCTCACGAAGTATTTAAAGTATCAATCCTCACGAAGGATCAATGCCCACAAAGCATTTAAATCCCAGCCTTTCGTAAGACTAACCTGGTGGCTATGCTGTACTTTGCTCATTTATAAGGAGCAAACATCACTGATACAGCCTAGATGCCAGTTGTTCTCTGTCTCTTTTGTAGTGCACTGACAGGGCAGAGGAGCCATAAACCCAGTGGAATTTGTCTCTACAGATTTCCAGGTTGTGGAAGACACTTGCATTTTCACTGCACAAAAGCTTGGCTGTTATTAATAGGGAGTTTCTTGTACTTTGCTGTCTTTATGGTTGCTACTCTTCAGTAGCTTTTCAGCATCTCATCTGTGCAACCTAATTACAGCAACCTATGCTTTCCTGTAATCTGTTTCTTCTCCCTTGTTCCCACATGGTCCAAAGGGGGGAAAAAGAGAAGGTGGGTTACAGCGGAGGGAGACCAGGCTGAGTAGATTAATTGGAGGTACCAAAAACTTTGGGAGTTGAATCAGGGGTGGGAGATGAAAGAGGTTTATGGAGGAATGAGTGTTGGATGTCAGCAGCAAACTGGTTAGACAGGGGGGAATAGGACCCAAGGTCCAGACAGGAGCCTGGAAGGGAAATCTGTAAAAAGAGTTATGGAGAAAAGCCAAGGTAGATTTAAAAGTCAGGATGGACAGACTGGATATGCTACTATATCATGGCCTGACAATTGATTTGAATTTGTCCTTTCAATATGTATGTCTAGATACTACAGTTTTGATGCTATAAAGTCATGCTAAATTACTCAGTGGTTTTTTCTCCCAGTTACTGTTGAATAGCTCATTGGTTTATTTTAATTTCTATTCTTCTGACAGAATCTGGGAATCTTCTTTTGCTGGTGGCAAGTCGTAACCAAATTGTTGTGGATAACATCACTTCTCAGTCACACAGTATTTATTCTCTGGTTCGGGATGGGACAAATATTGTGGCTATTGATTTTGATTCAATCACAGATCGTATCTTTTGGTCTGATACAACACAGGATAAAATTTGGAGTTCTTACCAAAATGGGACTGACCGAAAAATAGTAAGTTTTGCTGAGGAAGTTTTCTTGTCTTTTATGGAGAGAAAATGAAGATGCTGCATCTTCAGTTAACAAAGGAGAACAGGGAAATCCAAATATAGTAGGAAGAGAGATAACAGAGACAAAGTGAAACAACTTTGTAGATGCTAAGCTAACATTTCATATAGCTGTTTGAAAAAGAAAACTGAATGCTTTCAAGAAGCCCTTTTTTAGACATCAAAATATGAACTGGTTTTCCTATTAGTAAATTTGAACTTCTTCAATAGACTTGCGAAGTCAGTAGGAGTGTTTGGGTTTATGCTTTGCCATCATTTTGAGTATGTACACCGTGATTAATTCTGCATAATAGACCTAGAAGATATTGAAAACTTGATTCATAATTTTCCATATCTATAGAAATGCAAGGGGTAAAATTTAATACAATCTTTCCCCCCTCCCACCCCCCCTGCTTTTTTTGTTATTGAACAGGTGTTTGACAGTGGTGTCACTGTGACTGAAAGTATAGCGGTAGATTGGGTGGGTCGTAATCTTTACTGGACAGACTTTGTTCTGGAAACGATTGAAGTCTCCAGAATGGATGGGAGCCACAGGACTGTGCTGATCAGTGAAAATATAACAAACCCAAGAGGACTAGTGTTAGATCCCAGAACTGAGTAAGATTTTTCAAGTTATTTTTTATTAAGATGCTTATTTTATGATGTAACTATTAAAATTTGAGACATGCCCAAATTGTATTGGAATTGTAAATGATAAGTGGAAGAGACAACTTAAAACAATTTAGTGTGTTTGCAGAGCTGATTAATATTTCAAATCTTGAAAAAATTACTTGTGATACGTTGCTCTGTTTCAGTGTAACAAGATGGCTTTTTACCTGCAAAATTTTTTTCTACATTTGCTTCTGAGTTAAGAAGTATTAATTCAAAATTATGATATATCACTTCAGTTGGTGGTATACCACAAACTTTATGTGATTTCATGTCATATGCCTACCTTCATAGTTCCAAGTCTGAAATAATTGTATAGATGGTATTGTTATCACAAAAGCACTTTCCCATTTCAGACAGCAAGTAATATAGAGTTAATGTGATGATTTGAACTGTTCATGTACATAATTTTACTCTTTTTTTGAGGTTTTCAATGCCTTGAACTCTGTTTACTGCCAGTTTCTGTGCTGTTAACGTTATCAATGCATACCTGTTAGAGTATAAGCCTGTATTAAATTACTATGTTGCATCCGGAGAATGAGATTATAATCAAAATTAAAACCAGTGACACCAGTAGCTTCTATATGCTGCTATTATTGACAAATAGAAACAGCAGTAGAAGTATTAAAATAATTTCTATAACTGAAATTACTTCAGTAAGCATGTTACTAAAATAAATTATTTCAGTATCATTGTGTAGGACTGTTCATAGAAAGATTGCTTCTATTTTTTGGCTAATGACTCTTAATGTAATGTTTCTTAATAGGCAGCTAGGTTTTTCCCAGATTGCTAACCATGAGTTACTTTTTTCAGTGCTCATGTAATGTTCTGGACGGACTGGGGCCAAAACCCTCGAATTGAAAAAGCCAGCATGGATGGCAAAATGCGCACAGTGATTATCAATAATAAAATCTATTGGCCCAATGGACTTTCCATTGATTATCCAAATAAACTTCTCTATTTTGCTGATGCTTACCTTGATTATATTGACTTCTGTGATTACAATGGAAACAACAGACGACAGGTGGTTGCAAGTGATCTGGTAAGCCATTAATAAGGAACCATTCTTTTCCTGTATCCCTGCTGATAGTACTTAAAAATATATTATCCTTGTCATAGACTTTGGTGTATTTTTCTTCAAAATTATTGAGTGAAGCAGATGTGAAGTATTTTTTCTGCTTCTTGCTGCTGGAAAAAAAAGAAATTGCATATCCTATTCAGTCTCTCAGGAGATCTCCAGCAGAGTCTGGAGCTGTAGACTTGGTGCTTTATAGCATTCTCATCTGTTCTGTCTGCATCTATGAAATCTGAAGGTGACATCTGACACTGCTGCTACTAGGTGGTGCATTATCTGTAGGCAAATATAGTAGAGAAAGCCTGGAGAAACTTTTCCTGGTCTTTTGTGAGTGATTATTGCTACTATTCTTGACAGCAGTGAAGACTTTTGTGCTATGACTTGTTTTGTGCAGCAACTCCATCAAGACCATCCCTCTTACAGTCCATCTCCCAGTAAAGTAGATTAATTGGAGGTACCAAAAACTTGGTACAAGCTGGCAGCTTGTAGCACTGTCCTTGTACCAACAAATAGTGCAGATGTTCAGCTGGCATACAGAAACTGGTATCAATAACCATGTGAATGTTTTCAGTAATTGACTCTTGAGGCTTTTACTTTTGGCTGGAGGGACAATTAGTGTGATATAGGAGCCAAGGCAATCTTTCCACTCCTGGTTATCTGAAATCTAGATAAGTCACCTTCTTTGATCCTCTGGTAAATTTTAGGGGAGCTTATCAAGGATGCAGGTTCTTGACAGGTCCATAATTCTCACTAGACATTTCCTCTTGTGCTTTTGAATATGTACAGTTGGCTCTTTATCTGGAGGTTCTGCCCAAAGTAGTTAGACTGCTTTGTTAATTCCTCATTCTCTTCATCTCACAGGGTCTATATAGCATTCCAGCTTAAAAAAAAATAAAATTCCTCATTATTAATGTATTGTTTTTAGACAATAGATGATATTTCGTTTTTTTTCTGAAAAATGTCTTTTGAGACACAGTTGCTTCATTATTTATTTATTTAAAAATTATGCTCACCTCTGTTATTACTTCACTGCTAACTTGACATCTGCAAATTTCCAGAAGTAAATTGGTAATCAACCTTGCCTTTTTAGATATTGCAGCATCCACATGGTCTAACTGTCTTTGAAGATTTTGTGTACTGGAGTGACCGCTACACTAATCGAGTAATTCGGGCCAATAAATGGCATGGAGGAAACCAGACAGTTATGATTTATAACATTCACCAGCCGTTGGGTCTTGTGGCAGTCCATCCTGTAAAGCAGCCTAACGGTAAGTTCATCAAAACAACTTTGGTAATTGCAGAAATAAGCATGCAGTTGGAACACCAACACTGTGTCATGCATTGGAACACCAAGTCTTTTCAGCAAATGGATTGGGTTAAAACAAATAATTCATGCTATTGACTTTCAACTGTTCAATCTGGTGTTAAGGAAAGCAACCACCTAGGCAGCATTTCAGGATGATGACTAGCCAAAAAGAATAATAAGGAGGTAGTTTATGCTATTTTCTTGCACTTTGTTCTGAATGTTTTTACAATTGAAGCATTTTTGGAAAGCATTTTAAATTTTAAAAATTCTCTGTGTGGCATACTAGATTCAATTTCTTTTGCAGTAATAATTTTTTTGAAAAGATTACTGTCATCAACCTTCTCTGAAAGTACTTCTACATTATTTTAGTCAATGAAACAATAAATAATATCCTTAATTGCATGAAATATTCTCTCTGAGATCTTGTGCAAGTGGTCTCTTGCAGCTTAAAGACTAAAAAACGCCTAAATGATTTCTGTTAGGTAGAGATCTTTCATATCAGACTTTTTTGTTATTTCATGGCATGACTTGAGTGGGGAGCGTGTTGATATGAATATTATCTTTCAGCTTTAGTTATATTTGTTGTGTATGAAGTGTTTCCAGCTAATAAATACTACTTCTTTTTTTTTTTTCCCTCAAAATACACCCCATGCCAGGGAAGGTGGAGACTTCCCTGAGTATCTGAGTTAGGCACTCGTACTTTCAGTGCTGGATTTGTTTTGGAACAAAGTCTTCCTCAGACATGTTCAGAACTAAAGTCACCTCTTCTCACTGTAAATTATTCAGTTAGCAGGGCATAGCATTAATTGAGTAATCATAATTATGGTTTGAGAGGTTTTATTTTAACAACCCAAGGTTTAAAAAAATTTCTATCCCTGAAGAATGTTTTCTTTTTCTTCATTGCATTTAGTACATTTTATAATTTTTAATTCTCAGTTATTCTATTGTACTTTATGTGGCTGGGCAAAAAAGGAGGCAACAGAGTACTTGCAGAATAGCAAAACATACTGATGTTGAAGAAATAATTACATGCTGATTGAAATTCCAGATGCAGTAATAAAACAGTCATCCACTCTCCTATTTTGTAAACCATTAGGTCTTACACTAACCAGAGTTTGGATTTTTTTATACTGATGACATGAGCAATTTTCTTATAGTTTGAGTTCTGAGTTTATGCCATTATTTAATTGTCATGTTAATTCGTTTTCAGTTCTTGTTAGTTTTTATATTGGTAACAATTGTGTAAAATCCTGGAACTTCCAAGTTTTTTAGAATAAGGTCTGCTGCCATTGCTAAGGGTGTACTCAAAATCTGATTTTTGTTTTTATATAAAGATTACTCATTCTGAAAAATCTTCAGCAGCAAGTTTGTGGAAGTGGTTTAGATTTAATTTTAGTGTATAGTAATAATAGCAATCAGGAGAGATCTTCAGTGTCTTTTTTTTACATTTTACAACTTTTGATTCAGAATTTCAAAGTAAGTTAAGAAATTTGGCATTGAATTCCCACTACCTTTGAGTAAGACATTGCAACTATTTTCTCTTTAGTTTCTCCAAGACGTTTTAGCAAATAATTTAAATCTCCCATCTAGAAGGGTTATTACAATCAAGGACTGCAAATCCCACAAGTTTTCCCATGCAGTTAAGAAAAGTTTGAAATGGAGTTTGAAAGACTTTGTGATGTATAAAAATTGCAAAAATCACTATGATAATGTACTGGTTTTCCATGGAAAATTCTATCCTGTCACAAATATATTGTATTGCTTGTGGTTCTTAGAAATAATTTCATTATTTTAATTTTAAAGAAACCACAAGAAATAGCAGAACTGTCTTAGTTCTGGGTTAATGTCAGTAGCAATGAGAGAGAATGTTCTCTCTAGTTGCTTATACTGTTATAGCTGCTAATAGTTCCTTTCTTATTTTCAGGTATTAATTCCTGTGCATCATCCCCCTGTAGCCACCTCTGCTTACTTTCTTCATCTGGACCACTTTTTTTTTCCTGTGCTTGCCCTTCAGGATGGATCCTTTCTCCTGATAACAGGAACTGCATGAGAGGTAGGGAAGTATTGATGAGATGATAAAAAAGACCTGATATTGTCAAATCCATCCCTCTCCCAGGTGAAATGCATACTCCTGTGGGCTGCTGCTCATTAAATCAGTTTGGGCCACTCCAGACAGACTTCATTTAGGACACATGGAATATACTTGGCCTAAAGGTTTGGCGATAGGTTTGGGAAAGAACTGAATGGGCGATTCAGATTCTTCATTTGGGGAAAATGGGTGAAATTAGTTTTCTTATAAGCACTTTAAAGAAGCCACACTTTAAAATTTCTCACCACATGGAATGTTTGGCTGTTGAAATACAAATCAAAGGAGCTTAGTATCAGTTAAAAATAAAAACATACTGTGGCAGGTCGTTGTGTTCGTTGTAAGTATTCAGCTTGGAAACAGGGGTTGTAACTGTAAGAGTGTCAGGATGCAGGACTGGAAAGGACTTCCTTGGTCACTGAAGTTTGTTTCTTTGTTGTCCTTGACTGTGAATCATATGTTGCCTTTCACTAGTCAAGCTCCAGTTTTAGATTAACTTGGGTTCTTGCCCCTAAAATTCACTGAACCTCACAATTTTAATATTTGGAAACCTAGTTTTCTCTTCAAATAAAGTCTTTCATCATTTTATGCCCATTTCTGATGCTATCTTTATCTTTCACAATAAATTGCATGAGTAGTACTCCTTTAGCACTGGTAGGTTTTATTTTATATGTGTTTGAAGTGACTATCACATTCTTTCTCAGCCTGTATTTTGCAAAGAAGTAATTCACAATATTTTGGTTTCCTCTAATCAGGTGAGATGTTGTTCCTGCTACTTAATACTCCCTTCAGCCTATCTGAACTAATGCATTTTGAAATTCAGATCAAAATTTCTCATCTTCAGCTTTTTCCGTCCCCCGTGTAAAAAAGTAGTTTGTCAAATGATCTAGAAACACAGTCTAAAATTAGATGTGATTACATGTGATGCAGCTGTAACAGAACTAACCTTTGCAAACAAAACTTCGTATCACAAAGTACCACTGAATTATCTTTGGATAGTCCACAGATCTCAGCAATTTTTAAAAGTCATATAGCCAGTTAATTTAAAAAGAAGCCACAACAATTCAAATTAGTTGTAAGCAATATGTGACTAGAAATTTGACCACATTGCTTTTGTCAGATGAAGCATTCATTATTAATTTTTCCATCAGTTGTACAGATATGAAGTTGCTTTGGTGCCTCTCTATGTTGGAGGCTTCAAATAACTGAAGAAATAAATAACTGAAATTTAATTGAAATTATCTTTGGGATGAGCTAACAGTGGAAATCTGTCAGTCAAAAAGTCAAAAGATCCTTTTCTTTTAAAACTATTTAAATGTTAAAGGCCAATATCACATTCTTTTCCTGCTTGATACTTAGCAATGTGCTCTTTAAAGGGCTGTATTGCTGAAGTTTTTCTTAGTCAGCAGCAAAGGAATTACCAATTTTTATAGTTTGAAATGAAGTGTGAATTTGTTTAATTTATTACAAAAAAGAGGGATTCTTTTAGAAATCTGCACTTGTTTGATTATGTGCAGGCTTATAGAGGGATCATGATAAAAGAAATGAAACATACCAGTGATGAAGCACATGTGCATGTAGAGGTTGACCCAATTCTGCCACTGAATTCAGCTATTGACATTTCTTATCTCTGTTTTTGACATGTTTCAAATTTCCCTGTGTCAGATTAGGTACAACTGTGGGCCTTTTATTGACATAAATGTTCTGTAAGAGAGAAATAGCAGTATCTTTCTGTGAAGTACAATTCTTTTAAACTATATGGGCTTATTTTTTCTATTTAGATTTAATTTATACAGTTAAAACAGTATGTAGAAAATGTCTACAGATTTGGGTAATTTTAAAAGAATGTATTTGCTGAAGGTCAGCACACCAGAAAAAGTTTAAAAAAAGACCCGATTATTTTAATTGTAAAGTATTTTAATAATTTTAATAATTGCTAATGATTAATGTCCCTGCCAATGGCAGAAAGGTTGGAACTAGATGATCTTTAAAATCCCTTTCAACTCAGGCTGTTTTATGATAATAATACACACAAATGGACATTTGTCATTTCTCTACTAATATTTACTGTTATCCTTGCTGTCATTGTTTACTTTAATAGGCCAGCACAATCTTTCAGAAAAATGATTAAACTGAGCTGCATGCGTTTGATTGCCCAGTGTCTCTGCAAACAGTGATATTGCTGGTCTCTCCTTACTTACTTTGGATATGAAATACTACCAACTTCATTGATTCCAGGATTGCACCATTTTTAGCTTTATATAAGATGAAGAAAACTTGCCTTTGTACTTACTTTATTTTAAGCCGCATTTCAGGTTGATATAAAAGATGGTAGCAAGCTGGCTTGGAAACAATGGAATTTTTGTATATTAAAATATTATATTAACATGGTACATGTACATATTGCATATTTAATACAACAATGCACTAATATTATATATTATTATATTTCTTGTAAATTCTATTAAGTTTAGGACTTGCAAAAGTTATATTAATGCCAGTCTGATGAAGCTACATCAGTTTTTATGTCTCTATAGCTCAGCAAATTTGCTCTGTTTTCTATCATAAGAATGAGGAATCATCAGATTGTATAGATTTGCATAGGTGTAAAACTTGAAGCAGTAAGTTAGATTTGACAAATACTTCTAGAAGCCAGAGAGAAGTATGGAGAGTAATTTTTGAGAGGTGCAGTGATGCTATGTTTTGTGGCTTTTCATGCTAGAATTTTTACTGCAAAAATTATATAAATGGGGTAAGCAGCCAGTAAAAAAAAAAATCAAAATCAAACCAGCCAACCAATTCTTTGATCTATTATAAAAGAGGAAATGGGCTATTTCTACAGCAGCCCAGTTCCCTGTTAAGTGGTAGCTTCCCTGTTAAGTGGTAATAAGTGTGGGAAGAAGAGGCTAGGATTTGTTCTCCAAAGACCAAAGCAAAAGGAAGAGGGGAGGGAATCTGTGTTCAGGAGATTCTCTTCCCCTAGTCCCTAGCAGGTGAGAAATGCAGTTGCTGACTCTCACTCTGCAGCTCTCTGATGCATTTTCTCAGATCACATGATGCATTGCCCTTTGTTAATAAGATTTAAGCATAAGGGTACACGTTTACCCAAAAGTAAATATGCCATAAGGGAGTATGTCTGTTCCCTTAGGGATAAAACAAGAAAACAATACTGCAGTTATATTTCGTAATAATGATCAACAGTTGCTGCTGTGACGTTGTTCCGTGCTTGTGGGTCCTGCTTAATATGCATTAGAACCTACCACAGGCAGGTCCTGCAGAATCCTCAGAGCTTTGGCTGGCTCCCCTTCTCAGAGATTTGAAAAAGCAGCTTGGAGCAGCTGAACAAATGTCCATCTTTTGTCTGGCAGTGAGTGATCCTGCTTTATTTACTTCCTTCTGCTCAGAATTTGCATTATGATTGCACAGTGCTGAAACTTAAAATGTTACAGCAGTTTAAGTAACTGTTAACCTTGTTCCTAGTGAGGCAACAAGGTAAGTGGTTTCAAAACATCACTCTTAATATGAGCCATTCTCAGCATCAGGGAACTTCTGGGTGGGAGGGGGAAAGCATATCATAATGCCTTTTTCTTGACCAGGAGCAACTCTGAATTACTCTTTGTTTTCACAGTTGAACACCCTTTCCTTATTGCTGTAAGAGATAATATAATTTATGGAATTTCTCTGAACCCTGAGGAGAAGACAAATGATGCTATGGTTCCAATAGCAGGAGTTCAGAATGGTGTTGATGTTGACTTTGATGACTCTGAACAGATGATTTATTGGGTTGAAAATCCAGTAAGTTAGTATTTATGTTCAAAATGTGCACTAAATTAAAAACTTTTTTATTTTTGAAAAGTGTTTTGGACTGAAATATGTTAGCATGTTTTTTGTTGGTGTGGTGTGGTGGGTTGTTTGTTGGTTTTTTAAAAAAACTTTTCTTATTTGGTTGGTTGTTTTCCTAGGACAAGTAAAGAAGCTTTGTCTCTCTTGTAAAGTAGTTCTTATTTTTGTCAGCAGAAACATGAGATTAATGTTTTTTCTGGCTCAGAGGCATGAACAGGAAATACTGGAGAGCATTGACAGACCCACACTCTCAGCCCTGCTGTGCTGTAGTCCACTGTCTCTGCTCTCTTGACTTAGGAGTCAATTCTGCAAACACAGCCAGAGCACTTCTCCACGGGAGCAGGGCATTGGACACAGTGACACTTAACATTAGAATGAATGTATGTGCATTTAGTCTGAGTGCTTAATGAACTAACGTCATAGAGAAGCATCTTTTTCTTTAAATAGAAAATGGTTGCAAACTCACAATAATTTCCAGGTAGCACATGTGAGGCTTATAGATTTAAAAAGGAATTTAAAGTAATTTTTAATAGTTAATTATAATTGTTTGACTAATTGCTTTTATTGCTGGTCACGAACTAAGAAACTGTATGTGTTCTATAAGGCTAACTTGTCAAAAAAAAAAGAGGAAAAAGGTACATAATTTTTGTGAATGGACACTTCAAAAGGAAAAATTCTATGATAGTCAGTGAGATGTGATAGGAAACTTAATTCTGCAATATGTCTTCACTCTTGGAAACTTAAAACCAATTCTTTTTGTCAAGAAAAGCAATAATTAGGTCTTGGAGAAGTATGATGGTAGATAAGGATATTTCTGTAATAATGTTTTAACAGAATTCACACAAACTTGTTCTGTTTCATTCACACAAGATTTTTGCTTTTTTCCCCAACCTGCTTTCTTACATTTTGCAGCTCTGAAGTAAATACAGTTTTAAAAATAACTAATTTTAAAGTGTATTCTATGCCATTAATAAAGAAATTGCAATTTGTTTAATTACTTGTTATTTTAAATTTAGATTGTTTAGTTCAATTAAGTATTTAATTAGACCTATTTAAGCAAACCTTTGCCCGAGAAACTACTTAAGTGCTTGGGAATCTGTTTCATCTTCCCTGCAGTCTGAAAAAAATACTCTTTACAGATGTCAGCCAGCAGATACAGCTGACATATACAATAGTGTAGGAGGTCAAGGACTGATACATCCATTAACAGCAAGTTAAATCCTGGCAAGTGGAATGGCAGGTGCCTTCACAGGCCAAGTGTTAGGTGTTAGGTCTGCTTTAGGTGGGTCTTGACAAAGCCTGACAAATGTGTGTCTCTGGGCTGTGCCCTCCAGCTGTTTCCCTGACCTGCAGGCCTCAGGCTTCTGTTGCTCCCAAACAGAGCTGAGACACCTGTGTCAGTCATGGATCACCCACTGCAAAAAAGATATTTCTCCAGTTTCTGTGCTCCATTTTATTTTCCTGGTTCTGCCCTATCTCTGCCTCTGCCTTCTTCCTCCTAGAACTGCGCTAGCATTAGAAAAGATTGCAGTATAAAAGAAGTGCTAGTGTAGTTGGAACAGAGGAGTGTTTTCTGCTCTTGACATTTTTTTTAACTTTTGTTATTTTTCTTTCCAAGGGTGAAATTCACAGAGTGAGGTCAGATGGAGCCAACAGGACAGTTTTTGCTCCAGCAGCTGTTATTGGTGCTCCTATTGGTCTGGCACTAGACTGGATATCTGCAAACCTGTATTACAGTAACCCAGGGACACAGTCAATTGAGGTAATTATTTAAGAGGAACAATTGGAAAATAAGAGCCTAGATTTTTCATTGCTACATATAGAGGTTGAAATTAGTAATATTTATTTCATGAAAAACTTAAATTAGATTTATTTTAAAGTGTAATCTGTGTGTAGAAAAATACAAACTTGAACAGAAACTTAAATTTAAACATAGTCAAAAAGATTGAAAGCAGTATATTCTGGACATTTTATTTGTGCATAGATCTATCCTGTAAACTTTATTTGTGTATAAATCTCTATTTTTGTTTTCTCCCTACAACGCCTTAGGCTTCTAGTGTTTAACACACAACATCTATGATTACTAGAGTTACTACTGTTACTTTCCTTACTTCAAATAATGATCCTGATGCAATGCCTCTGATAGTAAAGGAATGCTGCCATTGAATGCAGTAAGATCCATTCCCAAATGCTTTGATAACATATCATGTAGCTTTCTAGAGACAAGCAGTCTCATGGTATGTGAAGGATAAAATTGTCATTCAAAGTAGGGAAATGGAGGATAAGTAATATATAATACAGTAATGACTGTAAATAACCCCAGTCATTAGTGCTCTTATTCCAAAATATAAATGCCTACTATTAAATTAAAAGGCAGCTAATTTGAACAAATGAAATGGGATACTTCCTAAATCAGAATTTCATCAACCTATTCAGGCCTTGAAGGTATTAAGGAAACTGAAAGATGAACTGTTTTTATACCTAGCATCCTTCCTTGCTATCATAGGCAGGTTCTTAGCTGCAAGCAGCTCCTTCAAGGGTGCGTGTTAGAGAAGGGAGGTGGTTAGAGAACAGAACAGTGTGCTTTTTCTTCATGGTATTCGAGAAAGTCTTATGCAATTTCAACTCCGTGTTGATTTAGGCTTCATTCGTGTAATTTGAAGATGTACTGTAAGTTCTATATTGCATGGTCTAATAAGTTCAATGTTTGCATAGGTCCTGAAGCTGAATGGTGACATAATGTACAGGAAAACACTGATTACCAATGATGGTACCTCTCTGGGAGCTGGCACACCAATTGGTTTGGCAGTTGATCCAGCAAGAGGGTAAATTTCCAAAACTGCTATTGTATTTGTTCATGAGTGTATTCTCCATATTTGTCTTGTTTTTTAGGGTTTTCGGATTTCATCCTGGATTTGACATGTTTTTTTTGTTTCATATGTGTGCAGAATTTATTTACTCTTTTTAAACTGTAAAATATAAGTGCATAGCTTCCTAAATTATTACATAAATGTTCATCCTCCTTAATTTACAATATGCTTGTATAGTACCATTTTTAAATTAAAAACAATCTCAGAATATTATGATTGTGAAAAAATCCCTGAAAAATGGGAACCCAGAATAGAGTACTCCAAAGTCTTTCTGTAAAATATCTTATGATGTCTGACTTGAGCCTAGTAGAAAGACCTATTACATGGGAAAAATGTCACATGTCAAAAAGCATAGCACTAAATATAATTTTGTTGCTTGCTCTCAAAAAGGACAATTTGCCTTTTTTCTGTTTCATCTATATTTTTTCAGATTCTGTAGTTTTAATTGATAATTGAAACCAAACTCACTCTGAAATGTTGCAGCCATCTGTGAAACAGAATTATTATTTTCCTCCTTTTATGTTATAGTCATAATACTCCAGTGCATTTACCTGCTGATGGTATCATGGGACGAAATAGAGGAGGTTATGGATTTTAAAAATTATTTAAGAGGCATTCCTCTCTTTCAAGAGAAGCAGGCGTTTCTCTTTGTTGAGAGAACCTGCATGCTTCTCTTTCTCAAATAAGCTCTTTTTCATTGCGGTTTGATTCAATATGAGCTCTGTTCAGCACGTGCTGAAGTATTAGACTGACTGAATAATCAGTTTTAAGCATATGCTCAAGCAACTCTGGTCCACTGATTTCTCTTGCCATTTTGCTAACAGATCTGAAAATGTCTGTTACAGGAAGTTGTATTGGACAGACCAGGGAACTGACAGTGGAGTCCCAGCAAAGATTGCCAGTGCAAACATGGATGGCTCAGGCATACAAACCCTCTTCACTGGCAACCTGGACCATGTAGAATTCCTTACCGTTGACATTAAGGAACAAAAGTTGTACTGGGCTGTTACAAGCACAGGAATGGTAGGAGATATTTTTTAATAATTGCTTCTTTACCTGTCTCTGCATCTATGGTTCACTTGAGTGATTCAGTTACTTCAGTTTTCTCTTATAAATGTGAGTTGCAGGACCAAGCGAAATCTGGATAGCTGTTGTTATTGAAAACCATCAAGTACAAGATCAGAAATCATATACTGCCTGCCTTTTCTTCCTACCTTGTACCTAAAGATTTCATGCACAAAAGAGATTTTTAGTATCATGCATTGCATTTTAGTTTTATATTATAACACTGAACTGTTGCTACAGGAAATATAATCTTAATCATTAAAATTATTTCTTAGATTGAGAGAGGCAATATGGATGGTACAAATCGTGTGACTCTGGTGGTTCATCTTTCTCATCCCTGGGGAGTTGCTGTGTACGGTACCTTTCTGTACTATACTGATCGGGATTATGAAGTAATTGAACGAGTTGACAAGGCCACCGGTGCAAACAAAGTAGTACTGAGAGATAATGTCCCAAGACTGAAGAGCCTACGTGTGTACTATAGAGACAGTGAGTATTTGCTAGAGAGATGTTTCAGGATATTCAACTTGCAAAAACTCGAGCTTTCCTTAGAGACAGAATGGTTGCTCTTTCAAAGGACATGCTTTGATTTGGCTTACAGGAAAAGTGTCAGAAGCATTTTGCCTGGTTTTGGTAAAGAGATGCTCTGCCATCTAGTTAAGGCATCTATTGGCTCATGTAGTTTTACTAAAGTCATGTTGACTAAGAAATTTTGTTACTTTAGCTTCAAATTTGTTTTATCTGATTGTTGGCCCCACTGATTTTAGATGACCAGAGACCAGTAAAGCCATTTGCTATCACATCTGTGCTAAAATGTATTCTGATTAGGATCTTTATTTTTGTCAGCTGATTGTTAATATTATACAAGTGTATGCATTTGGGTGTATATCCATGGGTGTTTGTGATGATACAGTTGAGATTTTTGTTTTGCTGCGTATGTCTTTTGCAGATTCTGCTGGTTCCACTAATGGCTGCAGTAATAATATTGGAGTTTGCCAGCAGCTTTGCCTGCCTGTACCTCGTGGATTATTTACCTGTGCCTGTGCTACTGGCTTTCAATTAAATCCTGATAACAGAACCTGTTCCCCATACAGTTCATTTGTAGTTGTTTCTATGCTCTCGGCAATTAAAGGATTTAGTTTAGAGACATCAGATCACTCTGAAGCCATGGTACCACTGGCAGGAAGAGGTATGTGAATATTATAATAGGAAAAAATGTCATGCCTAGTATTTTGGCATTTCTTTCTAGCACACATACTTTAAATAATTTAGTTTATATTAAAAATAATCAATTAATACTTTTCAAAATATTTCAGGACGAAATGCACTTCATGTGGATGTTCACATGCCTTCTGGTTTCATTTACTGGTGTGACTTCAGTAGCACAATTTCTTCTCAGAATGCAATACGTAAAATTAAACCTGATGGTTCTTATTTTAGAAATGTTGTTACAAATGGAATAGGACGAAATGGGATCCGTGGCATTGCAATTGACTGGGTAGCAGGTAAGCACAGCTGAATTTAGGAGAATGTTATTATTTACAAATCATAAAATTTTTAGGCTAACATAAGCCGATTCTAATGGAACTATTTTGAATGGAAGTACTATGGTTCTAGCTTGTGCTTTAATGGACTGATTTTAAAATAAGAGGAAGTAATGAATGGCTCTTATGTTTATGTGTATATATATATATATATGTAAATGTGAAAGTTTATCAGAGAAGATGTATAGAGCCTTTTCTCTACTGATGCTTTAATATTTGTCTTAGGCCTCTGTTTTTGTCTGTATGCTTGTACGTAGCTGTGAACTACCATTGTGAAAACATGTACCAGAGAAGAATGCACAAAATCTGTTATGACATTGTGAATAAGAAAGGACTTTTTATCTACCCTCAGATTGCTGTGTATACATATTATAAGTTATAAGGAAAAGTAAAAAAAGCAGAAGAAATTTTTATCTTTGAACTATAATTTCCACATGTGCACTTCCTGTTCCTATTTAAATATTAGAGATTAATTAAAATATTAACTCTTCAGAAAGTATTAATCAACAATTGCCATTAATTGTTTAGTTTGGTATATATATGTACTGTATATGTGTTTTGCAAAAGTTCTTCAGTTGATTGATAGGCTTGTTGGGATGAATTTTAGGATAATCATCTGCTGTAAACACTCAGTTTTGTTCCTATATACAGTCTTGTGCCATAACATGGATTTCATAGTTGTGTGTTTTAAAAGGCAACTGTACTACTGATATCCATGGCCATCCATGAGAATTTAGATATTAATTGACTACTGTCAGTAGCCGTCTTCTTTCTAATTCATCAGATGGTAGGCAAATACCTTATGCTTCCAACTACTAACATATTTATAATGGCTATTCATTTTGTGGTTCGGTATTTTAGCAACTTGTGTTTCTCAGGTATTGCTGCTATTATTAACTTTCTCTTTTGCTTTTCTGATTTGTTTTGTTTTGTTTTTTTGTGTACAGGAAATCTTTATTTTACAAATGCCTTCCTGACAGAGACTTTTATAGAAGTTTTGCGTTTAAACACATCTTATCGCCGTGTGCTTCTGAAAACTACCATAGACATGCCAAGACACATAGTAGTTGACCCAAAAAACAGATATATCTTCTGGGCAGATTATGGGCAAAATCCAAAGATCGAACGTGCTTTCCTTGACTGCACCAACAGAACAGTTCTTGTGTCTGAGGGCATTGTCACACCTCGTGGGTTGGCCATAGATCACAGCAATGGCTACATTTACTGGGTGGATGATTCCTTAGATATGATTGCAAGAATTCAGCCCGATGGTGGTGATGTTGAAATTGTACGTTATGGCAGTCGCTATCCAACTCCATATGGTATCACTATCTTCGGCAATTCCATGATCTGGGTGGATCGAAACCTGAAAAAAATCTTCCAAGCCAGCAAGCAGCCAGGCAATACTGATCAGCCAACAGTAATAAGAGATAATATTAATTGGCTAAGGGATGTTACAATTTACAACAGTAATTTCCAGTCACGTTCTCCCCTTGATGTCAACAACAATCCTTGTCTGGACAACAATGGAGGTTGTTCTCACCTCTGTTTTGCCCTCCCTGACATTCAGACACCGAAATGTGGTTGTGCCTTTGGAACACTGGGCAGTGATGGCAAGAGATGTTCCATTTCAACAGATGATTACCTGATTTTTGCTCTTGAAAATGCCCTCAGAAGTATCCACCTAGATCCTGAAAACCACAGTCCTCCCTTCCGCACAGTCAGTGTGTTAAGAACTGCTGTGGCCCTGGATTTTGACAGCATAAACAACCGAATATATTTTACACAAAGTTATCCTTCAGGAACAGGAAGAATCAGTTATGTTAGTATTTACTCAGGAATTAGCTCTCCAACTGTAGTTGCATCTGGTAAGTGCACTGAAATGTGGTTCAAAGTAATCAGATATTAAAAATAATGACCTGCAGCACCTACCACTAGCTCAACCGGTATTTTTATGCTAAAGGTCAAAGTCGACCACTTAGTTAAGATACCTAATAAAATGCTCTTTTTTCTTTCTCACTTTTTCTTTTTCTGAGATTCTTATTTCATCTTGATACCAATGAAATGGAAATATAAAACTGGATAGATATTATTTTGTATATAAAATGATACATAATAAATTAAAATTATACGTAATAAATTAATATAATGGAGTGAGGGAGGATTCATGCTACTTGAAGAATAGCAACCAGAACTTAAATCTATGTGAAGGAAAGGTCTTTGAAACACTATTGAATACCCAGGCCTGCCTGATTCTCCTTCCCAATACTGCCAAGTATTAATGCTCTAGGTTTTTAAATGGACAGATTTGTACTGGTACCAATGGTATTTCAAAGAAGTCTTTGGTGTAGCCAAATTATAATAGATGAAGTGTTGAAGTGTCTCAGGAAACCATGCTGAGCTTGCATGTGTTTGCTTGCATGTGCCTAAGACCTGGGGACTCCGGATGGCATAGCCTTTGACTGGATCAACAACAGAGTTTACTACAGTGACTACCTCAATCAGACCATCAGCTCGATGGCTGTGGATGGATCAAATCGCACAGTGATTGCCCGGGTGCCACGGCCGAGAGCCATTGTATTAGATCCCTGCAGAGGGTATGTGTTGCACTGTGTTTTGACTGCAGGTGAAACTACAATTTCGACCTTGACAAAGACTGCCAGAGACTTCCTATAACCCTAATCCTTTTTCTGTTGCATTCCTTGAATGCTTCAGAAGAATTCTTGTTTCAGTATCAGAACATTTCCTGAGAGGATGGGGGCATTACTGTATGAGACTGTGCTTTTAATTTCATTACCAGTTATACTGTGTTATAATTAAGAAAGATAAGGAAGAGATTAACTGACTTTACTGGATTCACATAGGAGCTGGAAAAAATTTTCTGAAGTTCACTGCAGTGGACCCCAGTGATCCCTCTAGAAGACTCCCTTGTCAGTGTGAGCCAAAATAGAGGAAGATCTTTTCCTGTAGTTTTGCAATGCACACTTCAGTGAGGGACATAAGGGTGGAAATACCACCAGAGATTGTGAGTGTTGTTTTATGAATATATAATTATGTTATTGACAGGTATATGTACTGGACTGACTGGAGTTCAAATGCAAAGATTGAACGAGCTACACTTGGCGGAAACTTCAGAACACCCATTGTGAGCACAAACTTGGTATGGCCAAATGGACTTACCCTGGACTATGAAGAACAGCAGCTGTACTGGGCTGATGCGAATCTGTATGTATTGATAATATACTTGTTGGTTTACATTTAGTTAATATTTTAATAGCTCTATTTATTTTCCCTCATTTCTTAGCTGGTTTTCAGCATTTCAGTTGAATTTGGTACTTGACGACAGTATAGAATGTTAGGAGTTACTTAATAGCAATTCAATGTCAAGTTTTAATATTGAAACTACTGTGCAATAAGAAGTTATATTTTGTCACAGTGTAGATTTTGTTCTCTGCTTTATGCACTTGCACCCGCTGTCAGTTTGTCTTACATGCAGTTCAGGACTTTCATAAGTGTCTTCTCCAACAAATACAATCCCAGCCTGATATTCTTGCTGTTGCCTACTAGACAGAGCTCTACCCTTGAATTTATGCCACAGAATTTCTTCCATCAGCAGGAAAGTTTTAAAAAATGGTTTTGTTTTCTAAGCATTCAAATTTACCCATGGTCTTGGAGAAACCACTGCAGCAATCAGACCTTTCCCCTCTGATTCCTTCAGCATAGAAGTTATTTTTCAGACTTTTTTTGTTGTATCAGAAGAGTGTTCTCTGTAGTGTAATAAATCCCATGGCCTGTGTCTCTATGGAATCTTCTGGGAAGAAAGCGGCTGTTTGGATTTATCTGCATGCAGGAGGGCAAGGCACTTGTAATGGGATGTCTATTTCAAGAGGAAATCAGGATGTCAAATGGAACATACACTTTTCTGTTTCAAACTCTAGTTAATGGAGTTGGGGGAGCATAGCAGCACCTGAGATATTGGTGAACACTACTGAAATGCTGGATGTCAGTTGCCAGACTAATTAGGGCATGGTTTTATACATAAGTTAAAAGACTTCTTTAAAATGTAATAATTTCTTTCTTATTGTAGGCAGAAGATTGAGAGATGCACTCTCACTGGTACAAATCGTGAGGTAATTGTTAGCACTGCTCTGCATCCATTTGCAATGACAGTGTTTGATCAGCACATATATTGGACAGACTGGAACACACGAAGCATTTATAGAGCTAATAAGTATGATGGTTCAGATCAGATTGTAATGATCATGAATCTTCCACAAAGACCAATGGATATTCATGTCTGGGCAAAAAGTAAGCAGCAGCAGTGTATGAACCCTTGCAACCAGTTCAATGGTGGCTGCAGTCACATCTGTGCGCCAGGTAAGCTGTTATGTTTGATGACTGCAAGCTATTACTCTTGCCTGTAGTAGAGCTTAGACTCTAACAATTCTAGTCACATGGGGACAGCTGATCAAATCAAAATAATTGTCATTTAAGATCATGGTACTTCACCAACACACCTAGGGGTTGTATCTGAGACTCCTCACAAGTGAAAATTATAGTTTTCTCTAACTTAAACCAAAGCATTTTTTCTGGAGTTTAAACTTTCCTTGGATGAGACATGAAGTGGGTGCTGCAGGATATGCTTACCTTAAGAGTATATGCTCTTACTGATCAGCCGTTTCCTACAAGACATTCTAAAAATTTATGGTTGCTATTTCTTTACATAAATGTTACAGAGCTGTTTCCTGTGTTGTAGATTTTTGGAAGTTATGATCCTTGACTTTGAAAAAGTCATTCAGTGCCTGTTTTCATTTGTAGCATCTTAAATACCATTAAAGATCTATCTTGCCTGAAAACAACTCAAACTTCTTGTTAATTTTGAGAAGAGCAGTTTGTCTATTGCGAGAAATTTTGAACACTTGTTTTGATTTTGAGGGATAAAGTTTCAGTGGATATAGCTGTGATATTTGAAAGCATCACATGGCAAATTGCTGCCACTAAAAAGGCATTTGGACAACAAGCAAATACTAAGATACTCCAAATTCTGATCTCAGTTCCTCTAAGGAACTCTGAAATAACTTCTGTGGGTTTCAATGGGTTTGCATATCCTTAACTGAGATAAAAGTCTGGCTAAGTCACCACACTACTATCTAAGTAAATAGATCGTATAGGAATTATGAAAATTTCTTTGCCTTTTCCAGTATTACAACTGTGAACACTTTCACGGAAACCCATATGAAACATAATGTTAAATTTGTTTCCTTTTTGTTGTGTCCTATTTTTATTTTTTTAAACTAAATTTCAAACATAAATTTAGGTCCAGCTGGTGCAGAATGTCAGTGCCCCTCTGAAGGTCGCTGGTATTTAGCCAATAACAACAAGCACTGTATTGTGGATAATGGTACCAGGTGTGATACTGGTTTCTTCACATGCCTAAATGGACATTGTATCTCTGAGCGGTGGAAATGTGACAATGACAATGATTGTGGTGATGGCAGTGATGAGTTGGAAAGTGTGTGTGGTAAGCATTTAAAATAACTGCTTTAGAAACCATACTCTGTCTTGCCTGTTCTGTAGTCTCTGTCACTTTTATGGCTTTGTGATCATGGATCTTATGGCTGTAGTTTAGAAACAATCCCTTGCTTGCTCACAGATTGAGGTCTGAAAGACTAGTGGTTTGCTTTAGAATCCAGAAGCACTGTAGTATTGAATTTTTGTCATATATAGCCAATTTCTAATTTTTAAATTTAAATATGTATTTTACTTTTCATGCAGTCCGTTTTGCAGCTGTGTTTGCCCTGGCAGGTAAAAATATTGTGATTTTACTTGTTACTTTGTCATAGAACTTAAGATTATATTTTATCCACTTTGTTTTTCTTTTTTATTTTCTGCAGCCTTCCATACTTGTCAGCCAACAGCTTTCACCTGTGGCAATGGGCGATGCGTACCCTATCATTACCGCTGCGATCACTACAATGACTGTGGAGATAACAGTGATGAGCTTGGCTGCCTGTTCCGAACCTGTGACTCCCACACAGAATTTACTTGCAATAACGGAAGGTGTATATCCCTTCAGTATGTCTGCAATGGAGTAAACAACTGTTATGACAATGGCACATCAGACGAGAGGAATTGTCGTAAGTTGAGCCTTAGTACCTAGTGCCTATTTATGTCTGACTCTCTAGATGAAGGAAGAGGGAAATGTGGTTTTATGTGACGAAATCTGACAAAATCAGCAAGAAGGACAAAGGTGCTGTTTGAAGCAAATAGAGTTGCTAAATCATGTTCTGAAACACCCTAAGATATTAGATAATAAATGTTGCTGTAAGTAGTCTGCCTTGAAGTAACAAATGCTCATGCAGTATGTAATGTTAATTCTTGTGAGTACTTCCATGCATGTAAAAAATATTATTTCAGATAACTTGGATTCAGGGTTTATGTTTTTGCAGGGTTAGTCTGGAATTTGACAATGGCCTTTTACTTTCTGTCATGCTATATTAATTATACAATATTTAATAATTAGGAGTGTATACTGTGATCCCATAATGGCACAGTTTAAAGTTATATGCCCTATAAAAGTTATCAGTTATGTTTGTTTTCTTTATGATGTAAACTGTGATTAGTTCAATATTGGCTGCTTTCACAGTTCATGAAAATAACAGCATAACAGTGTTTAAAACAGCTCTAAAGCACTTTTGCTTTTTTCCTCCTCCTTAAAGCGGAGCGTACATGCCAGTCTGGTTTTACAAAATGTCAAAGCACAAATATTTGCATTCCTCGAACGTACTTGTGTGATGGTGATAATGACTGTGGAGATATGAGTGATGAGAGTCCTACTCACTGTGGTAAGTTAAGAGAGTTAAAGGGCCTTTGTTACTTCTCTGATACCTCTGTAATTTATTCCACTGCTCTTTTCTTTTAATATAACTCCAACTGTTCTCAAAACATCTACTTTTGTAATACTGAAGTTATATATGCATGATACTGTTATCTCATAATTATCTAAATAATGCTTTTATCTAATAAAAAAGATGATACATTTTTGCAGAGTTTTAATATAGCATTTGAGGATTGTTCCTTTTGCTTATTTTGGTCTTTATTTTTTATTGTTTTACAAGGTGTTTGACACTTAAGTTTTATAGAGAGTCGTCTTTTTCCATAACTTTAACATTAGAATATTCTTCCTTCTAACTGAATGAATTTGTCTATGGTCTCAAATTTCTTTTAGCTCTTTCATGTGGTTTCGCTTTAGCATATGATTCGTTCTTTATTGTATCTTCCAGTTAAGATATAGAAGTGCCTAGTTTTGAATCAGCCTTAATTACAAACCAGATTAACTTTGCTAGGACATTTTTATTAGGTAGAAGTTAGGTAGTAGTTTTCCCATATGAAATACTATGGATCAATTTGTAAAACATAATGGATATTTTCAGGTTCTGATTTAGTTTTAGTATTGCCTGAGTAGATTATTTTTGCTTTCACTATTTTTTCTAAAGGTACATGCCTTGAACTAACTGCCACAGTTTTTCTAAAACATGAGTTCAATTTTTGTAGCCAAAATGAGGCCACTTTTATCTATGGACACCAATGTGTCAAGAATATGTGGCTATAGTGAGCCTTGTTCTGCTTGTCAAAGGTGTGCTTTGTCCCTTCTACTGTTTATGTCCCTGCTGAATTATGTAAATTGAGAAGTGGTGAAGGGCAAGGAAGAGGGAGAGAGAGAATGAGAGATGAAAGAAAGAAACACCAAGATGTTAATGAGCAATAGTTAACTCTTTGATTTCCATCATTAAAAGCACAGGGAAGAGCAAGTTAAAAGGCCAGACTTAATCTTTCTGGTATTTTGAAACTATCAGAGAGTACAGGAAAGTATTGGTAGCTACTGAAGAAATTGTCAAAACCCCTTATACATGCCTGGATCAAGGGGCTTGGCTGAAGTGCAGAGAGTACTTGCAGCATGCTGAGCTGGAACTACTGAGTAGTGTTGGTTTGTTCTTCACTGCCAATAAGGAAAGATTCCTACCAGCAAGTGAAGAAAAATTGGTAGGAGGAAAATTCCTTACCATGATATACTAATTCCTTAGTGCTCATTTTGATTTCCTGTAAAGCACTGAGTCTGTTATGCCTGGTTTGAGCCCTGGAGAAATGAGTACACTGGAATGTGGTCATTTTCCTGTCTCAAGTATAAATGTAGAATATATGTACAGTTGCTGCATGCAATCCTATTTCCAGGACAAATTCTGTCTACTTACTAGCTGATACGTATGCCCAGGGAGAAAATCAAGTACATTTTTTGCAGACAAATATCAAGCTAGTTTGTACAACGAACTCTTTCCAGAGAGGCTGGGAAAAGACATCCTTCCTAGCATAATTTTTTCTCTTTCTTTTTTGGGGACTGTAATATTTTTTTGCATAACATGGACTCAAAAGCAACTTAAAACAATTTGGAAAAGTAGCAGTAAAAAAAGAAGTCATGCATAGGTTTTTTCTTCCAGTCTCTCTGACTTGCACAAATAGTGAGTTTCGTTGTACATCGGGACGTTGTATTCCTTCTCATTGGTACTGTGATCAAGGAATAGACTGTGCTGATGGCTCTGATGAACCTGCCTCTTGTGGTAAGTCTGCACTCAGAAGATACAACATGATGTGTTATGGCAAATCAGTAATTTGTCTTGTAGGCAAAAGCTTTAATCCAGACTAGGTGAATAATAAGTATCTTCTGGGTTTTATTCACTCTCTCTAATCTGAGTCACTGAGTAATTTGAGTTTTAAATACTTAAAGCTGTGTATGGAATATGAAGGTTTTAGTGCTTGTAATATGATTACTCTTAATATATAATCTCCTATCCCTATAAGACTATGATGGTAATGAATCAAATGGCAAAAAATAGCAAGTATTTTGGTATTGTTTTGCATGTAAAAGCAGATGTCATGCTGTACAGAAAGTGTGCATGCAGTATTACATTTGGGGAAAAAGGGAATGTGGGATGCAGAGAGGGACACAGTATATGGGTATCATACTATTACAGTAAACAAATCCTGTATGTGCAATAGAAATAGATGGGAATGAGCAGAGGAGTAGGTTAGGAGGTGAAAAAAAGGACAGCGATCTCCAGGGAAAAAGAGAAGGAGCTAACTGAAGCTAGTCACAATTGGTATTATAACATAGTTATTATTCTCACTGTAAAACTAAGAATAACACAAGGCAAGATTCTTCTGTGGTTTCAGCAGGGCTGGTAGTTCACTTTGCACATTATTGGAGTTGCACCTTTAGCTTAAGAAAATGTTTTGCATCTTATACATTATCTATTTTACAATTAAGCTTTGATTTTACATTTCCTGTCCTAAGCTTCTCCCTGAAATAGTTGCCAGTAGATTTCATGGCAGTGCAGGTTAGTTTAACAAGCACAGTGATTGTGTTCCTTTTAAAGTGCCCCAAATGCGGACTTGTTCGAGTGACCAGTTCAGATGTGATGATGGCAGATGTATCCCAGCAACGTGGATCTGTGATGGTGATAATGACTGTGGGGATATGAGCGATGAGGATCAAAGACATAATTGTGGTAGGTGGTTAATGCAAGTAGATACTCCACTTTGTCCTGCAAGTATTTTTTAGAAAACAACCAACCCCCAAACTCTCACTCTGCCAATTTTTCTACCCCATAAAGGTGCACATCAAGCATGAGGTACAGTCTTCCTATGCCTTCATTTTCATGATATTGAATGAAAATTGACTATTTTACTGGTAAAAAACCCCAACAAAACATTGTTCTAATTTTGCAATTATTCTTCTTTGAATTCTTGAGTTGAAATGGAGATATAATTAACCTGGGTTGTGTGTATGATCTGGGCAGCTAGAGCAGCTTCAATGGAGATGCTCCCTAGTGATCATGGACTGCATCTTGTGCATATTAATTACCACATGTTTGTGGCTTAATATATTAAAAAACTAGTAAACAAAATAAGCATATCTGTTCAGAGGGTGAACAAAGGGAAGGAGGTTCACCAAGACTGGTCCTGCTTCTTGATTCTTTTGAGAACAGCTGTTTATACTTGTAGTCCTTACCCTTATTAACTGTAATATTTCTACCTCTGCTTGCTCCCTGGAGCACAGAATACCTTGAAAAAATAGGGAATAGAGGCTATTCAGCTCCCAGAAAATCTGGCTGAAAAAGCTTGAGAATCCAGTAGGATTAGGATGCAGATTTCTGGGCATGTCAGCATTGCCTAAGGAATGCTTTGGCTCCCAGTCAGCCTCCATGAAGAACAACATGCTGTTTTGTAAATGAGAACGTTCAGTGGTATCTATCTCTGCATGTGCAGGAGGACACGGTCCATTGTGGATTACGGGTGGATATCCAGGCTGTTTGTGTGGGTGGTGGAGGAGGGTGTCACATACCCAGAGTATAACTTGGTTAGTGAATGTGCTTTTCCTTCAGCAAACCGCAACTGCACAGCAGCAGAGTTCACTTGTGCCAACAATCGACCCCCGTTCCGGAGGTGCATTCCTCGGGCATGGGTCTGTGATGGTGATGCTGACTGCAGTGATGCTCTTGATGAACACCAGAACTGCACACGAAGATCTTGCACAGAAAATGAGTTTACCTGTAGTAATGGCTTGTGCATCCGTAACACATACAGGTTTGTAACTACCCAAGCAGCTGTAGAAATTCCCAAAATTGCTTATTGTGAAGGAGCTAATTCAACCTTTTTTCTCACAACACTTAGTTGTAAATAGATCTACAGATTTTAATGAAACTGTTTACCTGCTCTGTATTTGTGCATTAGCTTTGACTTGAAAATGCTCTAGAATTTTCTGTTAATATTTCCATTGCTCACCATTAGCACTTAATCCTTCTTATTGTCACTGGTAACCTCTCCTGGGGTGATTCTGTCTAGCCTGTAATGCACACAGGGAATATTAGCAGGACTCACAAGATCAGATTATACAATATGACCCCAGTTTCTGAAAGTCTCTTCTATTGGAGCCAAAAATATCAACCTTCTTTGGAAATTGGGAGAAATCCATCTGCCCTGAAGACAGTGATTGTCTTCTTGTATTTGAAGAGAGTGTTAATTTTTCTTCAGATGTGATAGGCGGAATGACTGTGGTGACAGCAGTGATGAAAGAGGATGCATCTATGAACCATGTCAACAGCACCAGTTTACTTGTCAGAATGGGCGCTGCATTTCCAAAGCCTACATCTGTGATGGGGATAATGACTGTGGTGATGAATCTGATGAGCTGGAACATCTCTGCAGTACACCAGAAGCGACCTGCTCTCCCCATCATTTTAAATGTGACAATGGAAACTGCATTGAGCTGGTTAAAGTCTGTAATCGGTTGGACGATTGCTTAGATAACAGTGATGAAAAAGGATGTGGTATGTATAGATTTATTTGTACTGTCTAATTTAAAAATCATAGGCACCTTTGAAAAAATACACTCCTAAGACAATTCCTTAATTCCAGTCATATCTATTCCATAGCTGTTCCTCAGAAATTAAAATAACAAATGTAACTTTTAAATTTTTTTGCTTTAATTAAGTCATACTTACCATGTGCTGCTTTAACTGACTGTGTCGATGAGCTAATGATATAAACAAAATGTATTTCATATATTGTTATGCATTGGCCTTGCATTTCAAAAATACGCCCTAGTCCATAGTTTGCACTCGGTGTTTTGTGACAGACTTCAGAGGTGGTAGAATAATTTTATATTAGATGATGTTGTTTACTTTTTTCCTTTATTACAGCAGCCCACATCCGCATTCAGCATTTTCAGGGGGTAGCAAGGAGAGAGAGACAGAGTGCATTGGAAAGTGACTGCACTATTACTCTGCTAGCTGGCTCCTTGAATAGAACTCGTTTCCTTCCCCAGGTGTAAATGAATGCAGTGACCCTTCAATCAGTGGATGTGATCATGACTGTACAGACACACAGACAAGTTTCTACTGTACTTGTCATCCCGGATACAAACTTATGTCTGATAAACGGACTTGTGATGATATTGATGAGTGCAATGAAACTCCATCAGTATGTAGCCAGATTTGTGAGAACACAGCTGGCTCCTACATCTGTAAGTGTGCCCCAGGCTATATCCGGGAGCCTGATGGAAAAAGTTGCCGGCAAAATAGTAATATCTCCCCATACCTTATTTTTAGCAACCGTTACTATCTGAGAAATCTCACAGCAGATGGCCAGTCTTACTCTCTCATTTTGCAAGGACTGAGAAATGTGGTGGCACTGGACTTTGACAGGGTGGAAAAGAGGTTATACTGGATTGATGTGGGGAGGAATGTCATTGAACGAATGTTCCTAAATGGGACAAATAAGGAGACAGTGATAAGTGATGATGTGCCCAACGGGGAAGGTATCGCTGTTGACTGGGTTGGCAGGTAAGAAAATACATTTTTTGTCTTTCTGAGCTACTGAAGAAATGATGTGTGGAGGAGTTTATCTTAGGGGTTTTTCCCAACTCCGTATGAAATTCCTGATGAGTAGTGAAATAGTTTGGATTGTGGATGCAGTGTTACCCAACTGCTCTGAAATTGTTTATCAGCATCTAATACATAACACTTAAATTACTCTGATATGTAGTATACTGAGGTTCTGTCAGACTTGTACTCCCATCAATTGTTCGCTAGGAGTTGTTGGGATTGGCATGCAGGTTTCGCTCTGCATAAATAAAATATTGTAACAGGTAACTAGAAGGTTAACTAGTGAAATAAGTAATAGTAAGCCCTAATGAAATTTAGCTGCTGTACCAATGTGAAGAGCATATGTCTTTGGCTCTTGAAAAATGCACCTTTAACTGACACACTCAAACAACATGATCCAAATAATTTTTTTGTCAGGAGGCCAGCATATGCATGATGTGTTTTCCAGTTACATTTCATTATGGTAAATTTTTAGTTGCCTAAAAATTTTGTGTTTCAAAAAGTAGTCTGATTTACTGCCACAGAACCTCTGTCATTATGTGGTGGCCTCTCTGACAGTGGTCTTGCTGGTGTTTCATCTTGCTTTCCAAGTGCAGTGGTATAAGTATGAATAGTTTAAATAACATGGATCAGACTGTAAACCAACAAGAATTCTTCAAAAAGTCACTTTTGGAACGTATATGAGAGTGTTTATATGAATATGTCCATCTAATAGTTTTTATTTTTAAGCCACTTTGTCTCTAAACCTAATAATAATTAATGTTGCCAGCAGACCCAAATGCTTCATGAATCATGTAGAGGTGATAAAGCAAAAGGAAAGTTTTAGCTGAACTGGTCCTACAGCTTTATTTCTAATACAGCTTTTGAATTATTTCAGCTACCATTAGTTATGTCTCCAGTCAGTTCTTGTTTAGGTGTTCCAGGCAGGCTGAAGAACAGTACAGTGGTTGAATTTTCCTGCTTGTTTTCTGTGCAGAGAGAGGATTAAAGGATGCCATGAGATGCAGGTTGGAGAAGACTGTTTTCTCCTCCTCCCTGGTGGGAATGGTGCTACTTAGGGTGATGTAGACAGAATTATATCTGTCAGGCTATTTCTGGAATGACACTGTGGGTGCTGGAGCTGACCAGCTCTGCAGAGAATTTCAAAGTATCCTGCTGTAGTTCTAATTGAATTTAATTCTTTGCTTTGATGCAGGCTTTAAAAAAAATCATCACTTCTGCTTGTATGATTTCTTGGCTTACACCTGTGTGTAATTCCCAGGCAAAGTAATAGAAGTGTTTGAAAATTTGAGGTGATTTTTAAATTAGGGTGTCAAGCTCCTTAGGGCTTTTCTACCTGTTTGATGAGAGCAGAGATGGCAGCATGGAACAGTTGAGGATTCTCTACAAGGCATTAAAGCCCTGGTCACAGTCCATTGCACTGCATGTCTGTTTTCCTGCTCCTGGCCATTGTTGGTAGGACAGAAAGGGAAGAGAGGTTTAGGAATTTGTAGGCAAATGGCATATTATTACTCAGCTGGGCACCTGCAAGTTTAAATTTGGCTCCACTGATTGTGGTTACAAGGAAAACAGAAGTGAAAAGAGCAGCCTGGAGCATAGCGTAGAAGAGATGTCAATGAAGTATGTGTTCCTTTGCAGTGGATACATTGCTTCTAGGAGCAAAAAAAATTAAAGATGCTGTGAAGCAAAATAAGGGGGAAAAATAATATTTAATAAATTAACTCTAAAATGTTTCAGAAAATTGTATTGGGTGGATGCCTACCGAGATTGTCTCTATGTCTCTGAACTTGATGGAAGATTCCGGAAAAAACTGGTGGATCGGTGTGTGGATGCCAACAACACTTTCTGCTTTCAGTATCCCAGAGCAATTGTTATTCATCCAAAATATGGGTATGACCTTCCAAGAGTCCCTTTCCTTTATTTTGCGAATAATCTTGCACTATTCTGAAAATCTGAAGTGAATTTGGGCTGCTTGCATTTAGATTTCTGTGGTTTCAGTACTTATTTGCAGCTTAGGAGAAATAGTAGCTTGCCTGTTGTGGGTGTATATGCATAGCTGTCAGCTACCATTGAAAGTGGAATTTGGTTCCATATGAACTAGGAAGTTTTGATTGCAAGGCTAAAGGTTGATAGAAATGTGTATGGTTTGGTATGCTTCTGAATTCAATTGTAATTGCACAATTGTCTGCTGTAGCAATTAAACTAAAAAATATATTAGCTTTCTTCTTCTTCAATATCTGTTTTACTTCTGTGACTGGAAATAATATATTTGAGGCACAGCTTCTTGTACTGACTTCAACAATCCTAACTCTGAGTATTCGTTTGAACAGACAGATTTACTGGACAGACTGGGCAGATCGAGCCTATATTGGACGAGCTGGCATGGATGGCAAAGAAAAGACTGTAATCATCTCTACAAAGTTAGAGTGGCCCAATGGACTTACCATAGATTACACCAACGACAAGCTCTACTGGACAGATGCCCATCTAAACTATATTGAGTATGTTCACAGAAAATATTAAAACAACTGAATGATCACTCATGTCACATTGAGGTGGGAGAATTTATAGGTGCTGTAAAAAGAATACATACTTCTGCCCACTGACTCTATAGAAAACTGGAGTCAAAATGTCTGGAGTAGTAGATGATACGGATCATTAGATGACACAGTAACCGAGTTGCTACATTCAGAGAAAATTGTCCAAAAATTACAGTGAAAAGGTTCACACACTGTACTAAAATATGCAACTTCTCTGTGTCTAGTTATACAACCTGAAGAAAAGCAGAATTGACTATAAATTCCCTATTTTTTGATTCTCTTGTTTTTGCTTATAGATGAGAATTGAGCTGTAACTAAACTAGTTAAATGCTAATAAGTTGCATACAAACCCTTAGAAAGTGTCTGAATGTCCATAAGTATGATATGGAATTTCCTGTTGGCAAATGGGTTTCTTTTGTCAATCAAGAAAAATCTATACATTGCTTCTAGTACTAGAAAATTCCCATCTAAATAGCAGTAAAAATGAGTAATAGTTATCTGATTATTTAAATTATTTTCAAACTCATAATACTGAAATATTTTGAAACTAATAACTTATATTTATGTTAGTGTTCATATTTGTATTCATATTTACTTGCACATTTAGATTTATATTTGTATTTACTTCTATTCTTCTCTACATTAATTCTTCTGGCAGCCTTTTCTATGATAAAGTATTAGAGATGTCTTTTCAAAAATGTAATTTAATTATATGTATGTTCCTCTCTCTCTCCTCTCTTGTGTTTCATAATTTCCCCATATATGGGAAAGGTGATAGAAAAATGTAAAATTTTGTCAAAGATAATTCAGCAAAGGAGACTAAATCAGAAAGACATAAAATTAAGAATATGGGAAGCCTATTATTGTCTTCAGTGTTTCATTATTAGCAGTCTGAATCATCTAGGCAAGCTAGTCTCTTTTGTGACAAAAATAACTCACTATTAAGGCAATAAATGTGCAGAATTTCATTGTTCTAGCTAATGTGCTTCTGAAGGACTATACATTTCAGTGGATGTTACTCTATTCCATTTATTTCCCTGAAATAGCCTGCTTTACTTTCCTCCATATACTAAAATGAATTTGCTAAGGATGGTGATCTGTCTTCAGGGCATAAAGAAGCTGCAATTCTGCATTGCATGTTTCTGGTCACCAATAATGAAGGGCCATAAGCATACATAATATGTGAAGAGAAAAGATGGAAAGAAGTTTTAGCATTTATCTGAATGTTTTACACAAATTTTTCTTTGTGGAGGTACTCTGACCTGGATGGACATCATCGTCACACAGTATACGATGGGACTCTACCTCATCCATTTGCAATAACAATTTTTGAAGACACAATATACTGGACTGACTGGAACACAAGGACAGTTGAAAAAGGAAATAAATATGATGGATCAGAAAGGACTGTTCTTGTGAATACCACGCACAGACCATTTGACATCCATGTTTACCATCCATACAGACAACCATTTGGTGAGAAAACAGAATTAGATTTGCATTTAGAGGTTCAGGTGTTATTTGGGGACTAGTTGTAAAGGACTCAGAGTGCACTCAACTTTTGCCTTTGCTGACTGGAATAAAATGCACAGAGTAAGTGTAGGCATGTAGTTTACATTTATAAATTGCCCTTTCTTTGAAAAGCCATGATTGGTAATGCATAATTTTAAATTAGTTTCTAAAACATCATGGCTTGATAGCATAGATTTTGTGTACATGAAACAACATATATTTCTCTCATGAAATGCCTACTTATCTAGGTTTGGTTCTCAACCTCTTACGTTTAAGGTTTCAAAACAGCATTAGAGGAATCTACCATAGATTGAAACCTTTGTGTTCTGGAATTTATGAAGTATGGTAATATTTATTCTTCTCTTTTACCAGTTAATAATCCTTGTGGCACAAATAATGGTGGTTGTTCCCATCTTTGCCTAATAAAAGCTGGTGGTCAGGGGTTTTCCTGTGAATGTCCTGATAACTTCATGGTCATACATTTCGGCAATACAGCCCACTGCCTTCCAATGTGCTCTAGCACCCAGTTTCTCTGTGCAGACACTGAGAGGTAAGTCCACTGCTCACCATCGCTTTTTCCATGTGTTTTTAAGGATAGATTTTACAGTTTAGTCTGTTCAAAAGGGCAGGAAATTAGGGCTTCCTTCTGTTCTCATTATGAATTTGGGACACGCTTGCAGAGAGAAAAACAGGAAAATACAGGAAGACAGGCTTTCATTTTGGCTGGTTCCTTTAGTACTTCTAGGCTGGTCCCTTAAGTAGTACTTTTTAAGTTTTCTTTCTGTTATAGGCATTGCTGATGTAGCAAAGTTTGGGTTGTTGGAAGCATGTAGCTCCAGAAACCATTCCTTGTTGAATTCTCAAACCTGGAATTTTATTTTATTTTATTTAACATCTTTTAAAATGTATCTGTTTCTACCAAATATGCACTGTCTGGCAATAGCCCAAGAAAGCCACTTAGCTGATGTGAGGGCACATTTCTAACCCCTTTTACTGAGACAGCAGTGGAGGGAGAGGAATGGTGATATAAGAGCTCTTCTACTGATATATCACCCTGGAGCCTATGAGGCAGGTGTGCTTATTGGGTTGCCTTTTGAAGCAGTGTTATAATGATAGTCCCTAGTGAAATTGTTATAATGATAGTCCCTAGTGAATTTTTTTGTGCTAAAGTTTGGGTGAATAACTGAAATATTACCTCATTAAATGATCAATCTAAAAATATCAGAGAGGATTACCACAAATAAACATAAAAATTAAATCTTTATTATTTTCTGTCAACTTCCTTCTAGAGGTCCACCAATATCATCTGTTTCTGGTGACAGTATTCAGGTATATTTTATTAGCATTTGACATATGAAACAGAAGACATAAAATTCAAGATGTTTTGGATGTTTCAAGAAATATCACTGAGGCAAGGCTGTCTTTTGTGCTGTAAAAGGATGGTTGTACATCTGTGAAGCCATATCCTCAACAAAGAACATACTGTTTTCTCTTTGTAGGTGTATTCCCATCTGGTGGAAATGTGATGGACAGAGGGACTGTCGAGATGGCTCTGATGAGCCCCCAACCTGTCCGCACCGGTACTGTCCTGTGGGGCAGTTCCAGTGTAACGATGGGAACTGCACAAGTTCACATTTCTTATGCAATACCCAGCCGGATTGCCATGACAGATCTGACGAAGATCCTGTACTTTGTGGTATGTTCCAACAAATAAATTAAGCTGTTTTGCCAGTATAAAACATGTAATCAGCATATAAATTTCATAATCACTATCCCTTTTTCAAAGATAAAAAGGTGAGATAGACAGATGCAGTGTTCTATAATATTGCACCTGCTGGAGCAATTCACCTCCGTGCAAGCAGGGTAAAGGAGAGCAAAAATATACTATATCAAAACATAAACAGTTTCTATACCTCCAAGACAGATTTGCACTGAGGTAAACTACCATCTGAGGTATAAAATATTAGAAAAAAGGCTCACTTTGTTTTGCTCTGAGTAAAGGCATGGTGATTATAAAGAATCTAGGGCTTCCTAATGCCCAGGTCAGTCTAATTTTCCCTCTTTTCTACTTTGATGGGACAAAATTATTACATCCCTCTGCATTGCACAAAATCCAGTTCATGTGGGAAGATTTGTTTTGGAGAGCGATTTGTGATAGCAGTCTTATAGAAATATAGCATAATTATGCTTGTGGAATAATGTTAGCTCCTCAAAAATCTATGCTATTCCACATACTTATGTCTAATTTAAAAAGCATATCCTTCCTTCTCTTTTTGTAAATAATGGCAGTTGTAAGTAAGTAATATAAAGCAAGGGGAAAGCAGTTTGGTTATATAACTGATAGTGTAATTGCCTTCCATTCCAGTGTGGTTCTAAGAATGACAGAATTAAATGAAATGTCAATTTTAACTGAGTTTCAAATAGCTAAGATTTTAAGTGTACCTTAAGGGAATTTAAAAGTAGAAGTATGGCAGCTGTGTAATGCTGGGTACAGCATAACATACTGGCTACAATAAAATTTGGTTTAGGTCCATGTAATTCCTTTTACTTGTTATCTCGTGCATGGTAACAGAATCCTTTGGTCTAGAATGTCAATGGAAATTGTAATATACTGTTTTCTCTTGAACAGTTTGGCAGTGTATGTAAAAGAAAGTGGTAGACTGGAGTATGGCAAGAAATTCGGGAAGTAGAGATAAGTTTTGACTTCTGTTTTCAGAGCAACCCCAGTTTGCCAGCACTGCTGATACCACCTTTCAGTGGTTTGCCCTTTGGGAATAGAGGCTATATTTTTGTAAGTTGTGCAGCTGATATTAGCATGGTCTTCTCCTACGTTTTCAGTCATGTTCATTTGTAGAGAAACAGGCTCATCAGGCAATTACACACCTAAGCTGATAGCATGGCCAGAGGCAAAATGCCACTTAGCTCCTCTGTGGAGTAGGAGACCCTGCCTCAAACCATGTTGAATGCTGGGTTTACTTCCCTCTGCTTTAGGAGAAGTATATGTCTTGCTCCTAGAAAACTGTAGAGCCTTAGTGAGCTTGGCTGAAAATACCTGGGGAAAATGTGACATGTGATGTTAGAAATGTGTACCTTAACTGCTTTAACTGGGCAAGTATATGTGATATTTTAAATTTCTTTCTGGCTTTGTTTTTAACTGTTGATGTAAGCATAAGGGCTCAATTGATATAACAGCAGCAAATAATTTTTGTAAGTTTCAGTATCCTAACAGCTGATCTGTATTCTTTCAGCTAATCACCAGTGTGAAACTCATCAGTGGCAGTGTGCCAACAAACGGTGTATTCCAGAAGCCTGGCAGTGCGATAGAGAGGATGACTGTGGTGACAACTCGGATGAAGACAGTGCTCACTGTGCCAGTAGAACCTGTCCCCCAGGCCAATTTAAATGTGACAATGGCCGCTGTATCCCACAGTCCTGGAAGTGTGATGTGGACGATGATTGTGGTGATAACTCTGATGAGCCATTCCACGAATGCAGTAAGCATACAGCTGTAGTAAAATGCCTACATTAAAGTGCACTAAAAGCAGGTTGAACCACATAATTTAATTTTCCTGAGATTGAAAGTTTGTTGGAAAGGAGTATTTTCTGCAAGCTAATTGCATTCATGTAGTAAAGAGTGTTAGAAAACATAGAGACTATGTGATAATTTACTATTTACGTATTCTTGAAGAAGTGAAAGCCTATTTATGCTGGCAGATTATCAGAAACTGGCAGCATCTCACCTGACTTTCTTGATGCTAGGATTTTCCTATCTGGTGTAGCATGTCTCTCTGAACGAATGGGCATCTTCAAAAACTTTTGACCAAGTTTTTGCCATCTAAGGACAAGTTGCCCCCTCTGGCTTCCACATTTGGGGCTATTGCCTGTGTCACCAGCTCTGAATAGTTTAGGGAAAAACACAGTGGGTGTTATTTGATATTGTGATGGATTTGTAGCATATGCAGAATACAAGCAGCATAGATTGGAAAAGATAGTAAAATCAGATACATTTGATGCTTTCTCTTTTACAACACTAAAATTATCAGATAGCTCTTTTTAGTCAAAATAATTGACTGTAAGTCATAAAAGGTTAGGAGAGGAAGAAAAGCAAGGAGGACAGTTAATGGCTAAGTAACACAATTAATTTTGACAACTGCCTCTTTCAGTGGGACCTGCTTATCGATGTGACAATCACACACAGTTCAGCTGTAGAACCAACTACCGTTGTGTACCATTGTGGGCAGTGTGCAATGGCAATGATGACTGTAGAGACAACAGTGATGAACAAGGCTGTGGTAAGTTTGGAGAAGGTCATTTCAACGTAACTTTGTGCCTAGAATATTTCTCCAGTTTGCAAACACCCAGATTTTCTGAAAGCCCTCATTAATACTGTACCTGGCAAAGACTATGCTAATGTGTGCTGTTTTGTTGGTGAACTATCTACACTTCAGAGGAGATGACTTGCAGTCCTTCTGGAGATTTCCGCTGTGACAATCATCGGTGTATCCCGCTGCGGTGGAAGTGTGATGGAGATAATGACTGTGGAGATAACTCAGATGAGCGTAACTGCAGTGAGTTCTTGTTTTGTTCATAATTATATAGTCTCACTTTTGACTCAAATATCCTTCTGTTTTTTATGAGAACAAGGCAGTTCTCAAATGCAACCCTTCTTTGTTTTATATGGTAGTCTCTCTTTTATTTGCTGTAATACCACACTGATATCACAAGGATGCATTCTGGTTACATAAAAACACGAACCCATCCAGTCATCACAATAACACAAATTCTTGTTTTGCACTGAGAAGTGACATTTGAATTTTATCCTGTGTGTAAATGTATAGTTTCTTAAACAATAATAGTGGGTCTTTTTTCTCTTATTTGAATTAAAAGCTTCTGTATAATTCTGTGTTGAAACAAAGTCTGCAGTGATTTTCCTTTTTTCTGTGTCAAGAGGGACATGGAATATCTACCATATTTAAAGAGTACTTGAGGGTAATGATGTTTCAACATAATTTAATTTTTAAGATTTTACCTCTGCCTACATTACTTTTGTCTGGTTCAATGAGACAGGCGTGGATGTTTTACTCTACATCTGGGAAACTTTTCTTCTTTGTACATTGATTTTAAATGAAGGTCCTCGTGAGTGCACAGAAAGTGAATACCGTTGTGACAATCTGCGCTGCATTCCTTCCCGGTGGATCTGCGACCACGATGATGACTGTGAAGACAATTCAGATGAACGTGACTGTGGTGTGTATTATCTGAATGCTATCTCTTACTTGTTCACACTATTGTTTCTGATGTGATAAATTATTCTGCAAAATTATCTTTTATGGGAAGCATCTTTAAAGAAGTAATGTTCACCCTGTCACATTAGTCACTCCACCAAAAGTAGAGAATACCACAGTTTTAGTAGTCTGGGATTTTCCAGTGTTTTTAGAAGATTTTAGCGTTTTTAGATGTTTTTCTAAAAACAGAAAAAAAATTTCTGTCTTTGAACAAGAAGACATTTCAACAGTTACTTCTGAATCTTTTCAGAGCTGAGAACCTGCCACCCAGGTTATTTCCAGTGTGATAGTGGACACTGTGTTGCAGAGCGCTTCAGATGTGATGGAAATGCAGACTGCCTTGATTTCTCTGATGAAGCAACTTGTCGTGAGTTATAAGTTTTGCAATTGGTGCTCATTGTGCTCACTTTCAGAAAGATTTGCACTTTTCCCTATTTTTAAGTGAGATGACTCCTTAGAGAGATAGAATTCTGCAATGCTCAGTGATTTTAGTAAAAATTCAGGATAAGCATAATATTTTGAATCAGTTTTTTAATATAATAATGAGTTGCCATCTCTTACACTGATTGTAAACGCATTCTTGAGGGTAGGAAATGCATGTGTTTACCAAGTCCAGGAGAAGATACACATGTGATTGAATTAAAATTTTTCACTATCCCATAAGCACTGCAAGAACCAAACTGTTTCAATTGTACCAAATTCTAACAAGGTTTGTAATGAGATTGTTTTCTATAATACTCAAAGTAGTGTAAAGTGTCCTAAAGTATCAGTGAACCCAAGGAAATAATATACTTTTCCATTTCTTGTTTTCCTTTGGTATATTGATCTACTGTGAAACAAGTAT